>NC_089506.1:4806243-5106243 GCF_036850995.1 Saccopteryx leptura
GAGCCACCGCCCGACCCTGCCCGTTCCTCCTGTGACCCCAGACACTCATTTCCATGATGAAGTCACTATTCCTTCTCTTCCTCCTCCTCTCATGTCTTACGCAGGTGATAACAGTTAAGCTGAGGGTCCCACTGCTAAGATGATTACAGGGCGTGACCTGGGAGCCCGGGGCAGAAAGGGCCAAAGGGGTTCACAATCCATTGATGCCCTGAAATACGTGAGAAGTGATGAAGAGCGCCCCTGACGGAAGCCCAGCGTGCATGGCGCACTCACTTCACCAATAAGGAGGGAGACGCTCACAGAAATTATACAGGTTTTCCCAAGGTTGTCCTCCAGAACCAGGTGATAATAAGCCTGTAACTAGAAATGCTGGCTGATACCATGTACAGGGGACGTCAGAGCTTACAAATGACACATAATAATAGCAAACACTATCGGTCTCTTTCCCTTAACCCCACGTCACCACAGAAGCTTTAACCTACTACCCACCTGTTCTCATCACAATATGGACAGGTACAGGGCAGGTGTTCTTAGCCCTGTCTCACACCTGAGAATAAGAACAGAAGTAACTTGCTCCAACTCATGAGGACTATATGTAGGAAAGCTTTTCACTTAATTCTAACTGGCTTTGGCTCCAAACACTGAGTTTTTATTGACTATTTAACAATTCCCAATATTAAATGTACTTATTAAATTAAATATACACAGTGCATGCTTCTTAGTATGAATATGATGCATGCAATACTTGGAACATACTTATACAAAAAGATTTTCCATTATTTATCTGAAAGTTCAAACTGAACAGGGTGTCCCGTGTCCCACCTGGCAACCTTGTGTATCGTGAGTATGTGCCAGGTTGTGCAGTGGTGACAGCCACGTCAGAATTGTAAGAGAGCAAAGTGGTCATTGTTGCTCGTCCATATAGACTGTGGCCACAGGGTGCTTGGCTCCCTCTAACTGCTGAGGTCCGGCCGACACAGCCCCCACCACCGTGAATGTGGCTGCTCCTCGTGTTGATGGACAGTGTTAGGGGTGTCAGTCACACACTGGTAATGAAGGGCTTCGGCAGAACAAATTCATTCACCATGTAAGCCTTCCAGCCCCGCCCATCCACACAGCAGGTCAGTCCTACATTGTGTCATGAAAATAGACAGCTGGATGGACCTGGTGAACAGCCTGGTGGAAGTGGACACACAAGAGATATAAGTAAATATATAGATAAATATATATATAGGGGTAAATAGATAGATAGATAGATGTAAAAGTAGGGTTGGAGCTATACAAATACATATTCATATAACATAAGTGATATCAACCACAGGTATATATGAATATCTGGATACATACTCATATATCCATATCAATATATATGAATCACATATACAATGAATAATTACTTTCCCTTGACTTCTTATGGGAAATTAGGAGCCTCCGGGCTTCCCGGGGAAACTCTGGTTGTGGAGGAGGAGGAATCAGAAGCCGGGTCTCCTACCTCCTGGTGGAGGATGCTGACGTCACAACACGGTACCTTTTCAAGCCGTGAACTCCGAAGGAAACACGTCCCATTCCTGATCCCCCAGTGGCTGCCTGTCCTTGTCCCCCTCACTCTCTGTACCCTCCCTGCACCCACAGTGCTGTCACAGTTGCTGGTGCCAACCTCCCTGACCTGTCACCTTCTGTGTGGCTTGTCTCACACATGCTCACCAGAGCCATAGCTGCGGCACTTGAGACAGATGACAATTTCTGAGCCAGCTCTCACTGCGTGGGTTGTGGGAGGCGCCGTGTGCAGGGGCAGAATGCTCAGTCCCACACCCACTGTCTCCCTGGTGCCACGTGCTTGGGAGGTGCTGCTCTCTGACAAAGAAGAGGGCACTCACTTTCAGGAAGCTTTGATGACACACACGTGAGGAATACGTGTCATCTTGTGGTTCCGCCACGTCGCAGGTTCTGTCTGAGCTAAAGTTTCTTCCTCTGCTAAGGACAAGACACTGTCCTGCAGAGATCGGGGCAGCTGTTTTAGGAAAAGGCCTGGTAATTAATATTTTAATATTTGTGCACCACAAGTCCTCTGTCAAGATAAGTCACTTCAGCTGCAAACAACACGGGGATGAAGGGGCCACTTGTCTCCTATAAAACCAATAGTTATGGACACTCACATTTGAATTTCAGATCATTCTCATAAATCACCCAATATTTTTCTTCTTCTGTTTTTATTTTTTTAATTTTTCTATCATTTAAAAAATTTGGAAGTCATTCTACCCTCGCAGTTCCCAGAAAAGCGGGTACTGGTCGAATTTTGCCCTGGGGACAGTAACTGACAGTGTCTGGCTGTACAGGATGAAGATGGGCAGCTTTGGTTAAACATGCTTTATTCCTTGTTTGTTTTTTCTTTTTCCCTTCACCCTTTCCTGTACAGGAAATGATAAAATAAAGAGAAATCTGGAATGTAAAACGATGGGGGGCGCATACAGGCACCAGAGAACCCACGGGAGCTCCGTGCTGCCCGCAGACTGCAGGAGTCGGTACAGACACTGCTGCTGACTCTGGGCGCAGCTGAGGGTTCGTTCATAGTGAGGGACACGTGCCACCGCTGATGTCTGCGGAATAAAAGCCTCATCACTCATGCAGGTCCTGCGTCTGGTCTTTCTAAGGGCTTACCCAATTGACAGGTCACTGAACTAGGGGCAGGTTTGGGTGACATTTCAGTCCTGAGTCGGCTCACACCGCTAAGTAGCTGCTTGACACCCAGCAAGGTGTCTCCTTTCCTGGGCCTCAGTGTCTACACCGGCCACAGCTGATACTGCTGTTCTCTGAGCCACCTGGAACCTGTCTGCCCATGTCCATAAACTGATGGACTGAGAAGAGCTTTAAGAGGTCCTGTGTGTGTGTGTGTGTGTGTGAGAGAGAGAAAGAGAGAGAGGGAGAGAGGGAGAGAGAGAGACTGTGTGTTGGTGTGTGTGTGTGTGTGTGTGTGTGTGTGTGAGAGAGAGAGAGAGAGAGAGAGAGAGAGAGAGAGAGAGAGAGAGACTGTTTGTGTGTTGGTGTGTGTATATTATTTGTGGAAAAGTTCCTGAAAGTTTGTTCTTGTTTTCATGTCCCTGAGGGCTCTCGTGTACCCAGTAGTGGCTCTCGGTTGATTACTGAACATCCCGGGAAACCAGTTAGTCAGGGGCCCGGAGGAGCAGGAAGATTACAGCTGTCACTCAGACATCAACACACAGAACCAGAACTCAGGGATTACAGAACCCAGCCCACTGTTGCACAGAGAGCCAAGACTCACAGACATGGGGATTACTTCTTCTCTCCAGAGGTGTCTTCCCAAATAGCCTGAGTCCTTCACAACCACTTCCTTAGAACTCATGGAATCACTTCAGGCACAGACGGGGTTTGAATGGCAGAGCTGAAGCCTGCTGACCAGATGACTGGGAAAGGTGTCTTCAGTTGTAACAGAATAGCCCCCATTTGAAATAGTCAGGGTACAGGTTCGTAGTCACCTTTCTGCTGAGTGACTTTCTTCTAACAGATCAAACTCCCATACACTGCTGCTAGGAATGCAAAACAGTAAGTCTGCTTTGGAAGGGAGTTGGGCAAGTTACACCTATGCTTGTAAAAGTGACACACATGCTGACGGCATGATTCATTAACCCCACTCCTGGGTAGTCACCCTGGGGAGTCAAAATGTGTGTTCACATTATAAGCCTGTATGGCCTGACCTGTGGGGGTGCAGTGGGTAAAAGCATTGACCTGGAGCGCTGAGGTTGCCGGTTCGAAACCCCAGGCTTCCCTGGTCCAGGCACATACGGGAGTTGATGCTTCCTGATCCTCCCTCTGTTCTTTTTATCTCTTTCCTCTCTCTGTCTCTTTCTCCCTGTGTCTCCTCTCTCTAAAAAAATGAATAAATAAAAATGTAAAAAAAACCCACAAAAACAAAAAACCCTCTTTAAAAAAAAAAGCCTGTATGAAATTTTATAGCAGCTTTACCTGTAATTGCCCCCCAAAATGGGAAACAATACAGATGTCCTTCAGTTACCAAATTAATGGTGGTACATCGTTTAATAGAATACTATGCAGCAATGAAGAGATTGAATGATTGATTGATGTGATAACCCTTAGAACACTATACCATAAAGCTTATAATTAGCGTATGGAAATTTTTAAAAATTTCAACTTGATGTGGGTTGAAAAATGGGATGCAGACTGTGACAAATAAAATTGGGTCATGATTAATCATATGACTGCACTAAAGGTAGTTGGGAAGAAAGAACTGAAATGACTTTGAAATATTAAATATTGTTAAATATTCTCCAGTAAATGGAACTAGGGATTCTTGAAGAACTGACTGATTTCTAAAAAGGGGGAGGGGAATGCAGGATGAGTTTGGAGCATTGTCTAGTGCCAGACAGTAAAAAAAATATTCCCTCAAAATGTATGGGGTGAATTTTGGATACATTTAGCTTTTAGCACAACTAGGGGGTAAGCTAGTTCAGTTTTCACCAGTTTTTAGAATGAATTTGGTTCGGACTTCTTTCTGAGTTTGATTTAATATTCCCGAATTTCGAGGGCTATGAGCACAATGTAATTTCTAATTAATATTGAGTGCCTTTCCTACTAGCTGTGCGACTTTAGATATAAACGCAGGTCCATTAATAGACCTAATATTAATGGGCAAGCTAAATCTGGGAATCATTTTATATAGTAATTTCTTAACACCTGTTACTGTGGTCTCATTTCTAGTAGAGAAAGCTTCTACCTATCCTGAAAAGGTGTCAATAAAAACTAATAAGTACTTGTATTCCTGTGTTGGTGGCTTTACTTTAGTAAAATCTATTTCTAAATGTTCACGTGGGAACGTTCCTCTTTCCCTATTTCTTAATTCCCCTACTTTGCTTAGTATTTACTTGGGCACAGATTGAACACGTGGACACTATGCCTTCAGCAATGGAATCTATGCCGGGCAAAGAGTAATTTCCCTAAATAATTCTATTTGTGAACTGATACCTAATTTTTTGTTGAGTTTGGTAAACCGGTTATTAAAATGGCACTTTGTAATCAGGTTTTCTAAGTTCGGTGGCTGGGCAGCCACCCAATGTGGAAATCACAAATTTACATTCCTCATTCTTTTTTTAAAAATTAATTTTAAAGGGGTGACATTGATAAATCAGGGTACATGTATTCAGAGAAAACATCTCTAGGTTATTTTGACATTTGATTATGCTGCATTCCCATCACCAAAGTCCAATTGTCTTCCGTCACCTTCTATCTGGTTTTCTTTTTGCCCCTCCCCTCCCCCAACCACCTCCCCCTTATCCCCCCCATCCCGTAACCCCCACACTCTTGTCCATGTCTCTGAGTCTCATTTTTATATCCCACCTATGTATGGAATCGTATAGTTCTTAGTTTTTTCTGATTTATTTATTTCACTCAGTATAATGTTATCAAGGTCCAACCATGTTGTTGTAAATGATCCGATGTCATCATTTCTTATGGCTGAGTAGTATTCTATAGTTTATCTGCGCAACTGCAGAGATTACTGGAATATTGAAGATGTACTATTTATATAGAAAGCAGGTGAAGAACAGTTGCTCGTCTTTAATGACATTTTTATTTACCATATTGATATTAATATTATCTAGATATCATTTTTAAAAATTCCTCAAACTATGCAATTTCTGAAAGTGTTTAAAGAGCTAAAATTATTGACAAAAATATTGTCAGAAAGGGGTTTTTCAAAGATGAACGTAATATATTCAGAGAAGAGAAGTCATATAACTGTTCCTAATATATCAAACACAATGACTGTCAGTCTACTCAGCCTGCCTCTGAAGGAATGAGATCCTACTCCTACAGGAAAGAGATAGTTAAGGATACATCACACAGCGAATTATACTCAAATAAAAGTGAAGAGAATTGCAAGTGAGGATGGTAAACAAGAAACAATATGGGGCCCTGGCCAGTGTGCTCAGTGGTGCAGCATTGGCCTGGCATGTGAATGTCCTGGGTTCAATTCCCAGTCAGGGCACATAGTAGAAGTTCTCATCTGCTTCTTCACTTCTCCCCATCTTGCTTCTCTCTCTGTCTCTCACTGTTTCTCTCTCACCCTCCTGCAGACATGGCTCAATTGGAGCAAGTTGGCCCCAGGCACTGAGGATGGCTCAATGCCTTCTGTCTCAGGCACTAACAAGAGCTCAGTTATTGAGCAATGGAGAAACTCCCCAGATGGGCAGAGCCTTGCCCTCAAGTGGGCTTGCTGAAGGATCGTGGTCAAGGTACATTCACGAATCCGTTTTTCTGCCTCCCCCTCCTTTCAATGAATCAAAAAAGTAGCAATATGTAAATACCTTAAATAACAATTTTATTGTTTTTTGTCAAGTATAAAACAACTCTTTCTTATAACTTACTCTAGTTTGTTTATACCTCTTTTATTTTTATTATTTAAATATTAAATGCTTGAAATAATGAACTACCTTTTGCTATATCTTTTTTTATAATACTTATTACTCTCATTAGGACAGAGACCGGTGAAATTATCTGAATCCCACCACTGCAGATTCCACATGAATGTCACCATCCACGGGAACCTCGGGGGCTCAGGTCAGGCCCACTGTGTCCCTTGTTCCTTGCAATGAGACAGGGCTGGCTCCCAGCATGGCTGAGACCATCCCCATGTGCTCAGGAAACACAGAGTGGACTTGTTCAAAGTGCCACGGGGCGGGCAGGTGCGTTCAAGGAAGTCTGTTCCCACACGGAAACAGCCCAGCCTGCATCCCGTCCATGCCACACGTGTGCCCAGCGGCACAGGGGGACCGGGCTGGTCCCAAGGCAGGGGGACTCTTTAAGGAGGACTTCACATCGACATAACTTACAAGTGAAAATGGCGGTTGTGTTTTTGGACCCTGAGAACCCTCTCTGACCCAGACTGGCTCTCACTCTTCCTGGGCCCGTCCCTTCAGATGGTGTCCCCATCCCGATTTGCATTAGGATGACTCGGTGCACTTGGTGCCCCAGGGCCTTTGTCATGGCACCTGAGAGACAGACAATTTAATTACTGTGACGTCACCAGAGGTGTAGCCCACACCGAATCCTACGGGAACCGGGGTCCTTTATAAGAAGCGAAGTGGAGCTCACTGTCCACTCAGCTGTGCAGCTCACTGGAGTCACCATGAGGATCTACCAGCTCCTGTTTACTTTGTTCCTCGTGTTCCTGTTCGCTGTTCCAGGTAAGAGGGGCTGGCACCAGGGACAGACAGGTGGACAGGACGGGACAGTCTCCCTCTGTGCCCCCAGCTCTCCACCCTCCTTCCCTGTCTCTCCTTCTCTCTGTCTCTCCCTCTCTCCTCCTCTCCTTCTCCTGCTCTCTTCTGTCGTCTACACACCTTTAGACCAGAGAGACCATTGTAAGGACTCAGGAGAGCCCAGCACACAGTTCTTCTCCACAGGACGGGTCAGGGCCAGGCCTGGCAATTCCCAGCCTTTCAGAGCCGCCCTTGAAGGGGCCGGTTAGCTGGTAAATGCTACCTGCTCACCATCCTCCAAGACATGGGGCTGCTCACAGAGGTCGCCTCTGTCACGTGGCTTTTCTTACATATAGAAAGATATCTGAATTGATTGAAAAACAGAAGTGCACAGTGTCACTTACTAACTCTTTAAACTAAAGGGCAGGGTCTCCCATGACCTCGAGAACTGTGGAGAACAGCAAGCCCAGCCTGGACTTGGGGACACTGTGTGGGGGACACCACTGTGCCTTTGTCTTCTCAGCGTGAAGTTGTCGAGGACACGTGCTGACCAGGCTCCTCTTAGTTCAGGGCTTGGAGCTGCCCATCTCCAGTGGCTCTGACCTCGATGCTGACATTTGAGTTTCTCCTCAGTGTTACAGGGATCGAGTAGAAGGATGAAGGAAGAAAGGAGACAGGAGGGAGAGAGCAGTGTGAGACTGAGACGTGAGGTCACAAATTAAGACATCACAAATTATTCCAGAAAGCTTGTTTTATCGGTTTTCCTCCTGGCTGTATTCCAGCACAGAGCAGGACCAGGGAAGGGCGGGGTGGGGTGGGGAGGGAAGGGCAGGAGGCCAGGAAGACAAGAAAGAAGGCAGAGTGACCCAGGGTGGCGGGGAAGGGCCGGCCCAGGAAGAGTGAGACCCAGTTCAGGTCGGACAGGGTTCTCAGGGTCCAGAAACACGACCACCATTTTCACTTGTAAGTTACGTCAATGTGAAGTCCTCCTTAAACAGTTCTTAGACATTAAAGACACTGCTCAGCTCAAATTCTTAGCTGACAAAACAAAGAGATAAAATACACACCCACCAGCTGTGTCTGATCCAGAGATCTCTGTCCAGTGTGACCCACTCAGCAGGGCTTCGTGGGGACTGTCCCTCACTCAGAGGACCTGAAGTGGCAGGGACTCTCCACCAGCCTGTCCCTCCACATGGCTCAGACACTTTAACCTGCTGGTTCTAGAAACACATGGATCCTCATGACCTTCAGCTGTTCTAGTCTCTGTCCTAAATCTGGATCCTCATATTACACACTCATTTCTTGTCATTGTCACAGAAAACCTGCAGCCTTCGGGATCTGTCCAGGGGACACTGAACCGGTGCATCCTTCTGCCATGAGGCTCGGATTTCTGACATGTTTCTGACTTCTCTGTTCTCTCTGTAGGTCTTGCTCAGTCCTGCTGGCAGAGAGGAGGTGTATGCCAGCCCTTCCGTTGCTTTGCAAACAGAACACATGTAGCCAATTGCTTCGTGCCAGGATTTAAATGCTGCAAAAAATAGCGATACACCAGCAAAGGGTCCTGTCACCTTCAGGAATCAGAGACATGCCCTTCGCAAAGACATAAATGTAAATCAAATTAAACTGCATCTTTCAAAGACAAAGAATTTTGCTTTCTGGTCATTGTGGTTACTGGGCGGTGACTGACCTGACTGGTTACTCTCCAAAATCCTTGAGGACCCCTTTTAAGCTCCCCGACAAACTTCAGGGACACTGTGCAGGGACCCTTCTGTGCTTTCCAGGGTAATGTTTCCCTCTGAGTCCCTTTTGCCCCCCTAAAGTTCCCCACGCTCTCCTGTGACTAGGCACTGCGTTCCTACTTTTTGCTTTTCTAGGCCCCCTGCCCGCCCCACACCACCCCTCCCACGGGGCCTCATTCACCCAGTCCCCACAGGAGCCCCTCCACCTCAGGGACACCAACTCCGGTCCCCACAGGAAGGGCGGGACCCCTCCCTCCTCTGCTCCACCCGAGTCCTCACTCCCTTTAGCGTCATGCTTCTCACTCTGTCCTGCCTGGTTAACACGTGGTCACCTGCTAATTCTCCGTCTGGCCCATAAAACCTCTATGGGAGTGGACTTGGTCCCATTCCTCTATGAACTGGTCTGTGAGGGGAAACATGGCCTCGTCAATGGTTACCCTCTGGGTGGCACAGCTGAGCAGGACGAAGTGACTCCCTCCAGTGGACGTGGTGGAGCCAAGTCAGAGGTGTACAGAGCAGCCCTTTGTGAAAGGACAAGTAAACAGGACAGTGTAGCATGGACACAGGAGGAGGGCACTGACACCAGAAGGAGGAAAACATGGCCGGCAGGGGGCATGCCGATGCTGACCCCGCCTGCTGTCTCTTTCCTGGGAGGCTCTGGGACTTAACACCAGAGCTCTGTGGGGTGCCCTGTCCAAGTCAGCAGGGCTCTGTTTCTCTACATGAGCCCCTCACACAACACACATAGGGTTCCCCTCTGGGTAGATGCACTTTAGCTCCGAAACATTCCCCTGAGGGTCCCAGAGTCTTCTGATTGAAGAGAGAAGTCGGAGAGTGTTCCAGTGAACATGTGTTTATCCAGATAGACTCCCTCGATCTCAGAGCCAAGACAAGGATGAGGGGATGCACCACATGCTGGTGTGACACTGAAGGGGGCCCTAAAATCCCATAACCGGGACAAAGGACACTCTGCAGTGTTTTTCACTGAAAATTTATTTAATCACTTGACCACCCATGATGCATCTGCAAGCTTCCTCTGCCTCAGAGAGTCCCAGGCTCAGGGTCATGTGAAAGCTCCCATTTCATGATTGCACTTGGGTTGTACTGGGCTCCAGTCACCCCTCAGGCTGGGGAGAGGGGACACCATCAGTGTCCTATGAAGACTTCAGCCCCACTGTGTCCTCCCACACAACTGAATGGGAGTGAGCTACACCATTGAATTCTGTTCCTGTCTGTGTCATGGGTCATGTTATCACCAGTCTCTTCCTCATTCACACTATCAGTCCTTTGGTCACTTCAAAGAGAACTTACAGTTCATATTTTCAAGCATGAGTCTTCCCAAATCCTTCAATAGTTGTCCTTATCCCAGAAATTCAACCAGAAATGTAGCATGTAATGTTTCCCAGCATTGCCAGGCATTCCCTAACTATGGCCCATGGGCCGCATGCGACCCCCTGAGGCCATTTATCCGGCCCCCACCGCACTTCCAGAAGGGGCACCTCTTCCATTGGTGGTCAGTGATAGAAGTACTGCATGTGGCAGCCCTGCAATGGTCTGAGGGACAGTGAAGTGTCCCCTGTGTAAAAAGTTCGGGGACCCCTAATAGCTTTCCCTTGACTTCCAAAAATTATTATTTTACTTCTCGTTTGTTTGTTTTTCATGGACCTCTCAGTTCTGAATTCCATTTTGTTACCAACCAATTATTTCCATTGTGCAACCACCTTTTCATCTCACTGGTTTTATTTCCTTTTTTAATTTTTACTTAAATGTGTTGGGGTGACACTGGTTAATAAAATTATAAAGGTTTCAACTGTGCAATTCTATTATACATCATCTGTATGTTGTATTGTGTGCCCACCACCCAAAGTCAAGTCTCCTTTTGTCACCATATATTTGACTCCCATTACCTTTCAGTAACACCCAACCTCCCTTTCCCCCTGGTCACCATCATACTGTATCTATGAAATTTTTTTCTCATTAGTCGCATTTAGTTTCATTAGTCACAAGATGAACAGGTATGGGGCACGTGTTATTAGCCCTGTCTCACACCTGAGAATGAGAACAGAAGTAACTAGCTCCCACTCATGCGGACTATATGTAGGAAAGCCTTCCACTCAATCCCAAGTGGCTTTGGCTCCAAATACCTAATTTTTATTGACTATTTAACAATCACCCAAAATAAATTTACTTATTAAATTAAATATAAACAACACATTCTCCTTAGTATGACTATGACGCATGCAATACTTAAAACATACTTAACAAAAAGATTTTCCGTTGATTATCTGAAAGTTCAAATTTAACGGGATGTCCTGTGTCCCGCCTGGCCACCTTGTGCATCTGTCAGCATGTGCCAAGTTGTGTGGTGGTGACAGCCACGTCAGAATCGTAAAAGTGCAAAGTGGTCTCGCTGTGCAAGATGAAGATGGGCAGCTTTGGTGAAACATCCCTTTGTGTCTTGTTTATATATATACTTTCCCCACACAGGAAATGAAAAAAAAAGAGGAAGCTGGAATGTAAAACCATGAGAGGCGCCTGCAGGCACCAGAGAACCCACAGGAGCTCCATCCTGCCTGCGGACTGCAGGAGTCGGTACGGACACTACTGTCGACTCTGGGCAGCGCTGAGTGCTCCCCCACAGCCAGGGAGACGTGCCAGTGCTGACTTCTGCAGAATAAAAGCATCACTACCAACACAGGTCCTGCTTCTGGTCTTTTTGGGGGCGTGCCTGAGTGACAAGTCACTGAACTGGGAGGCGGGAACATTTCAGTCCTGAGTCTGCTCACACCGCTAAGTAGCTGACTGACACCCAGCAAGGTTTCTCCTTTCCTGGGCCTCAGTGTCTGCACCTGCCACAACTGAAACTGCTGTTCTCTGAGCCACCTGGAACCTGTCTGCCCATGTCCCTAAACCGATGGACTGAGGAGAAGACCTTTGAGAGGCCGTGTGTGTGAGTGTGTGTGTGTGTGTGTGTGTGTGTATTAATTTTTGAAAAGTCGCTGAGAGTTTGTTCTCATTTTCATGTCCCTTGAGGACTCCTGTGTACTCAGCTGTGGCTCTCGGTTGATTACTGAACAGCCAGGTAAACCAGTTAGTTAGGGTCCCGAGGAGCAGGAAGATTTCAGCTGTCACTCAGACATCAACCCATAGAACCAGAACTCAGGGATTACAGAACCCAGCCCACTGTTTCACAGAGAGCCAAGACTCACAGACACGGGGATGACTTCTTCTCTCCAGAGGCGCCTTCCCAAATAGCCCGAGTCCTTCACAACCACTTCCTCACAACCCATGGAATCATTTCCAGCACAGACAAGGTTTGAATGGCAGAGCTGAAGACTGCTGACTAGACAACTGGGAAAGGTGTCTTCAGCAGTAAAGGAGTAGCCCCCAGTTTGAAATAGTCAGGGTACAGTTTCTTAGTCACCTTTCTGCTGAATGACTTTTTTCTTCTAACAGATCAATCTCTCATACACTGCTGCTAGGAAAGCAAGATGCTAAGTCTGCTTTGGAAGAGAGTTGGGCAAATTAAACCTATGCTTGTAAAAGTGACACACATGCTTACCAAACGATTCATTAACCCCACTCCTGGGTAGTCACCCTGGGGAAGTCAAAATGTGTGTTCACATTAAAAGTCTGTATGAAAAATTTTAAAGCAGCTTTACTTATAATTACCCAATATATGGGAAACAATACAGATGTCCTTCAATTAGCAAATTAATGATGGTACATCATATAACAGAATATTAAGCAGCAATGAAAAGGAATGAATGATTGATTGATGTGATAACTTAGAACACTACACTACAAAGCTTGGATTTTAGTGTTTGGAAATATTTAAAAATTTCAACTCGATGTAGGTTTAAAATGAGATGCAGACTGAGTCAGATAAAATTGGGTTATGATTAATCTATGACCACAATAAAGGCAGTGAGAAGAAATAACTGACATAACTTTGAAAACTTATTAAATATTTACCAGTAAATGGAACTAGGGATCCTTGAAGAAATGACTGACCTCTGAAAGGGTGGAGGGAAATGCAAGATGAGTCTGCAGTATCTTCTAGTGCCAGAAGGTAAAAAAATGTTACCCAAAAATATAGCACACTCTGACCTGTGGTGGCGCAGTGGGATAAAGTGTCGACCTGGAACACTGAGGTCGCCGGTTCGAAACCTTGGGCTTGCCTGGTCCAGGCACATACGGGAGTTGATGCTTCTTGCTCCTCCCTCTTCTCTCTCTCTCTCTCTCTCTCTCTCTCTCTCTCACTCCTCTCTCTCTAAAAATCAAAAAATAAAATATTTTAAAAAATAGCAATAAATAATTAAAACAAAAATATAGCACACTGTGTTGAAACTTCATTAAGGACATCTGAAAGACCCCCAATGACCTTTTAGGTAAGAGGAGAAGAGATAGTGAGGCAGACTACCTCATGTACCCCAACTGGGACCCACCTGGCAACCCCATCTGAGACGAATGCTTGAGTTCTGAGCTTTTTTTAGTGCCTGAGGCCAATGCTCTGATCAACTAAGCTATGCTCAGTGCCTGGGCCAACACTCAAACCAGTCGAGTCACTGGCTGAAGGAAGCAAAGAGAGAAAGAAGAGGGAGATCGAAGAAGGAAGAAGTGGTTGGTTACTTTGCCTGTGTGTCCTGACACGGAAATGAACCTAGGACATCCATATGCTCGGCCTATGCTCTATGCACTGAGCCACCATCCAGGGTCAAAAAAATTTTATAAAAACAAAAAAGTATCAAAGTATGAATGTCTTACCCAGAAATAAAAGAAAGAGCCATGTATTGTTTTGTTGATGAGCGCCATTCTGACTGGTGTGAGGTGATATCTCATTGTGGTTTTAATTTGCATTTCTCTAATAATTAGTGATGTTGAGCATTTTTTCATATGCCTATTGGCCATCTGTATGTCCTCTTTGGAGAAGTGTCTATTCATTTCTTTTTTTTAATTTAAATTTTTATTTATTTATTTATTTTTTACAGAGACAGAGAGTGAGTCAGACAGAGGGATAGACAGGGACAGACAGACAAGAACAAAGAGAGATGAGAAGCATCAACCATTAGTTTTTTATTGCGCATTTCAACACTTTAGTTGTTCATTTATTGCTTTCTCATAAGTGCCTTGACCGCGGGCCTTCAGCAGACTGAGTTACCCCTTGCTGGAGCCGGCAACCTTGGATTCAAGCTGGTGGGCTTCTGCTCAAACCAGATGAGCCCGCGCTCAAGCTGGCTACCTTGGGGTCTTGAACCTGGGTCCTCTGCATCCCAGTCCGACACTCTATCCACTGCGCCACTGCCTGGTCAGGCTATTCATTTCTTTTCCCAATTTTTGATTGGATTGTTTGTCTTCCTGGTGTTGAGATTTACAAGTTCTTTATAAATTTTGGTTATTAACCCCTTATCAGATGTATTGTCAAATATGTTCTCCCATTGTGTAGTTTGTATTTTTATTCTGTTCTTATTGTCTTTAGCTGTGCAAAAGCTTTTTAGTTTGATATAGTCCCATTTGTTTATCCTGTCTTTTATTTCACTTCCCCGTGGAGATAAATCAGCAAATATATTGCTCCGAGAGATGTCGGAGAGCTTACTGCCTATGTTTTCTTCTAAGATGCTTATGGTTTCACCGCTTACGTTTAAGTCTTTTATCCATTTTGAGTTTATTTTTGTGAATGGTGTAAGTTGGTGGTCTAGTTTCATTTTTTTTCAGATAGCTGTCCAATTTTCCCAACACCATTTATTAAAGAGGTTGTATTTACTCCATTGTATTTCCTTACCTCCTTTGTCAAATATCAGTTGTCCATAGAGCTGTGGGTTTATTTCTGAGTTATCTGTTTTGTTCCATTGATCTATATGCCTGTTCTTATGCCAGTACCAGGCTGTTTTGAGTACAATGGCCTTGTAGTATAACTTGGTAGCAGGAAGTGTGATACCTCCCACTTTATTCTTCCTTTTCAAGATTGCTGAGGCTATTCGTGTTCTTTTTTGTTGTTGTTCCATATAAATTTTTGTAATGTGTTCTATACTTTGAAGTATGGCATTGGTATTTTAATTGGTATTGCATTGAATTTATAAATTACTTTGGTTAATATAGACATTTTAATGATATTTATTCTTCCTAACCATGAACACATTATATGCTTCCACTTGTTTCTATCTTCCTTGATTTCTTTTGTCAAGGTTTTATAATTTTCCGAGTACAAGTCTTTTATCTCCTTGGTTAAATTTACTCCTAGGGACTTTATTTATTTATTTTTTGTTGCAATAGTGAAGGGGATTGTGTCCTTAATTTCTCTTTCTGACAGTTCATTGTTGGTGTATAAAAATGCCTCTGATTTCTCAGTATTAATTTTATATCCTGCCACTTTGCTGATTCATTTATCAGGTCCAGTAGTTTTTTTACTGCAACTTTAGGGTTTTCTATACACAATAGCATATCATCTGCAAATAATGATAGTTTTACTTCTTCTTTTTCAATTTGCATGCCTTTTATTTCTTCTTTTTGTCTGATTGCTATGGCTAGGACTTCCAGGACTATGTTAAATAAGAGTGGTGATAGGGGGCACCCCTGCCTTGTTCCTGATCTTAACAGGATTGCTTTCAATTTTTTCCCATTGAGTATGATGTTGGCTGTGGGTTTGTCATAGATGGCCTTTACCATGTTGATTTATATTCTCTGTATTCCCACTTTGCTGAGAGTTTTGATCATGAATGGGTGCTGGGTTGTATCAAATGCTTTTTCTGCATCTATTAAAATTATCATGTGGTTTTTGTCCTTCCTTTTGTTTATGTGATGAATCACATTGATTGATTTGCAAATATTGTACCATCCTTGCCTCCCCAGAATAAATCCCACTTGATCATGGTGTATTATTTTTTTCATATATTGCTGGATCCAGTTTTCTAATATTTTGTTGAGGATTTTAGTATCTATATTCATCAGGGATATATGTGTATAATTTTCTTTCTTTGTGTTGTCTTTGCCTGGTTTTGGAATCACAATTATGCTCGCCTCATAAAAGGATCTTAAAGTCTTCCTTTCTCTTGAATTTTTTTTTTTTTTTGGTATTTTTCTGAAGCTGGAAATGTGGAGACAGTCAGACAGACTCCCACATGTGCCCGACTGGGATCCACCCGGCATGCCCACCAGGGGGCGATGCTCTGCCCATCCGGGCGTCGCTCTGTTGCAACCAGAGCCACTCTAGCGCCTGAGGCAGAGGCCATGGAGCCATCCCCAGTGCCCAGGCCATCTTTGCTCCAATGGAGCCTTGGCTGTGGGAGGGGAAGAGAGAGACAGAGAGGAAGGAGAGGGGGAAGGGTGGAGAAGCAGATGGGCGCTTCTCCTGTGTGCCCTGGCCAGGAATCGAACCCGGGACTTCTGCACGCCAGGCCGATGCTCTACCACTGAGCCAACCAGCCAGGGCTTGAATTTTTTGAAATAGCTTGACAAGGATAAGAGTTAGTTCTTCTTTGAATATTTGGTAGAATTCACTTTTGAAGCCATCAGGCTCAGGACTTTTCTTTTTTGGGAGTTATTTTATAACTTTTTATCTCATTTGCTGTAATCAGTTTGTTTATGTTTTCTGATTCTTTCAGATTGATTTTTGGAAGATTGTATGTTTCAAGGAATTTTTCATTTCATCTAGGTTGTCTAGTTTTTTGGCATACAGTTCTTCATAGTATTTCTTACAATATTTTGTATTTCTGTGGTGTCAGTTGCTAGATATCCATTCTCATTTCTAATTTTATTTCTGCGAGCCCTCTCTCTTTTTTTCTTTTTTTTTTTTTTTTTTTTTTTTTTTTTCATTTTTCTGAAGCTGGAAACAGGGAGAGACAGTCAGACAGACTCCCGCATGCGCCCGACCGGGATCCACCCGGCACGCCCACCAGGGGCGGTGCTCTGCCCCCCAGGGGGCGATGCTCTGCCCATCCTGGGCGTCGCCATATTGCGACCAGAGCCACTCTAGCGCCTGAGGCAGAGGCCACAGAGCCAACCCCAGCGCCCAGGCCATCTTTGCTCCAATGGAGCCTTGGCTGCGGGAGGGGAAGAGAGAGACAGAGAGGAAAGTGCGGCGGAGGGGTGGAGAAGCAAATGGGCGCTTCTCCTATGTGCCCTGGCCGGGAATCGAACCCGGGTCCTCCGCACGCTAGGCCGATGCTCTACCGCTGAGCCAACCAGCCAGGGCCCTCTCTCTTTTTTTCTTGGTGAGTCTAATTAAAGGTTCATTGATCTTGTTTACCTTTTCAAAAAACCAGCTCCTGGTTTCATTAATCCTCTGTATTATTTTTTTCCCTCTATGTCATTTATTTCTTCTCTGATCTTTATTATTTCTTTCCTTTTACTACATCTGGGCTTTACTTGCTGTTTTTTTTTCTAGTTCTTTTAGATGTAGAGTTAAGTTGTTTATTTGAGCTTTTCTGGCTTTATAAAGTATACCTGTAGTGCTATGAACTTCCCTCTCAGTACTGCTTTTGCTGTGTCCCATAAATTTTGAGTTGTTTTATGCTCATTATCATTTGTTTCTAAGAATTTTTATATTTTTTTCTTTGATCTAATTGTTAATACATTCATTATTTAACAACCTGCTCTTTAATTTGTATGTGTTTGAGAATTTTTGAGTTTTTCTGTTGTGATTGATTTCTAGTTTCATGCCATTATGATCAGAGAAAGTGCTTGATATGATTTCAATCTTCTTAAATTTGTTGAAACCACTTCTGTGCTCTAAAATGTGGTCTATCCTAGAGAATGTATCATGAGCACTTGAAAAGAATGTATATTCTGCTGCTTTAGGGTGAAAGGTTCTGAAGATATCTATTACATCCAGTTGATCTGGTGGGTTCTTTAAGTTTGCTGTTTCTTTGTTAATTTTTCTTCTTGCAGATCTATTTACTGATGTTAGTGGGGTATTGTAATCTCCTACTATTATAGTATTGCTGTTGATCTCGCCTTTTATATCCATCAAAGTCTGCTTTATATATTTAGGTGTTCTTATATTAGGTGTGTAGATATTTATAATGGTTGTATTTTCCTTTTGGATTGCTCCCTTTATCATTATGTAGTGTCCTTCTTTATATCTTATTATACCCTCTGTTTTAAAGTCCATTTTTTCTGATAAAGTATTGCTACCCCAGCTTTTTTTTTCATTCCATTTGCATGAAATATTTTTCCATTCTTTTACCTTCAGTCTATGTGCATCTTTTGTTTTAAGGTATGTCTCTTGTAGACAGCATATGTATGGGTCCTTTTTTTTTATCCATGTAGCTACCCTTCGTCTTCTGATTGGATCATTTAATCCATTTATATTTAAGGTTATGTTTGATATGTAGTTGTTTATTGCCATTTTATTCTTTAAAGCTGTATTCCTCTTTTGCTATATTCTTTTCCCACTTTGATCTGTTTACAACAGGCCCCTTAACATTTCTTGCAGCATTGGTTTGGTTGGAATGAATTCTTTGAGTTCTTTTTTTGTCTGGGAAACTTTTTATTTCTCCTTCAATTTTAAATGATAGCCTAGCTGGATAAAGTACTCTTGGCTTTAGGTTCTTGTTCTACATTACTTTGAATATTTTTTTTGCCATTCCCTTCTGGCCTCAAGTGTTTCTGTAGAGAATTTGGATGTCATCCTTATGTGGGCTCCTTTGTAGGTGATATACTTTTTTCTCTATCAGCTTTTAATATTTAATCTTTATCACTTACCTTTGGTATTTTAATTATGATGTGTCTTGGTGTGGATTTTTTTGGTTTCTCTTTAATGGAGTTCTCTGTGCTTCTTGAACTTGTGATAGTTTTTCCTGCATTAATTTAGGGAAGTTTTCTGCTATAATATGTTTAAACAAAGTCTTTATTTCTTGTTATTTCTCTTCTTTTTCAGGAACCCCTATGAGGCAGATGTTATTTCTCTTCATGTTGTCACAGAGCTCACTAAGAGTTTCCTCATAATTTTTTTTGTCTCTTTTCTTTTTTCTCCTCTACTTCCATGCCTTTGTTATACTTGTCCTCCAACTTGCTGCTTTGATCCTCAGCTTCATCCATGCTGTTTTTAATTCCTTTCATAGTGGTTTTCATTTCTGATATTGTATTTGTCATCTCTGACTGATTTTTTTTTTAATATTTCAATGTCCTTTTTTATACTTGCTATTTCTTTATTTAGGTGTTTGTAATGACCATTTATTTTTGTTCTAAGTTCCCTAAACATTCTTACAATCATTATTTTAAACTTTGCATAGGAAAGTTTGGTTATTTCCATATCACTCAGTTCATTTCCTGGAGGTTTCTCTTGTGTTTTCATTTGGATTGCACTTCTTTGTCTTCTCATTATGTCTGTGTGTTTGGGTGTATTTTTTGTAGAGCTAGTTGAGTTTAGGCTTGGTGTAGTCTGCCTCCAGTTATCAGTTGTGTTATTTTTAGGTCTTCTTGGGTTGACATCAGCTGTTATTTGTAATTCACTTTCAAATTTGGCTTTTCTAGTAGAGCTGCATTGAAGTCTTGATTTGTTTTCTTAACACTTGGTAGTCTTGTTTACTGATCTCAGTAGGGGGCTTATTTGAACCTGCATCCAGGAATGTGAAGGCTATAACCTGAGTCTCTGAAGGCCTGATCTGCCAGTTACTCTTTCTGGGGGTGGGGTGTTTTTTTAGCTTCAGTAAGAAGAGGTGTATCTCAGATCTCCATGGGGAACTGAGTTACTACCCCTCCTCCCCACTTCTTATTTTCATCTGTGTCTTTTTGTGCTGAATAAAGTTGGAGAGGTGTCTGGAGAAGATGGATCACCCAGAGCTATTTTAGTCCTGTATTATATGGAATGATCAATCCCTCCCCCAGGTATGGCCGCCTCCAGCACTGGATGAGTCAGCTTTTCAGGTCATCACATGTATTCCTCTGCCCGTCACAGTCTGTCTCTCTCTCTTCCCTTTCTTTTACGAAGACAAGCCAGCCCTTTCAACACACCTCAGACCAGGGCCCCAGGCAAGTGGCTGTGAGCGATATTTTCTGCTCTTTTCCTTGGAGTGAGAACCCTTCTGGGCTCTCAGACTCACACCCCACCTTGTTCCTGTAAGCAGGGGAGACTCAATACTCCTTGGCACTCCATACCAGGCTCAGTATGACTGCTTCTTTGCTCCTTGGTTTTTGAGAGCTGTTCTTGTAGTCCAGAGTTGGTTTTTCATGCTGATTCTTCCTAAATTAATTTGTAATACAGTTTGGTGATGTGAACTGAGAGTCTGTGCATCTGCCTCCTCTGCTGCCATCTTGGAATCCTCAAAGTGAAATGTTTCTATGGAGTGTCCTAAAAGGTGTTATTGGACCCTGGATAGTTGGCTCAATTGTAGAGGGTCAGCCCAGTGTATGGACATCCTGTGTTCAATGACCAGTCAGAGCACAGTGGAGAAGTGACCATATGCTTCTCTCCCCCTCCTCCTCTCCCATCTCTCTCTCTCTCTCTCTCTTTCTCTCTCTCTCTCTCACTTTTTCTCTCTCTCTTCCCCCCCAACCATGCTCAGTTAGGGCAAGTTGGCCCCAGGTGCTAAGGGTGGCTCCATGTTTTCACTTTAGGTGCTAAAATAGCTTTGTTGCCAAGCCAAAGAGAAATGGCCCCAGAAGGGCAGAGCAGTACCCTGTAGGGGCCTTGCCAGGTAGAACCCAGTTGGGTTCATGAAGCATTCTGTCTCTCTGCCTGCCTGCTTCTCATGTAAGAAAATTAAAAAAAAAAAGAGGTGCCATTAACTTCAAGAAGAGTAGACCCAATGAGCATACTTGGTTTTTTTATTCTAAGGCAGGAAAGGACATTGATATGCTGAGATACTTTCCAGGATGAGCAGGTGTATTAGTCACATGTGCACATTCCTAGCTGTATCAACAAGATCAAGTGACCTAATGTTCCAGGGTACCACCAACAAGGAAAAGTAAGAACTACACCCAAATCGGAGCAGACTGTCCAGCATTGGTCACCTCAAATAATCACAAGAGGGAAGGGATTCCTGATCTGGTCAGTATCACAATCATGCTTTTGACCAGAAAAATGATGGTCTCCCTTGAACCCTAAAAAGGTGATTAGTTCATTGTGCATTAAAAGAGTTGATCTCAACTCTCTCTTTAAAGAGATGGAGTCTAGTAGTCTCAAGAATCACATATTGAATCTAATATAATCTAGAAATAAATGGTATGTTTTTAGCATTGCCATGGACAGGCTCTCAGTCCTGAGCTTAGAGGGAGGCTGCAGGGAAGCCAACGAGACAGAGAAGCCTCATTTCCAGATGACAAGCACTCTCGCCACACACTTCCTAAAGCCATGACCTTGGATTTCACCCTGAGGCTGTGTTGTACTCCTAGAACAAGCCATTTGATCTTTGCGCTGTAGCCATATTTACCGTATCTCCCCATGTGTAAGATGCAACCTCTTTAAAAAATTTGGGGTCTAAATACTGGGTGCATCTTATACAGTGGTTGTAGCATTTCCAATGCCATCAATGGAACTGAGGGCGAGGCAATATATGAAGACAGTGATTCATCATCAGACACAGATGAGGACAAGGTAGTGGATGGGAGTTTTGATAGTGATGAGGACTTGTATGAGTTTTATGTTGAATAAAGCTTGTGTTTAATAACTTGATGTAATATAATTTTTTTCAAATTTCGGGCCCTAAAATTATGGTGCGTCTTATACATGGGAAGCATCTTATACATGGGGTATAAAGTAATTCAAGAAAATTTGCCTGTGAATATTTCAAACAAGAAACATTTTATTCTGAAACTTAACCACAACGACCATGCGCTCATCTCGGATGCCCTTCGCCCCAGGACACAAGAGCACTGACACACGGAAGACCGGCTTTACAAACAGTAGTAGGGAAGAGACAAAACTCACAAATGACCAAAAATTTAACAGCACATTAAAATGCAAAGCATTTGTGTAAACAAGAGAAAGAGCCAAAGGGAAATGACAGACCATGCAAATGTTCCGCAGCCCCTGGGACAAAGTGACAATTTCCTGAATGTATAAATAAGCCCTACAAACCAAAAGGAATAAATCGGCCAAGTATTTCATTTCCAAAAACTGATGCAAAGAAGAAAGGACATTCAGAAAAAATAAACAGAGACACTTCTTCAATGTGGACATATGTTGCCCCGTGACTCAGGAGGGCAGGACTCCATCTGGGTTGCAGGTCTTACCTGTCACTCTGGGAGAGATGTCAGCCCTCACATTTCAGGTAGCAGACTGCTTTCCACCACACCTGGACCCCAGGGTCCCCGCCACCAGGGGTTTCAGAAAGTCAGGAGCAGGTTATTTACAGCTCACAGGGATCGGCATGCAGGCAGCACTGGAGGTGGGGGACGTGCCTCAACTAGGGTCTCAGGACGGGCATCTCCCATTGCCTGGCTACACCGTCCACATGCAGTAACTGTCCTTCCCATGGGCAGGACAGAGAGGCCACAAGTCCAGCTGTTCTCGCCCTCCATGTAGAAATAAACTGAAAAAATTTAAAACAATAACAGTGCAGCTATAAACAGTGACAGTAATTCATTTTATTTTTTTATAATGGGTCCGACTCAAGGATTACATTTAAATGGTCTGAACTCAGTTTAAAATCACTCTGGGCTGCAAGAGACTCTGTGACATCTAATGTATTTTGAACAAAGCACACTGCTGCCCGGAGCCCAGGCTGAATGAAAAAACGGCAATATTGGGGGATCACGAAGCCTTTTACACAGATCCCACTGCGCGTGGGCAGAAGGTGGGGTCATATGTTTCAGTGAGTGATGTCCACAGGACCTATGCAGAGGATGATAAATTAATGTCTCTTAAATGTTTAGGATGTGTTACTTTGACCCTACATTCTACTGGGGACAGTTCTTTAGAAGACAGTACAAATTAGCAAGAGGAAACTCACCGTAGTTATGCTTGCAACTGAAAATAGTTAGCAATAACCAAACTGTGAGAATTTAACAATCAATGAGAGACTGCTAAAATGTGACGTATAAACACAGTGATTTATAAACCATTCGCACAGGGACGCGGTACTGTGCACACTGCTTGAGCAGTTTTTGAGGTAACGCCTGGGGTGAGGAAGGACACTCAGAATACAGGGACCCTGGTGTCCCCTGCAGAGCGGGTGGAGGGCTGGTGCAGGGAGGGGGACCGATAGTCTCACTCATCATTCAGCGCCCTTTCAAATTTTCTTTTTTGTGAAAGAATTTCTTTTTTAGTTTAAAGCATCAGAAATTTCAGAGGCAGGTTGCAGGAACTTTGTTGTATCACCTATTTCTAAAAAAGAACACAAGTCATTGGAGAGCAGTTTATACGATATGTTTAAATGCTACCAATGTCAGGAAATGAATGTGTCTTTCAGCTTAACTCTGTCCAACTCCTTCCCTTGTGTCCCCTGGGCTCACCTCACAGAGTCTGAGTCACTGTCCCCTCCAGCTCAGTAGATCACACTACCTGGAGTAGCACCCCACCCCCATCCTTGAACCTGGATAACAAACTGGATACTCAAATGGGGGAAAGTCTTTTCTTAGGGTTAGAGATAATGTCCCAATTTTAAAAATGAATCTTTAAATCTACAGCAATAAATTACCCAAATATTTTCTTTCCAAATCATAGGCTAAAATTGAAAGGACATTCTGAGAATACAAACTCAGGCACCCCTCAGTCGTGGAGATGTGTTTTCCCTGCTGACTCATGACAGAAACAAAGCCAGGACTCATTGGGACAGCAGTTCTTACCTATCAGGTTGGGAAAGGTCCCAATCCTCACAGTCCAGGGAGCAGACTGCTCTCAGCCACTCCAGGTCCCCGGATCCCAGCCCCCAGGGCCGGCAGAAAGTGTGAAGTGTGGTCTTCCCGAGTCACAGCAATCTGCCTGTGGGCAGCTCGGAATGTGGGGACACAGCTCACCTGTGGTCTCAGGACGGACACCTCGCCTCTTCCTGCTACACTGTCCATGTCGAGGACCTGTCCTCTTCCTGGTCAGATACGGTGGCCACAGTCCAGGTGCTCCCGTCCTCCATGCAGAAATGTGGAGAAATATAAAACAATAGCCTAACACAACTATGAAGGAGTAACAGTAATTCCTTTTATTATTTAAAAAGGGACCCATCTCAGATATTACATTTTAATCGTCCAAATATCATTTTTTGGTCACTCTGAGTGCAGGTGTTCAGGGACATCTAGTGAATTTCTAACAGACAAGTGGCTGCCCAGAGCCCAGGCTGGAAGAAAGGAGGATGAAATTGCGGAATCACAGGGCCTGGTAAACACCTTTCCCTGAGGGTGGGCTGTGGTGGGGCTCATATGTTTGGTCACTGATATCGGGGTGAGCTATACTGAGTATAATAAATTAATGTCTATTAGATTTATAAGATGTGTGCTTGGACCCCAAAATCTACTGTTAGACTGTTATCTAATAGAGAGTCAGAAATAGCAAGATGGTGTTTGTAAAATATACTCATGGGAGTCACCCTTATAACTGGAAATGTTTAGAAATAACAAAATTGTCAGAGTTTAATGATGACATAGAGACCTGGACAGATAGCTTGGATTATTAGAGCACTGTCCCACAGCTCAGAGGTTGCAGGTTTGATTCCTGGTCAGGGCACATGGTGGAACAAATTGATGTTCCTATCTCTCTTTCCTTCCCTTCTTTTCTAAAATCAGTAAAATTAAATTTTTTAAAGAATGGTGACATATATCACACTGGGATGTGAACACTGTAAACAGTTACATAGGTCTGTGCCTACTGCTACAACTCTTTCAAGCCAATGCTTGCATTGAATAAAGAAACAAGAGGCCCTGGTCAGCTGTCTCAGTGGATAGAGCATCATCCCGGAGCCCTGAGGTGGTGGGTCTGTCTCAGGTCAGAACATGTAGGAGAAGCAACCAATGAATGCACAAGGAATGGGAACACCTAAGCAGAAGTGCAAGTTGATGCTTCTCTTGTGTGAATGAGTGTGCAAGAGCTCTCTGTCATCAAATCAATGGAAGAAATATTCTTAAAAAGAAAAGAAATAGTAATCACAGCATGTGACCATTCAGATTCCAGCAGAAGGAAGGTAGGGCAGCGAGGGAGGAAGGACAGGGTTTCCCACTCATCACTGAGCTGCCTTGTCAACTTTCCTTTGTGCATAAATTTATATATACATATATATTATTTTTTCTTATTCAGTGAGAGAAGAGGAGGCACAGATAGATTCCCTCATGCACCTTAAACAAAATCCACCCGGTAAACTTACGAGGGCCTATGATCTCCCCATCTGGGCAGTAGCTCCGTTGCTCAGCAAGCAATTTCTTCTTAGTGCCTGAGGAGGAGGACGTGGAGGCATCCTAAGCACTCGAGGCCAACTCACTCCAGTTGGGCCATGACTGCAGGAGTGGAAGAGAGAGAGAGAGAGAGAAGGAATAGCAGAAGGGGTGGAGAAGCAGATGGGCGCTTCTTTTGTGTGCCCTGAACAGGAGTCAAATCTGGGACATCCACAGGCTTGGCTGTACAGCTAGGGCCAAATTATACTTTTAGGAAAAACATCATAAATCTCATAATGGGCCTATGGAAACTTAATTGTCTTTGTGATTTTTTAGAAAGATGTAAGGAACTGATTAGTGGTTTATGTGGTGAGCACAGTTCTATGACGTCCTTAACACATGTCTACTTGGCATTGGTCTGACCAACAACTTCCATTGTGTCCCATGTGCTCACTCCACCTCAGCCTGAGTTACAGTCCCCTCCACCACAGAATGTATAACCAAGGATATTAAAACTGCCTCCACAAGGTAGTGATGACCCTCAAGTTGCACCTTGGTCCCTCCACTCCATTGGGGCAAGAGTTGCATTTAAGTGTCGGGCACTTCAGACAGGAGCTGGGCCCCACAAGACACAGAAAACTGTTGTTCACTGTACTCATTGAAGCAGAGCATGATTCCTCATCCTCTCTGAATACTAGAAGGTAAATACCCAAGCAGATGACACACAGAACACACACCAGGTTCTCGTCATCACTATCACATGAAACAGGTGTGGGCACTGAGCCCAGGTATACGTGTTGCCAAAAAGGAGTGGGGACAGGAGCATCAAAGAGGCGGGAGGCCCCACTGCCCTCACTGCCTGTGGTCGCTGAGCCCCGCCCACCCCACTATAAGTGCAGGCTGGCTCTGCCCTCCCCACCACTCACTCTGCTCTCACCCGACCTGCACCTCCAGGGGACTCTCAGCCATGAGGACCCTCGCCCTCCTCGCTGCCCTGCTCCTCCTGGCCTTCCAGACCAGGGCTCAGACGGTGAAGGAGACAGCTGACCAGGTGCCCGCACAGGACCAGCCTGAGGCCAAGACCCAGGATGTGGCCGTCCCCTTTCCAGAAGTGGAAAGCGTTACTCAAGGAGCTTCAGGTGACACTGCCCACATCCTAAAGTGTCTGACCCTATCATAGGGCCTGTCAGAGGGGCGTGGAGTTGGGGATCACAGTAGGGGGGTGGGATGAGGGGGGAGAGAAGCAGGCACCACGAGGGGAGAAGAAGATGGGAGCGGGGCAGAGAATGAGCACAGACGTAATAAACTCAGATCAGAGATGGTCATGGGTCTGTGTGTCCAATGCAGAGTCAGCCAGTGCTGGTAACTTACATAGACACGTGACCCTTCACCCTAACCCGGCAGGTATGGTAGACATACCTTCCATAGTAGACACGTCTTCCCTGAGTTCATGTCTCTTACTCTCGCTGTGTCTCTGCTCCCTGTGTCCGTCTGTACCGTGCCTGAACCCCTCTTTCCTACACAGCCCTTCGGAGACGAGGTGGTGTCTGCCTGTGTAGACGCGGAAGATGCCGTAGAAATGAGCGTAGGTCTGGAAGATGTAGGACAATTGGCGGTGCATTTGTTCGTTGCTGTGTCTGAGTTTGTGGCCTGAGACCAAGAGCGCTGTGACATTCCACTGAGGACCTGAGAGTGCATTAGTGTCCATACCTGTCCCTTGTCTCCTTTCTTTCTCCTGAATAAACTTCAAGCATTAAAATTACGGTTTCACTTTTTTTTTCCTCCATTTTTCTTATGTGTGTGATTCACCGTTACAGGGATTTCTGTCCTTAATGGTCTACATTAAGTTATCCGGCTTTTCCAGCCCAATAATGAACAATTTGAGCATTTTCACAGCTATAACAAAAGCAGCAAAAATGAGCATATTTAGAAAAGCTTAACAGACAAAATTTAATCCATTCAAAATTAAACTCGAAGAATGGTGTCTGGAGTATTCCAAAAGGTGTTGATTCAAGAAAGGTGGTTCCAATGGACTGTGTTACATATTCTTTTATTTTAAGATGGGAGAGGGTAGAGATATGTATATTTTCTCAGGATAAGCAGGCGTTTCAGTCACATGTGCGTATTCCTAGCTGTATCAACAAGATCAAGTGACCTAATACTTCAATGTGCAACAAACAGCGATAAGTAAGAATGACACCAAAAAACAGTATATTAACCAGTATCTGTGATCTCAAACAATGATAGTGAGACATTCAGTAGAGTGGATCATGCCCAATGACCAGTGAAATAAATAGTTCCCCTTGGATGCAGTAGTGAGATTAGCCCATTGACCAGTGCAAGACTGATCTCAATTCTCTCATGCCTTGAACAACTCTATCAATTTCCATGAGACTGTCAGCTTCCACCTCCAGGACTCAAAATCAGGGTGCCACCAACAGGGAAAAGTAAGAACTACACCAAAACTGGAGCATAGTGACCAGTATCGGTGGTCTCAAATAATGAACTAAGAAAGAGGAGTCCCAGGGCCACTGGTAAAGCTCAGCATGTCCAGTGTCCGTGACCTCAATGGTCCTCGTTTGGATCACTAATGGTAAATGAGTCCATGTTGAAGGAAACTGTTGGACTCAACGTTCTCTATCTCTGTTTGAAGAGATTTAGTCTAATAGTTACAATAGTCACATCCCAAATCTACTATAACCTACAAAGAAACAATATATTTTTAGCAATGCCAAAGACAAGCACTCAGTCCTGAGCTGGGAGGGAGGCTGCAGGGAAGCCACCGAGACAGAAGCCTTATTTCCAGATGACAAGCACCTCTCTGCCCCCTCTCCCTGTTCCAAGGTCACCACACACATCCTAAAGCCAGGATCTTGGATTACACCTTGAGGCTGTGTTGTTCTCATAGAATCTTCTAGGTGCTCTTTGCCCTGTGGCCACTTCTACTTCAGATGACCTTTCCCTGCAAACGGTCTAATGAGAAACACTTTATTTGAACCTTTACCATCAGTCACCATGTGCCCCTCTCAGTTCCACCCCACCAAAACTCAGAGCACTGACACGTGGGAGACCATGTGATCATGGCTTTACATACAGACCGCAGTGACAAAGAGAAAAACTCAAAATTTACCAAAACTTTTAAAAACCTCATAATAATGCAAATTATCTGAGGGAAAGAAAAAGAGGCAGAGGGGAAATGACGCACTTTGAAATGATCAGCGTCTGTTCGGACGAAGAGGACATTTTCTGATTTAAAAAATGAATCTGAACAACCTACTTAAATAAATGGGCCAACTATATCATTTTTCAGAACCAATGTCAAACAGAAAGAACCTTCGGAGAAAATAAACACAGGGACTTCCTAGACATGGGAATGTGTTGTCCTTTCTGACTCGTGACAGAAACAAAGCCCAGACCCCATGTCGGAGTTCTTCAGAATCACATTCAGAAGATCCCAAATCTCATAGTCCAGGTGCAGACTGCTCTCAGCCACACCAGGGCCCCAGGATACCAGCCACCAGGGCCGGCAGAAAGTAAGGAGTCCTTTTCCTGAGTCACAGCAATCTACATGCGGGCAGGACAGAACGTGGGTGTCATGTCTCAACTTGGTCTCAGGACAGATTCTCTCATTTTCTTGTTCCACCATCCATATCCGGTAACTGTCCTCTCCCTGGTCAGAACAGAGCTGCACAAATCCAGGTCCTTTTATCTTTCAATACAGATACGGAGCGAAATATTAACAATAACATTGTACAACTACACTCAGTAAAAACACTTTATTTTATTGTATAAAAATAATAAAATTCTGTCTGAGCCATGGTGGCACAGTGGATAGAGCATTTACCTGGGACACTGAGGTTCTACGTTTGAAAACTCAAGTTCGTCAATTTGAGTGTTGACTCACCAGCTTCAGAATGGTGTCAATAGCTTAGCTGGACTCATAGAAGTGATCCCAAGATCACTGGCTTGAGCCCAAAGTGGCTGGCTTGAGCCCAAGGTCACTGGATTCAGCTCAAAAGTCACAGACTTGAGCCCAAGTTCAGTGGTTTGGGAGAGAGAGAGAGAGAGAGAGAGAGAAAGAAAGAGAGAAAGAAAGAAAGAAAGTGTTGTAAAGTGACCAGCGAGTTCCAGAAAGATACCAAAATTATAGAATAATTTAAAAGGAATTTTATTTTAAGCCGGCTGCTGCAGGGCTAGACAGACCCAAATTCTGCTTGAAGGATTGAGCAAGGGTTCACTGGCTTGGATTGAGCCCTCGGTTAATGCAGGTATCAGATAAATCAATGAACAGAAGAAATGCTGCAACAAGATGATAATTGTCATCTCTTTCCTCTCTCTCACTATAAATAAATAAATAGATAAATAAATAAATAAATAAATAAACAAACCTCTTTAAACTTTAACTCTCAGTAGTTATACGAAGTGAAATAAGTAAATCAGAAAAAACCAGGAATTTTATTTTAAGCCAGCCGCTGCAGGGCTAGACAGACCCAAATTCTGCAGATCTGAACACTTAGGGTCTAGTGTTTAAAAGGCAAAAACCACAAGCAGCAGTTTACAGAAGCAGAACTAGTGTTAGCTTATCAGGAAGTCTCTGCTGCACAGTTTCTGACATGTTACAGTATCTTTGCTGACAGTGTAACTTGCAGTTTACTTAGTTTGCAAGTTTGCACTTACAAAAATACAAAAATTTTATAATGGTAATTAAATAAGGCATACAAAATGGAATTGCTCATGCTAAAAGTTTTACACTTTCTTGGCTCATTGTTACATTCCTCACAGATTTTTATTTAAGTTTTAATCAATCCTTGATTTAGCTTTTTATTACCCAGTAGTATAAGGGTATAGTGACTTTTGAGTGTCATTAATATGATAGAGTTTACCTTTTTTCAAATTGCTTACAACCTGCACAAACCTTCTGCAACTTACATAACTCTTAACTTTTATGAACTCTCTTATTTATTTAGAAATAACTAGCTTTCATAACAACTTACTTTCTTCTTTTTTCTTTCAAAAGTATCTCTATAATTTCTACCTTTCATTATTTTATTTTATTTTATTTATTCATTATAGAGAAGGGAGAGAGAGAGAGAGAGAGAGAGAGAGAGAGAGAGAGAGAGAAGGGGGAGGAGCAGGAAGCATCAACTTCCATATGTGCCTTGACCAGGCAAGCCCAGGGTTTTGAACCGGCAACCTCAGCGTTTCCAGGTTGACACTTTATCCACTGCGCCACCACAGGTCAGGCCTCTACCTTTCATTATTAAAACTATACTATCCCTTTCTAATTAATCAGAACTCTTTATTTCAAATATTTAAATTTTTAGTGACAACCAAGCTGGCAAGATGTAATTTTTTAAAAATATGCTTATTTTGGAAGTGTCCTCCCTCTAAGTAGCTAATATTTATAGGTTACTTAATAGGGGTAGCTATAAGCACACATATGTATTATTTATTTACTTCGTAGCTTCCATTCTAGTGAAGGGACTTACATTTCCCTTCTGTGTGACCTACAGCAGCACACGTATCAGACCTTAAGATGACCTGCTCTGGCCTCTCCCTGATTTTAGTGTCCCTCCCTTCCCAAAGTTCAATTATAAGGAGATCCACAGCACAGTTCCTCAAGCTTCTGTAGTATGTAGAGTAGCCAGCTCCTCGTTTGTGGCTGGAGCAGGGCATGTGGTCCTTCTCAGGGTCCACTTACAGGGTTTAGTGGGATTGTTTGCACCATCTTCATGGGGTTCTGTAAGGGATCTTAGGTAGAAGGGGTGCTACCTTGAGTAACATAATTCTATATGGGGTGAATTTTGGGTGCATTTAGCTTTTAGCAGAAGTAGGTGGGTAAGCTAGTCCAATTTCCACCAGTTCTAGAATAAATTTGGTCAGAAATTCTTACAGTGTTAGATTTTATTTTCCCAAACTCTGAAGCCTGTGAGCACAATATAATATCTGATAATTAATATTGAGTTCATTTCCTACTAGCTGTGAGACCTTAGATATAAACACAGGCTTATTACTAGACCTAAATATTGGAATCATTTCATATACTAATTTCTTAACACCTGTTACTGTGGTCTCATTTCTAGTAGAGAAATCTTCTACCTATCCTGAAAAGGTGTCAATAAAAACTAAGAGGTACTTGTATTCCTGTGCAGGTGGCTTTACTTTAGTAAAATCTATTTCTAAATGTTCAGCTGGGAAAGTTCCTCTTTCCCTATTTCCTTATTTCCCTGCTTTGCTTAGTATTTACTTGGGATTAGACTGAACACTTGGACACTATGCCTTCAGCAATAGATTCTAAGCCTGGCAAATAGTAATTTTCTTAAAAAATTCTATTTGCTAAACCAGTACCTAATTTTTTCTTGAGTTGGTTGAACCAGCTGTTAAAATGGCACTTTGTAATTGGGGTTCTCTCTAAGTTGGGTGACTCGGTAACCACCCAATGTGGAAATCTTATATTTACATTCCTCATTATTTTTTTAACGTTCATCTGTGCAATTGCACTGATTACTGGAATATTGAAGATGTACTAGTTCCATAGAAATCAGCTGAAGAATAATTGCACTTCTTTAATGACATTTCTGTTTACCATACTGATATTAATGATTATCTATATTTCATGAAAAATGTTTTAAGAAATTCCCAAAACTATGCAATTACTGAAAGTGCTTAAAGAGCTAAGATTATTGTAAGAAATATTGTAAGAAAGTTGTTTTTTTTTTAAAGAGGGACATAACATATTTAGAGAATGAAGTCACCTAACTCTTTCTAATATATCAAACACAATGACTATTAGGCTACTCAGCCTGCCTCTAAAGGAATGGGATCCTACTCGTACAGGACAGAGATGGTTGAGGATAAATCACACAGCCAATGATGCTCAAATAAAAATGAAGAGAATTGCAAGTGAGGATGACAAACAAGAAGCAGTTTGGGGCCCTGACCAGTTTTCTCAGTGGTAGAGCATCGGTCCAGCATGTAGATGTCCCGAGTATGATTCCCAGTCAGGGCACACAGGAGAAGTCCCCATCTGCTTGTCCACTCCTCCCCATCTTGCTTGTCTCAATTTCTCTCTCACTATCTTGATCTCTAATCTACCCCCTGTAACTATGCTCAATTGGAGCAAGTTGTCCCCAAGCAATGAGGATGGCTCCATGGCCTCTGCCTCAGGCACTAAGAAGAGCTTGGTTACTGAACAATGGAGCAACTTTCCACATGGGCAGAAAATTGCCCCCTAGTGGGGTTGCTGGGTGGGTCCTTGTAAGGTACATTCAACAATCTGACTCACTGCCTCCCCTCCTCTTGATGAATAGAAAAAAAGGTAGCAATATGGAAATACCTTAAATAACAATTTTGTTTTTTGTCAAGTATAAAACAACTCTTTCTTATAAAATAATCTAGTTATGTATACCTCTTTAATTGTTCTTATTTAAGTAATAAGCACATGAAAAAATATACTCCCTCTTGGCATAAATTTTTTTAATACTTAAAATGGTCATTATGACAGAGATCTATTTGTGAAAGTATTTAAATCCCACCACTGCTGATTCCACATGAATGTCCCCATTCTTGGGAACTTCAGAGTTTCAGGTCAGGCCCACTGTGTACCTTGTTCCTTGCTATTAGATAGGCCTGGCTCCCAGCATGGCTGAGACTGTCACCGTGTGCTCAAGAAACACAGTGTGGGCTTGTTCAAAGTGCCACGGCATGAGCAGGTGCATTCCAGGATTATAATGCATCCTGCATGACCTCCCTCAGCCCTCATCTGTCCATTGTTGATCTGACCCCTGATTATGTAGCAATGGGCAGCTGCTGTCTGGTGTCCCTGTCTGAATGGACAGGCAGCAGACTGCCTGGGAGGCTGAAGGAACCAGCTGCACGGTAGGTGTTTCTTCTACCCTGTGTGGTAGAAGAAGGGGTGGGGATATATGCATTACATCTAGAAAGTCAATGAAAATGATTGTTTTCAATATATAAGAATAAGAGGTAGGAATGTAGACAAAAGCTTTCAATGTATAGTTTATTTTCTGTTATTTTTTTTTAGTAATATTATTGTTATTTGTACTGTTAAACCAGTCTATGCTGGGGAAGACCCCTGACCCAATTTAGCTTATAGCTACAGCTAAAGTAGAAATTTCTCATGAGCCTCAGCAAATCTAATCTTGCGAGCAAAGGCAGGATGCATTCCTTATGCGTCAGCCCTGCAGATACGGCAGGAAGGTGATGTATTATCTTAGAACAGTGTGTGCTTGTGTGCTTTTGCAAAGATATTGTACAAACGCGCTGAAAAATTATAACCTTGTAGGTTTCGCCTATAAATACCACTCTCCCCCTGAGCTCATCACTGTCTGTTGCAAGAGGCGTGGTGGGCAGACCACTGGCCAGTGTATAAAACCCAAATTGATTGCATCAGTTTGGGGCTCTAGTTCCAGTTTGTTGTGGTTGCATCACAGCATTTGGGTGCTGGTCCAAGATCCACCAGACTTTTCTGGTATGATCGGAGTCTTAAGAGCGCCTACTGGGGGAGATCTCTGAGGGATGTTCCTCAGCTCTAGACAGGAGACAGGAGGCGGCACTCAATTGGATATTGAACTACGCATGGTCTTACTAAGTGTTCAGACAGGTTAGGGCGCCCCAGGGTGTCGGCAGCAGGGCTGGACGCTGCATAACCTCCGCGACCAGATCCTGGCACACAACGGTGGCCAGTGATCACAGGTTTGGTTGGCCAGTCAGGTTTAGTTGGCCAATTAAGTTTCAGATCTTTTTTTGTCTAGTTTGGTTTGTGTCTGTCTATATGTTCTTTGGAGTGTTGTCTAGTTGTCTTTCTCAGTCTAGACCTCGTCAAGTCCATCAATATGGGTCAATCTGCTTCATGTGCTAAGTGGACGCTGCTTCAACCTTTTTGAATAATTTCCAGGACTTCAAGAAACGAGCTGCTGACGACAGGGCAACTGTTAGCTCCAGGAGACTACGCACTCTGTGCGAGTTAGAGTAGCCAGCGCCCCCCACTCCCCGGGGAATTAGCCTTCTGAGGGATCTACTAAGATCTACTGATATCTCTCTTGCTTGTCAGGTTCAATCAGTCACCTTCAGGCGTCCTGCACACCCTACCGGTCGGCCTCTCCAGGGGGGTTGCCAGACCCCGCTGGATCTCTAGGAGGGGCGCCCCCTGAGACGTGCCAGGGCCCCAGTTTTCCTGTAGGTCTCAGACAACTTCCCAGCAGACACCCCAGTCCCCAGGTTTGGCAAAATTAAGGAGGTTAAATTCTGACCTCCAGAGGTAAGTAAGGCAATCTTTTGCTTTACTGAATTCTAGCTTTTCTGTTTATGACTAGAATTTGAGATTCTCCAGGACCAAGACGTTAGTAGAGAATTCAGTTCCACTGTGGGTTGTTTTTTTTTAGGATACCTCTGAACTGTCTGTTCTAAAGTTTCTCTTCGTTTGTTAGAAAACTCTCTTTTGACATTTTCTGGTTTAAAGCCACCTTCCTGATCTCTTTTCTTAGATCCAAGACCTCTAGTTTCAAGGCTCTCTGTCTGACTTGTCCCTTGAAGAAATTGCTTTTCCTGTTAGCTCCTATCTCTCTTCTTGTGTGAAGTACTTAGCCTTGAAGAGGTGATTTCAATTGAAAATTTCTGGCTTAAAGTCAGAGGGCAAAAGTAAAGGGAAATTTGTAAACAAGCCCACACATGGGGGAACAAAATTTTAATTGCATCCACAAAAACACTTGTTCTTACCTAATTTGAGTGTACTGATCTCAAATCTGACCTTAGTTTTTTCTTTTTAAGCTACAGTTTTTTTGCAATTCAAGATTTTAGGTTTTCATCTTATTGTAAAATTTTCAAAAAAAATTAGTTTAATATAATGAAGTAGAATGTCTTCTTGGGTATCAACTTTGTAAAAGTATAATAATTTATATAAGGCAGTAAATACACTAATACACTAAAAGATATGATTGCATCAGAATTTGTCTACAATTTCAAAATAGAACATATTAAAACACTTATTTTAATCATAAAATTTGAGCAAAACTTATTTAAATTCTATTTGGGTAAACATCTGTGTTTGTAGCTTTTGTGTTTGTGTACTTGTTGAGGACAATCTCATTTGATGCTCCAGCAGTAGTCTGCTCATCACTAACAGCTCCAAGATTTTCAGGAAACTTATCAAGGTGATTATTGAGGAAGTGAATCTTAAAACTCATATTACATCCAATGTCATGGAAAGCCAACAGCATCCTTTGAGCCAGAAATTCATAGTTTTCTGCTTTTTTTTTGCCAAGGAAGTTCTTTGTAACTGCCACAAAAAAGTGCCATGCTGCTTTCTTCTCCTTATTCATCTTCCTGGCAAATTCTTCATCACGTATGAGGGTTCAAATTTGAGGTCCATCAAATACACCTGCCTTTATCTTCTCAAAAGTCAAGGCAGGAAAAGCAGAAATAATATGTTGAAAGCATTCACTTTCTCTATTCAAAGCCTGAACAAACTGCTTCATTATTCCAAGTTTGATGTGAAGTGGGGGAAAAATGATCCTGTCTCGATTAACTACAGGTTCATTCACAATATTTTGCATCCCTACTTCCAGAGCTTCATGTTTTGGCCACTCCTCTGTGTCCAGTGTTTCTCCCGATCTCGGCTGTCCCACAAACACAGAAAGCAAGGATACTTTGTTGAACCTCTCTGTTGTCCTAGCAGGAAATTTACCATTTTAAGATCCACACAAATGATCCAGTTATGTTTCTTATAGTTCAGAAAGTCAAGGACAATTCTTATGTCATTCTTATTAAGTCATTCAATTCAAGTTGGCTAAACTGCTGAGGGGTTAATGACTGCTTGGCATCAGAAGAAGACCCTTTAGATTTTACAACCATTTCCTCATGCATCTTACCAAGATACACTTGATCACAATGTTCACTTTCTTCATTAGAAGAAATAAAACCATTGAAAATGGAAACTGTGAGTGTCTCAGAGTGTGAGATAGGTCATACTGCTGAAGGAATATTAGGATATGCGATCATATGCTGTTTTTTCTTGCCGATGCCCTTTGTATGGTTCAGACAGAAATAACAGTCACTGCTGTGGTCCTTAGGTTCATGCCAAACCATGGGAATACCAAAAGCCATTCCTTTGCATTTTCTTTTTGTCCAGTCATGAAGCTTTTTCTCACAATGATGACACAATATGAGGAGCCTAATTCTTGTCTTGATCGCCAAGGGGAACTTGAAAATAGGCAATATATGCACTTGTCACAAATGATGAAATATTGTGCCTTTGACGTTGAAGTGTGTAACAGCCACATATATAACAGAAGGTGTCAGGACTAATCTTACATTTACGCCTACTCAAAGAAGCCATGATTCAATCTTAAAACAAAATAAGAGGGTGTTTTTTTATCAGATAATAATTTTTTACATTTAAAAACAACTACAATTATGTAAAAGTGATGTTTGTAAAACATTAATTGCCTTGTGGTTATGTTCAATCCAAGAGTCATTGCCCTTTAAATCCAATTTAAAAACCAATGCATGCCATTAACTGTAACAAAAAGAAATTAAAATTGCATAAAAATGAGAGCATGCACTAAAAAATGGATTTTAGATTTGGAATCAGCGATGCAGAAATATATAGAAACAGTTCTAAAACCTCATGCAACAGAAAACAAAAAATAATTGTTCCCCAGTGTAATGGGAACTAACTGAAGACATAACAGAGTGCTGGAAGAAGTATAGAGTGGAAACTAGTTTCAGATATTCAAATATCTACCTACTGACCAAAAGAAATTTTACCCATTTAGAAAATACAGGTTAAGAATTAATATTAAGAAGATACATTGAGAACTCTCTGTAAATTAAAATGGCCAAGTTAAGAGCAGACTGGCCAAATCAAGGATTGCTAGACCCAGAGAAAGCACAGGCAGTCTAGCCTACTATCACTAGCACCCACCCACAGGCTGGTGGCACAGTCAGGATGCGGCAGAGTAGGCAGCGGAGGTAGGGAAAGAGAAAGCAGCCAGGCTGCAGCAGGCTGCATGAGAAGAGGCAGAAAGAAGGAAAAAAAAAAAAAAAAAAAGAGGAGCAGCAGGCTCCCCTCATAGTTTCGGGCACCTGCCCCTCCCACTTGGGCACCGGGAATCTCAGGCAACCTGACTGATTCCCTTATAGTGTATTTAACAAAGAAACCTCTTTCTTAGCTCAAGGGCTGCGCCACTGCTTGGTCAGGCAATAGATAACTGCTCAGTAAGCTAGAGGCTATCATCACCTTGCTACAGCCCCCGCCCTCCTCTGCTTTGGCTCCAGGGAATCCCCGCCTCCTACCTGGAGCCAGATCTGAGGAGAAGATTTAGGGAATGTGGCCCCTTCTAAACCCACTGCTTTAGCCATAATAGTCAAGAAGTATACGAAAAGGGTCCTCAGGGAATTATAGGGTTTCTGTGTCCCTGAGGAAATTGAAGACCTTATTAAACTAGAATACCCCACTGTTAAGAAAGTAAGTTTATAAAATTGTGGGTTTTTTAGTATACTACTCCAACCCTTAGTGTTGTAAAGCTCTATAGGTCAAAAAGAGGGTCAGCATCTCTCTGCCAGCTAGGTAGCCACAAAATAGTAACTACATTTTGACCATTCCTTATTTTTCTCTGAAAATCAGTGGTTCATTGGGGATAGCAGTTTATAATCCTTTTATTGTAAATTCTACTAAGTTTGTACTACTAATAAGGCATATAGAATTGCATAGTCTGCCAAATGCAAAGACTTCCTTTATGTACCAAGGATCTGTTGTAGAAAAATTATTTTCTATGTTAGAAATGTATATGTTATTTCAAGAGTCTTTTGTTAATTCTTATTTTTATTTGCTATTTCATAGCCCTGTGATGTTGAAATCTTAGTTTAAATATTAGGGGATATGTAGTGATTATTAATGTAATAATTCAGCAATTGTTAATTGTTCAATGTTCAGTCACAAAACCCAGAGTGACAAATATTACTATTGATTGGCTTAATAGAAGAATTCTCAACATAACAGGTAAAAAAGAGAACTTTAGAGACATAATCCTGAACCTCCACCTGATTTACCACCCTGTCACACTGCAGTTGTTAATCAGCCAAGTAAATGGGTACATTAAGAAAACTGCAAAAGAGAAACTGCTTGGGTTTTACTTAGTATTTCCTACAGAACCATCACAGATTAGAGCCCTCATAGTTCCACCTGAGTTAAAGGGCAGGGTGCTGATTTAAGGTAGCATAAGAAACCATAAGTTTGTCTAAGGTGTCAGAAGTTATTCAGGATCCTCAGAAGGCCTCCGCAGCTTTCTTAGACTATAGAAAACTTACAGAGTCCCCTAGACTTAGAGGAGCCAGAAGATACTAGGGCAGTCAATTTAGCCTTCACATAGCATTCAGCTCTAGGGATTAGAAAAGAAATGTATTAAAAGTTTTTCAATAGGTAGAAACATTGGCTACCAAAACTAAGCATTTTGGAAAGGACGTTGCTCTTCCCTCAGTCTCGTGGCTATAAGTAACTTTGGCCCCTAAGATGGCTGGTTAGTCAATGACGGGTAAGATTCCTGCCTGCAGGTACAGTCGAAGGGGGGCCATCAGGAGAGGACCTAAGAACTAACAAAGGTGAGGCTCAAACCCTCACCCCGGAGAATGCAGGAGACTGCTCTCCTGAACTCATGGTCATCATCCACTATCCAGGCCACCTAGAGAGGAGGACTCTGGAAACTCAAGAAAAACCAACCAAGCAGCTGATGATGCTACCAATAAGGTAGCCCTAAAACCAGTGGGGTTTCAGGAAATTTTAGTAACTTTACTAGAACCCAGGTTGCCAAAGGTTTTTTTTTTTTTTTTTACAACCAATTAGAAAAGTCAGACTTAGAATCTAATAGAGAAAGCATAATGTCTAAGTGTTTAGTCTGCACCCAAATAAATATTAAGTAAAGTAAAAAAGTTATAAAGAGAAACACAGAGAGAAGAACTTTCCCAGGTGAACATTTAGAAATAGATTTTACTAAAGTAATTGACAGGTAGAAAACATGAATCAAATCTTAAAGGAAACTTTAACTAAATTTGTTTTAAACTGGTGGAAAGTAACCCACCTTACTCCTCTTAGCCTCCTTAGGGCAAGGTGAACCCCCTACAGGGAAGAATTTACTACTTTTGAGATAATGTTTAGGAGACCCCCTCCCTTCCTACTGAAACTCAGAGAGGAAATAAAACAACTAAGTTAAGTAACCACACCTTCCTTAAGTGCTGACAGGGTCTACAGATCACTCAGTAGGCTGTCCAAAAGACTGTCCGAGAGGTGATTCCAGCACTGCCAGGAGACCTGGTACATCCCGTCCAGTCTGGGGACTCAGTCTAGGTAAAAAGTACACCACCCAAGGACTGACTCCCACGTGGATGGGTCCACACATTGTCACTGTGATCCTGACCACTCCCACTGCTGCCAAAGTAGAAGGCATACCAACCTGGGTCCACCACAGCTAGTTGAAGCCTACAGTCCCAGCAAAGACATTCTCATGGACAGAGGAGACTGACCCCACCAACTCTTGTAAGCTGATCCTGAGAGGGACAGCATGCCCTGCTCCAGCCACAAACCAGAAGCTGGCTGGTCCACGCATGGTTAATGCCTGAAGAAACTCACTAAGGACCTCTTTTTCATCATACTTTGGGGAGGGAGGGGAACTAAGTCAAAGGAAATCCAGAACAAGTTGTCTTAAGAGTTAATGCAGGCCTGACCTGTGGTGGTGCAGTGGATAAAGCATCGACCTGGAAATGCTGAGGTCGCCGGTTCGAAACCCTGGGCTTGCCTGGTCAAGGCACATATGGGAGTTGATGCTTCCAGCTCCTCCCCCCTTCTCTCTCTCTCTCTATCTCTCTCTCTCTTTCTCCTCTGTCTCTCTCTCTCCCTCTCTCTCTCTCCTCTCTAAAAATGAATAAATAAAATAAAAAAAATTATATAAAAAAAGCAGTAGCATTTTTTTAAAAAAAAGAGTTAATGCATGTACTGCTATGAGTCCCTTAGCTAGAAGGGAAGCTACAAGGTAATGAAAAATATATATGTACTTATACTTAACCTATAAATAGTAGCTACTTAGAAGGAGGACACCTCCAAGAAGAAGTATACTTTAAAGAAAATTACTTATTGTCAGCTTAGTTGTCACCAAAGGTAAAGGTTAAGATGTTCAAAATTAAAAGTTCCAACTGAAAGGAAATTGGATAGTTTCGCTAATAAAAGGTTTAAGGTATAAAAATAATTTTGAACAAAAAAGGGAGAAAGTAAGTTATTATAAAGCCAGTTATTTATGAATAGATAAGAAAATTCATAAAAATTAAAGGTTTATGTAAGTTGCAGAAGGTTTGTGCAGATTGTAGGAGGTTAGTACAGAGAAGAAAAACACAAGGAAGGAAGAAATTAGTATGAGAATTTATTCTCTTCATCCCCTTGGTTCACTACGTTACTTACTGCTCTTTCCAGACCCCTCATTTTACTTATGGTAGGGGTCACTATTGGTCTGAGTATTATCAACTGCCTCATGCAGTATGTACAAAAGAGAATTCAAGCCGTAAAGCTTGTAGTACTAAGGGCACACTATCAGCCTGTTCATATTGATGAGGAAACAATGATTTGATTTCCCAGTAAAACCAGTGGGGAATGTACTGGCATTTCAGCACATGCTGGGAGGACCCCTGGCCCAATGTAGCTTATAGCTACAGCTAAAATAGAAAATTCTCACGAGCCTCAGCATATTTCATCTTGATAGCGAAGGCAGGATGCATTCCTTGTGCATCAGCCCTGCAGATACTGCAGGAAGGCGGTTTATTATCATAGAACAGTGTGTGCTTGTGTGCTTTTGCAAAGATATTGTACAAACGTGCCAAAAAAATTGTAACCTTGTAGGTTTTGCCTATAAATACCCTTCTCCCCCTGAGCTCATTGCTGTCCGTTGTGAGAGGCGCGGTGGGCAGACCACTGGGCAGTGTATAAAACCCAAGTTGATTGCATCAGTTAGGGGCTCCAGTTCCGGTTTGTTGTGGTTGTACCACAACATTATTATTATATCTGTTAAAGTACTATTTTGGGGGACAAGGAATAAAATAACCACATCAACTACGTAGAATGAAGTGTATCTTATTTAAACAGATTACTACTCTTATTCTATTTTTAGGTGAATATCTTCTAAACTGAAATAGGTCTTTATATAGTTAAAAATTAAAATGTTAATGAAAAGATGCAAAAGCCTCTTTTAACTGACCCCAAAAATCACTGCTTACTTCATGGCTCAGATGATTTATTTGAGGTCTGCATGTCATTCATGATATATCTTTCTACTCCCCATTATTGGTGGCCATTGTTAGAAAAGTAGGGAAGTTAGGTTCCTTGGGTCCCCTTCTTTCCTTCCTTCTTTCCTTCATCACCTTTCTTCTCTTCCTTCCTTCCTTCCTTCCTTCTTTCCTTCCTTCCTCCCTCTCTCCCTCCCTCCTTCCCTCCATCCCTTCTTTCTTTTTCTTCTTTTCTTTTGAGAGAGGCTGGGAGAGAGAGACAGGAACATTGTGCTGCTCCTGTATGTGCTTGACCAAGGAATCAAACCAGGGATCTCTGGGCTCCAAGATGGCTCTCCAATCAACTGACCTGTGTGACCAGGGCTTAAACTTTTTAAATATTTATTGTTTAGCAACAGAACTAGGAAGGGAGAGAGAAGGGATGGGGACCAGAGACATTCATCTGTTGTTCTATTCAGTCCTACATACACTGGTTGCGTCCCATGTGTGCCCTGACTGGGGATCAAACCTGCAACTTTGTCAGTTCCGGAAGACACTCTTCACTGACTGAGCTAATGGTCAAACTTGTACTAGTGTTTTATATGTCATCATTTCTCTATTTATTATTGATCATTGCCTTCTGACAATTTGGTTATTCCTAAACATTTGCAGTTTAAGCAGAATTGCAATGAGTATCTCTTTACATGATCCTTTTGCTTATTAGTGATTCTGTTATATAAAAGCCTAGACATAGAATATGGGGACTAAGAACTGTCTTAGACATAAAACAAGACATTACATCATTTTCTTCTGTGGAGGACATTATTCAACAAAACATATAAGCCCAACGCTGCCCACTCATAGGGCAGCTGTAAAAGTCCCTGTGCCTCCCTGCCCCCCATTCTACATCTATTCTTTTTCAAAGGCCCTGTGACTCCCCAATGTCTTCATGCCTTCTTATGGCCTGGGATCCAGGCAGCATGTCCCAGGCTTTCTTGTAGGTCAGAGTGACCAATAGACAGAGTTCTGACCTACAAAGTGTAACTCCTCAGAGTTTAAGTAATACTGTGGTGAGAGAAAGTCAGAGAGAGAGAGAGAGGGAAGACAGAGATGAGAAGCATCAACTTGTTGCAGCACTTCTGTTGTTCATAGATTTATTCTCAAACGAGCCTTGACCAGGGTCTCAATCCACACCAGGGGCCCCTTGCTGAAACCAGGAATCTTGGGTTTCAAGCTAGTGACCTTTGGGCTCAATCCAGAGACTTTGGGCTCAGGCCAGCGACCAGAGGATCACTTCTATGAGTGCAGCTAAGCTGTTGACCCCATGTTGAAGCTCGTGAGCCTGTACTCAAACCGGCCACCTTGGGTTTTCAAACCTAGGACCTCAGTGTTGCAGGTCAACACTCTGTCCACTGTGCAACCACTGTTAGACAGATGTTTATTATTAATTAATTAATTAATTTTACATAAGAGAGACAGAGAGAGAGAGATGGGGGGGAGCAGGAAGCATCAACTCCCATATGTGCCTTAACCAGGCAAACCCAGGGTTTTGAACTGGAGACCTCAGTGTTCCAGTTCGATGCTTCATCCCCTGTGCCAACACAGGTCAGGCCAGATGTTTATTATTTTTATACAAAGAGATAAAGTGTTTTTACTCATTATAGTTGTACAATGCTATTGTTCTATACTTTTCTTCGTATCTATACTTAAAGTATGAACCCAGCGCTCCAGAGTGGAACGGCACTTTCCCGTAGATCGTGCGCAGTGTGTGGAGTGGGCTCAGCCACCAGCAGGAAAGAGGAGAGCGACCTCGGACACAGGAAGCTCAGGATCAAACTCACCACTCTAGGGATCGACCCAAGTCCTTATCTACCTGAGCGTGCTCGTTGAACTTTGATGCAATTTCACAAACATGGCGAGCCTTCTCTCTGGGGTCAGAAACGGTTGTAACCAGGCAAGCCAGCAACGCCGGCCCAGTCATGTGGGGCCAGCATGCGCAGGACGAACAGGGGAACAGGTGCAGGCGGAGCGAGCACGTGTCAGTTGGAGAAGACACATTCACTGTCTCCTTGGAGCTTTAAGCCCGCGCCCATGTGCAGGGTTGTTCCTTCACACTCTCCGGTCCGGGAGCCTGCATTTTGAAATAGGACCTGGGTTTTATTGTTTGAACCAGGAGAGTCCTGACATGTCAAACATCAGAAAAGTACAGACGGGGAGAACTGGCAATGAAGATGGCATTTGGGGAATAAAACAGAAACCAAGGGCAAAGGTACAAGGAGCATGAGCTGGGTATTCAAGCAAATTGTGACAATTTTCTGTGTTTCCAAGACCCACAGGGCGTGCTGTCCCACAGGGCACTCGGGACAATTTCCTAGATGAGGGAACCACACCAATAAGCCGTTATGAAAAAGGAACAAAACAAAACAAAGCCAAACACTGAGTTTAGTGCTTGAAGTTTATTAGGGAGAGAGGAAGAATAGAAGGTGCAGATGCAGAGACTAAATGCACTCTCAGGTCTTCAGTGAAATGTCACAGTGCTCTGGGTCTCCATCCCCAAAGCTCAGCGACAGCAAAGATTGTATACATGGCCATTGATTGTACAGTTCCCAGTGAGACGCTCCCGGAAAAAGCCGAAAATGCCGAAAATGCCTCGCCGACACTTCTCTCGGCAGTGGCAGATGGGTATTTTCTTAGTTCCTGCAGAGGGAAGAGGAGGGTCAGGCACGATGGGGATGAGCACAGGATCAGAGGCACAGCCTGAATCAGGGACATCTACTCAAGAAAAGATGTGTCTACTATGAAAGTCCACACCTGCCAGGTTAGCGTGAAAGGTCACTTGTCTGTGTAAATCACAAACACTGGCTGACTCTGCGTTGGTCACACAGACCAATGACCTTCTCTGACCCAAGTTAATCTGGTCTGTGCTCATTCTCTGCCCCACAACCATCCTCCTCTTCCCTTGTGGTGCCTGCTTCTCTCTCTCCTCATTCCACCCTCGACTGTGAGCCTGGACTTTATGCCCCTCTGACAGGCCCTCTGATGGGGTCAGGCCCTGTAACACGTGGGCAGGTGTCACCTGAAGGTTCTTGAGCAACATGTTCCTCTTCTGTGAAGGAGATGGCCATGTCCTGGTCCTCGGTCTCAGGCTGGTCTTGGGTGGGCACCTGGTCAGCTGTCTCCTGCAGCAGCTCAGCCCGGGCCTGGAAGGCCAGGAGGAGCAGAGCAGCGAGGAGGGCGAGGGTCCTCATGGCTGAGAGTTCCTGGAGGTGCGGGTCCAGAAGGAAGGCAGAGTGAGTGGTGGGGAGGGCAGAGCCAGCCTGCACTTATAGTGGAGTGGGTGGGGCTCAGCCACCACAGTGCAGTGAGGGCAGTGGGGCCTCTGGATGACCTGGGGCCAGGGTCACCAGACCTCCCAGCCTCTTTGATGCTTTTGTCCCCACCCCATAATGGCAGCACTTGTTCATGGGCTCAGTGTCCACACTTGTTTCATGTTGATAGTAATGATGAGGACCTGTTGTGGGTTCTGTATGCCATCTGCTTGTGTATTTACCTTCTGGTGTTCAAAGAGAACAAAGAATAGAATCTTCATTCAGTCAGTACAGGGAACAATGTTCTTCTGTGTCTGCTGTAGTTCCCTGTTTATCTGTCGAGGCCTGACCCATTGTGTTCCTGGAAATAGTTTTAATTGAGCCCCCTACTGAGATCAATAAACATTCTCCCTGCTGAGTTAAGCAAACTGAAAAAAGGCAAATTAAGACTTTAAAGTGGCTTTACTAGTTAAGGAGACCACAACTCAAACAAGCCTGCAAACCACACACAGAAACAATGGGAAGACAGAGGAACTTAACTCATATGAATCAACAAGAAAAATAACCAGAAAAAGATCTGGATGAAATGGTAGTAATCAAATTACCAGATGCAGAGTTTATATAATGATTGTTAGGACACTTAAGGATCTCAAAGCTACAATAGATGGACTTAATGAGCACCCAAATAAAGAAATAGTAAGCATCAAAAAGGACACCAAAATTACAAAAAAAGAACCAGATAGAAATGACAAACACAATATCAGAAATGAAGACTATACTAGAAGGAATTGAAAGCAGGCTCAATGAAACAGAGAATCGAATCAGCAATTTAGGGGACAAGATAAGTGAAAGCACAAAAACAGAACAGCAAAAAGAAAATAGCATCATAAAGTCTGAGGAAACTCTATAAAAGCTCCGTGACAAGATGAAGAGAAACAATATCTGCATAATAGGAGTTCCTGAAGAAGAAGTGAAAGAACAAGGAATAGAGAACCTGATTGAAGAAATTATAGCTAAGAATTTCCCTAAATTGATGCAGGAAAGAGTCATACAAGTTCAAGAAGCATAGAGAACCCCATTAAAAAGAACCGCAAAAGGTCTACAGAGAAACAAATTACAATCAAAATACCAAAGCTAAAAAATAAAGAAAGAATATTAAAAGCTGCAAGAGAAAAAACAGTCAATCACCTGCTAAGGACCCTCATAAGGATAACATCTGACTTTTCAACAGAAACACTTGAGGCCAGAGGGAATGGCAAGGAATATTAAAAATAATGCAGAACAAGAACCTACAACCAAGACTTCTTTATCCTGCAAAGCTATCCTTTAAAATTGAAGAAATAAAAAGCTTCCCAGAAAAAAAAACCCTCAAGGAATTTATCACAACCAAACCAATGCTGCAAGAAATGATAAGGGGCCTACTGTAAACAGAACAATGCAGGAAAAATATCTATTAAAAGAGGAATGTAGATTAAAAGAAAAAAATGGCAATAAACAACTACATATCAATAATAACCTTAAATGTAAATGGATTAAATGCTCCAATCAAATAACATAGGGTAGATTCGTGGATAAGAAAACAGAACCCATACATATTTTGTCTACCAGAGATCCACCTCAAAGCAAAAGATACACATAGACTGAAATTAAAAGGATGGAAAAATATTTTATGCAAAAAGAAATGAAAAAGTCTGTGGTAGCAATAGTTATATCAGACAAAATAGACTTTAAAACAGAGACATAGTAAGGGTTAAAAATGATCACTACATAATGATCAAGGGAACAATCCAACAAAAAGAGATAACTATTATAAATATCTATGCACCTAATATAGGAGTACCTATATATATAAAGCAGATTTTAATAGACAAACAGGGTGAGATCAACAGCAATACTACAATAGTGAGGGATTTCAATACCCCACTAACATCACTGGATATATTCTCAAGAAAAAAAATTAACAAAGAAACAGCAGAATTAAGAAACACATTAGATCAACTGGATTTAATAGATATCTTCAGAAATGTTCATCCTAAAGCAGCAGAATATACATTCTTTTCAAGTGCTCATGGTACATTCTCTAGGATAGACCACAAGTTAGGACACAAAATGATTCTCATCAAATTTAAGAACAATGAAATCATTTCAAGCATCTTTTCTGACCACAATGACATGAAAATAGAAATCAACTACAATAGAAAAACTGAAAAACATTTAAACACTTGGGAACTAAACAGTATGTTATTAAATAATGAATGGATCAACCATGAGATCAAAAAAGAAATAAAATTTTCACTGAACAAATGAGCATGTAACAACTCAAAATTTTTGAAATACAGCAAAAGCAGTCCTGAGAGGGAAGGTCGTAGCATTACAGGCATACCTCAAGAAGCTAGAAAATGATCAAATAAACAACTTAACCCTGCATTTAAAAGAACTAGAAAAAGAACAGCAAGTAAAGTCCAGAGGAAGTAGAAGGAAGGAAATAATAAAGATCAGAGTGGAAATAAATGACATAGAGGCTAAAAAAAAACAATACAGAGGATCAATGAAATCAAGATCTGGTTCCTTGAAAAGGTAAATAAGATCAATGAACCTTTCACCAGACTCACCAAGAAAAAAAGTGAGAGGACTCAAATAAAATTAGAAATGAGAGTGGAGAAATAACAATGATACAGCAGAAATACAATGGATTGTAAGAAAGTACTATGAAGAACTAATTGCCAAAATATTAGACAACCTAGGTAAAATGGACAAATTCCTTGAAACATATAATCTCTCAAAAAATCTGAAAGAATAAAAAAACCTAAATAGACTAAATACAACAAATGAAATTTAAGTAATTATCAAAAAACTTCCAACAAACAAAAGCTCTGGGCCAGATGGCTTCTCAGGCAAGTTCTACCAAACATTCAGAAAAGAAGTAACTCCTATCCTTCTCAACCTATTTCAAAAAATGGAAGAGGAAGGAAGACTTCCAAGCTGCTCTTATGAGGGAAGCATAATTCTGATTCCAAAACTAGGTAAAGACAACCCAAAGAAAGAAAAGTATAGGCCAGTATTTCTAATGAATTTAGATGCTAAAATTCTCAACAAAATATTAGAAGGGCTGATCCAGCAATAGATGAAAAAATCACACATCATGAAAAGGTGGGATTTATTCTGGGGAGGCAAGGCTGGTACAATATTCACAAATCAATCAATGTGACTCATCACATAAACAAAAGGAAGGAATAAAACCAAATGATAATATCAATAGATGCAGAAAAAGCATTTGATAAAATACAGCACCCATTTAAGGTCCTTTTTAAAATAAATTTTTATTCATTTTAATGGGGTGACATCAATAAATCAGGGTACATATGTTCAGAGAAAATATATCCAGGTTATCTTGTCATTCAATTATGTTGCATACCCATCACCCAAAGTCAAATTGTCCTCCATCACCTTCTATCTAGTTTTCTTTGTGCCACCCCTATTCCCCTCTGCCTCCCTCTCCTCCCCCCCTCCCCCTGTAACCACCATACTTTTGTCCATGTCTCTTAGTCTCATTTTTATATCCCACATATGTATGGAATCATGCAGTTCTTAGTTTTTTTCTGATTTACTTATTTCACTCCGTATAATGTTATCAAGATCCAACCATTTTGTTGTAAATGGTCCGATGTCATCATTTCTTATGATGATTAGTATTCCATAATGAATATGTGCCACATCTTCTTTATCCAGTCATCTATTGAAGGGCTTTTTGGTTGTTTCCATGTCTTGGCCACTGTGAACAATGCTGCAATGAACATGGGGCTACATGTGTCTTTATGTATCAATGTCTCTGAGTTTTGGGGGTATATACCCAGTAGAGGGGTTGCTGGGTCATAAGGTAGTTCTATTTTCAGTTTTTTGAGGAACCATCACACTTTTTTTCATAATGGTTGTACTACTTTACATTCCCACCAACATTGAATGAGGGTTCCTTTTTCTCCACAGCCTCTCCAACATTTGCTATTACCTGTTTTGTTGATAATAGCTAATGTAACAGGTATGAAGTGGTATCTCATTATAGTTTTGATTTGCATTTCTCTAATAACTAATGAAGATGATCATCTTTTTATATATCTGTTGGTCATTTGTGTCTGTTCATGTCCTCTTCCCATTTTTTTATTGGATTGTTTGTTTGTTTGTTATTGAGTTTTATGAGTTCTTTGTATATTTTGGATATTAGGCCTTTATCTGAGCTGTTGTTTGAAAATATTATTTCCCATTTAGTTGGCTGTTTATTTTGTTGTCAGTTTCTCTTCCTGAGCAAAAACTTCTTAGTCTGATGTAGTCCCATTCATTAATTTTTGCCTTCACTTCTCTTGCCTTTGGAGTCAAATTCATAAAATGCTCTTTAAAACCAAGGTCCATGAATTTAGTACCTATGTCTTCTTCTATGTACTTTATTGTTTCAGGTCTTATATTTAGGTCTTTGATCCATTTTGAATTAATTTTAGTACAAGGGGACAAACTGTAGTTGAGTTTCATTCTTTTGCATGTGGCTTTCCAGTTTTTCCAGCACCATTTGTTGAAGAGGCTTTCTTTTCTCCATTGTGTGTTGTTGGCCCCTTTATCAAAAATCATTTGACCATATATATGTGGTTTTATTTCTGGACTTTCAGTTCTGTTCCATTGGTCTCAGTGTCTATTTTTCTGCCAATATCATGCTGTTTTGATGGTCGTGGCTCTATAATATAGTTTGAAGTCAGGTATTGTAATGTCCACAGCTTCATTCTTTATCCTTAGGATTGCTTTGGCTATTTGGGGTTTTTTATAGTTCCATATAAATCTGATGACTTTTTGTTCCATTTCTTTAAAAAAGTCATTGGAATTTTGATGGGAATTGCCTTAAATTTGTATATTGCTTTGGGTAATATGGCCATTTTGATTATATTTATTCTTTCTATCCAAGAACAAGGAATATTTTTCCATTTCATTGTATCTTTTTCGATTTCCCTTAACAATGCTTTGTAGTTTTTGTTATATAGGTCCTTTACATTCTTTCTTATGTTTATTCCTAGGTATTTTTCATTGTTGTTGTTGCAATCGTGAAGGGGATTATTTTTTTTAGTTCGTTTTCTAATGTTTTATTGTTGGCATATAGAAAGGCTATGGAATTTTGTATATAATTTTGTATCCTGTGACCTTACTGTATTGGTTTATTGTTTCTAGTAACCTTTTTGTGGAGTTTTTGGTGTTTTTGATGTATAGTATCATATGATCTCTAAAAAGTGATACCTTACTTCTTCCTTTCTGATATGGATGCCTTTTATTTCTTTATCTTGTCTGGTTACTCTGACTAGAAGTTCTAGCACCACATTAAATAAGAGTGGGGAGAGTGGACAACTCTGTCTTGTTCTTGATTTCAGGGAGAAAGTCCTCAGTGTTATGCAATTTAATATAATGTTAGCTGATGGTTTATCATATATGGCCTTTATCATGTTGAGATATATTCCTTTTATACCCAGTTTGTTGAGTGTCTTAAACATAAAGTTGTGTTGTATTTTATAGAATGCCTTTTCTGCATCTATTGATAAGATCATGTAGTATTTGTTCTTTGCTTTGTTGATATGGTGTATTACGTTAACCATTTTATGTATGTTGAACCATCCTTGAGATTCTGAGATGAATCCTACTTGATCATGATGTATTATTTTTTTTAATATGTTGTTGTATTCTATTTGCTAGAATTTTGTTTAGAATTTTAGCATCTGTATTCATTAGAGATATTGGTCTATAGTTTTCTTTTTTTGTGCCGTCCTTGCCAGGTTTTGGTATGAGGGTTATGTTGGCCTCATAAAATGTGTTTGGAAGTATTACTTCTTCTACAATTTTTTTGGAAGATTTTGAGTGGAATAGGAACGAAGTCTTCTCTGAATGTTTGATAAAATTCATTATTATAACCATCTGGGCCTGGACTTTTATTTTTGGGGAGGTTTTTAATAGTTTTTTCTATTTCCTCCCTGCTAATTGGTTTATTTAGGCTTTCTGCTTCTTCATGACTCAGTCTAGGAAGGTTGTATTGTTCTAGGGATTTATCCATTTCTTCTAGATTGTTGAATTTGGTGGCATATAGTTTTTCATAGTATTCTACAATAATTCTTTGTATATCTATGATGTCTGAAGTGATTTCTCCTCTTTTATTTTGGATTTTGTTTATATGAGTCCTTTCTTTTTTTTCCTTGGTGAGTCTTGCCAACAGTTTGTCAATTTTTTTGATCTTTTCAAAGAACAAGCTCCTTGTTTTATTATTTTTTTCTATAGTTTTTCTGTTCTCTATTTCATTTATTTCTGCAGTGATTTTTATTATTTCCTTTCTTTGGTTGGTTTTAGATTGTCTTTGTTTTTCTTTTTCTAGTTCCTTAAGGTGTGAATTAAGTGGTTTACTTACAACCAGGTGGTGGTGCAGTGGAAAGTGGTTTACTTGGCCTCTCTCTTGTTTGTTCATATAAGCCTGAAGTGATATGAACTTCCCTTTTATCACTGCTTTTGCTGCATCCCGGAGATTCTGCTATGTTGTATTGTCATTTTCATTTGTCTGTATATATCTTTTGATCTCTGTGCTTATTTCTTTATTGACACTTTCATTTTTTAAAAGTATGTTGTTTAGTTTTCACATTTTTGTGTGTTTTTTCCCCTCTTTTTTTGCAGTTGAATTCTAGTTTCAAGGCTTTATGATCAGAAAATATGCTTGGTACAGTTTCAATTTTTCTGAATTTGCTGATGTTATTTTTGTGGCCCAACATATGGTCAATTCTTGAGAATGATCCATGTACACTAGAGAAAAATGTATACTCTGTCACTTTGGGATGAAAAGTCCTGTTGATATCTATCATATCCAATTTCTCTAGTGTTCATTTAAGGCCAATATATCTTTATTAATTTTCTGTTTGGATGAATGATCTACAGCCATCAGCAGTGTATTAAGGTCTCCAAGTATGATTGCATTTTTGTCAGTTTTTATTTTTAGGTCAATAAGTAGCTGTCTTATATATTTTGGTATTCCTTGGTTTGGTGCATATATATTAAGAATTGTTATGTCTTCTTGATTCAGTGTCCCCTTAATCATTATTAAGTGACCATTTTTGTCTTTGATTATTTTTGCTGTCTTGTAGTCAGCATTATTAGATATGAGTATTGCTACATCTGCTTTTTATTTTATTTTATTTGCTTGGAGTATTGATTTCCAGCCTTTCACTTTGAATTTGTTTTTATCCTTGTTGCTTAGATGTGTTTCTTGTTGGCAGCATACAGTTGGATTTTCTTTTTTAATCCATTCTGCTACTCTGTGTCTTTTTATTGGTGAGTTTAATCCATTTACATTGTGTAATTATCGACACTTGTGAGTTCCCTATTGCCATTTTATAAATTGCTTTCTTTTAGTTTTGTATCTTGTGTGATTCTTCTCTTTTGTTTTTCTATCATTTGTTTTTGTTTGGTTGTATTGATACTTCTTTCCCCTGTTGCTACATTTTTTAAGTCATGTGCTTCTGTGGTGGTTTTTTCAAGGGTGGTTACTATTAAGTAATGAAAAGTGTACCTACCATGTTCATTGTAATACACTATCTTATGAGTGCTTCTGCATTCCATTGTCCTTTGCTACTGTTAATCTTCGTCCTCTTTCCCCCCCTTTTTTTTGTTTTTGTTGTCACAGTTTAAATTTGGTTTTATTGTGTTCTTGGTGGATCTTTTGTTTGTGGTTTTGTTTGTTTTTTTCTTTGTATCTGGTTGGAAAACACCCTTTAGTATTTCCTGGAGTTGGGGTTTTCTGATGATAAGTTCCCTCATCTTTTTTGTATCTGTGAATGTTTTTATTTCTCCTTCATATTTGAAGGATAGCTTTGATGGGTATAGTATTCTTGGCTGAAAGTTCCTCTCTTTCAGGACTTTAAATATTGGGGTCCACTCTCTTCTAGCTTGTAGAGCAGGGGTCTTCAAACTTTTTATAAAAACTGCCCACATTTGCAATGCTGGTCAACCTGGTCCCTACCGCGCAACCAAACAGCGCTGCGATTGGCCCACCATGAAAGCTGGACTGCCCACTAGTGGGAGGTAGGGACCAGGTTGACCAGCACTGCAAAAGTGGGCAGTTTTTATAAAAAGTTTGACCACCCCTGTTGTAGAGTTTCTGCTGAGAAATCTGATGATAATCTAATAGGCCTTCCTTTATATGTTGTATTCTTCTTTTCCCTGGCTGCCTTGAGAATTTTTTCTTTGTTGTTGGTTTGTGCCAATTTCATTATGATGTGCTTTGGAGTAGGTTTGTTGGGGTTAAGAAAACTCGGTGTTCTGTTTGCTTCTTGAATTTGAGGCTTTAGTTCTTTCTATAGGCTTGGGAAGTTCTCATCTATTATTTGTTTGAATATGTCCTCCACTCCTTTTTCTCTCTGTTCTCCTTCTGATATACCTATTATTCTTATGTTAGTCTTTTTGATGGAGTCAGACAATTCCTGTAGGGCTTTCTCATTTTTTAAAAGTTTTGAGTCTCTCTTTTCTCTCTGTTGTGCCTCATATTGCTTGTGTTCTATGTCACTAATCCTATCTTCTATCTGGCCTATTCTATTACCTAAGCTTGTTATCTCATTTTTCAGTTCATGAATTGAGTTTTTCATCTCTGTTTGATTTGTTTTCATAGTGTCAATTTCCTTGGTAATATATTCCTTGTATTTGTTGAAGTTTTTTTGAGCTCCCTAAATTGCCTTTCTGTGTTTTCTTGTATATCTCTGAATATTTTTAGGATTTCTATTTTAAATTCTCTGTCATTTAACTCCAAGTTTTCCAATCTATTAAATTTTTTCTCCATAGATTTTTCCTCATCTATATGTGCTATATTTGTCTTTTGTGTTCATGTATTCTATTTCCTTTTCCTTAATGGCATCAGAGGGTGGTTTTGTTGATAGCACTAATGAGAATTAATAAAAAATAAAAAGAAAAAAATGGAAAAAAGAAAATTTATTATTTCTGCTTTTTTCTCCTCTCCCCTCCTCCTTGAGAAAATATTGTGATAAACTTTGAATTATATTGTGCTAAATGGAAGAAAAACTACCTATAACAGAGTGCCTGAGTTGGGGAGAAGTGATAAAGGGGCAAGAAATTAGGTAGGGACCCACAAAATGTAAAAAAGGAAAAAATTTGGGTCAAGAATATAATTATTTGCTTCTTCATGATGGTCAACTAAGAGATATAATGAGAGGGATAAGAGGAAAACAGGAAAAAGAAAAAAATTACTATTGTATTAAGTGGAGCAAAAGTAGAATGGAGAGCCAGGATTGGGGGGAATGCTAATGAGTTAAAAAGCGAAGTAAAAAGCACCCAAAATGCCACAAAGAAAAATTTGAGTCTGAAATAAATAATTTGTTTGTGATTGAGGATTGAATGAGAGGAAAAGTAAAGGAGAAAATAAGAAACTAATAGAGAGGGAGAGAAAAGAAAAAGGGAAATATGAAAAAAAGAAAAAAGAAAAAAGAGAGTTAAGGGTTTTGGAGTGTAACCCTCATAGAGAGAAAGGAAGAAGAAAAAAAAGAAAATGGAAAATGTAACACTTATGGGTAGTGTAGTTCAAGAAGAGAAAAGAATAAGATGGGCAGATAATAAAAGGACCATAGTGGAAGAAAAAAAATAATAAAGACAAGAAGATGAAAGAAACAGAAAAAAGTTGAAAAAGTTATAAAGTCTGTGGATTTTTTTTGATTTTGAGGGCTTATCTTCTTCCTTTTTCTTTGCTTTCGCTCTTCCTGGTTTGTGGCTCTGTACCCCAGGCTTTGCCCTTGTTGCATGCTTAGGTAGAGATTTGCAGTTGATGAGTCTCTATGGCAATGTCATATATTAGGCTTCAGTCTCGTTGGTTGTTGGGGCTTGTTATCATTTGCAGGCTCCGACAATGAGAGAGTCTATTTTCCCAGAGCCTCTCTCCTAGTCTCTCCTTCCTGAATTAGCAGCCTGATGATCCAGCTAAGAGGTTGCCGCTGCCTTTGCCTAGAGAGTAAGAGGCTCAAAGAGCTGGCAAATCCCCACTCTATCGCCACTCAGCGCAGGGCTCTGGGTAAAGCCCTGTCAGTCAGAGCCGCCAGCATAATTGGGTGGGGCTGGGAGCCAATTGTTCTCAAGGTGCCTTTCTATGAGCCTCCAGGCAGGTCCAGTATGCCTCAGCACTCTGCAGGACCACTCTCCCCAGGCTTTTTGCACTTTGTAACTGGTTTTGGCTGGGAAGAAGATGCCCTAGTCACTGCTTGCAGAACAGCAGGTCTTAAAAGCTGCCAAGTCCCTCTTTTTAATGTATAGCCCTGAAAATAAAAGCTCTGCTAATCAGAACCAACAGCTTAATCAGGTAGGGAGGCATTTTGACTTCTGTTCAGTTCTCCAGGTATATGTAGTTACATTTGCCTTGGTGTTCCGTAGTATAGCTTTCTGCAGGCTTCTTCCTTGTTAAAAAGCCTACAGCCTAGCCTAACTACTGCAGTGTTCTCTGAGGTTTGTTCCGTGGGAATGTGTTTTTCACCCTGTCTAGGCTGACAGGAAGTTGCCCCCACCCCTACGTGGACAGCAAAAAGCACTAAAAAATATCACGCCTCTTGTCTTAGATCGCTGAAGTTAGAGAGATCTTGTCAGTTAGAGCCACATAGGTCAGTTGGGAGGTGAACAGACTGTGGGTTTAGCTAATTTCAGCAATTGGATCCGCAGATCTGCTCCAGAGACTGTCTGCAAGCTGCTAGTGTGCCCCTCCCCCTAGCACTTTTGTATTTTTTCTTCCCCGGGATGTTAGCCTGAGTGGCTGGGTGAGGCACCCGCCCGAAGTTTGGGCATAGGGAAGTTCACTTTCATGCACTCCCCATGTGCCACTGTTCAGGGTGCGGGGACCACACCGAGACTCTGTTCACAGCCCACGCAAAGGCCTCTGACCCTGCCCCTCTGTCCGGGAACAAGGGTGCCCACTCCTTGGGTGCTAGGAGGAACCTCTGACAAATTATCCATGCTCCCTGACCAGGATATCGGGGCTAATGGCGGCTGCTGGTCGTCCATCTTTGCTGAGGTCCAGCACGGGCATTAGCTCACGTGGGCTGAGTCACCGCAGGCACACTCTTTCCTCGGCTTGGATGTCTGTGCTGCAACCCGGGTCCCTCCACACCCTTAGCCCTCTATCTCAGTTCCAAGTGAAAGCAGCCTTTGCTCAGGTTAGTGAGGAAGGCGGAGTGTTCCTTAATCCATCTTATTTCCTACAGGGTTGATTATATATTTAGTCAATTTTTCACTCGATCATACCTTCATGTTCAGTGTGTAGGACTTCCAGATGCTCCAAGGATAGATTTCTCTGTCACTGATTGAAAAATTTGTTGAAATTTTGGGGAGAATTATCAGTAGCGCTCCTCATGGGGCCATTTCTCTGACATCACTTCCATTTATGATCAAATCTCTCAGCGAAGTGGGAAGACAGGGAACATTCCTCAACATGATAAAGGCCATCTATGCAAACCCACAGCCAACATCATACTTAATGGACAAAAGTTAAAAGCAATCCCTTTAGATTAGGAACAAGGCAGGGGTGCCCCTTTTCACCACTCTTATTCAACATAGTTTTGGAAGTCCTACCCAAGCAATCAGACAAGAAGAAGAAATAAAAAGCATCCAAACTGGAAAAGAAGAAGTAAAACTATCATTATTTGCTGATGATATTTCTACTGTTCATAGAAAATCCTAAAGTTGCAGTAAAAAAACTACTGGACCTGATAAATGAATTCAGCAAGGTGGCAGGATATAAAATTAATACTCAGAAATCAGAGGCATTTTTATACACCAAAAATAATCTGTCTGAAAGAGATGTTAAGAAAACAATTCCCTTCATTATTGCAACAAAAAAAATTAAGTACCTAGGAGTAAATTTAACCAAAAAGTTTAAAGACTGGTACTCAGAAAATTATATAAAACATTGACAAAAGAAATCAAGGAAGATTCAAACAAGTGGAAGCATATACCATATTCATGGTTAGGAAGAAAAAACATTAAAATTTCTATAGTGCACAAAGATATAGAACAAATATTTCAAAAATTCATATGGAACCAAAAAAGAAGACAAATAGCCTCAGCAATCTTCAAAAAGAAGAATAAAGTGGGAGGTATCACACTTCCTGATATCAAGTTATACTACCAGGCCACTGTACTCATAACTACTTGGTATTGGCATAAGAACAGGCATATAGGTCAATGGAACAGAACAGAGAACCCAGAAATAAAATCATACCTTTATGCACAATTGTTATTGACAAAAATGGTAGGAGCATACAATTGAGTAAAGAGAGTCTTTTTAACAAATGTTGTTGGGAAAATTGGACAGCTACCTGCAAAGAAATGAAACTAAGATTACCAGCTTACACCATTCACAAAAATAAACTCAAAATGGATGAACGACTTAAATGTAAGCCGTGAAACCATAAACATGTTAGAAGAAAACATAGGCAGTAAGCTCTCTGACATCTCTCACAGCAATATATTTGCCGATTTATATCCACAGGCAAGTGAAATAAAAGACAGGATAAACAAATGGAACTATATCAAACTAAGAAGCTTTTGCACAGCTAAAGACAATATGAACACAATAAAAAGACAAATCACACAGTGGGAGAACATATTCAATAATATGTTCTGATAATGGGTTAATAACCAAAATTTATGAAGAACTTGTAAAAATCAACACCAGGAAGATAAACAATCCAATCAAAAATGGGTAAAAGAAATGAATAGTCCCTTCTCCAAAGAGAACATACTGATAGCCAACAGGCAGATGAAAAAAATGCTCAACATCACTAATCATTAGAGAAATGCAAATTAAAACCACAACAAGATATCATCTCACAGCAGTCAGAATGGTATTCATCAGCAAAACAACACAGAATAAGTGTTGGCGAGGATGTGGAGAAAAGGGAACCCTCCTGCACTGCTGGTGGAAATGCAGACTGGTGCAGCCACTGTGGAAAAAAAGTATGAAGATTCCTCAAAAAATTAAAAATGAAACTGCCTTTTGACCCACCCACCCCACTTTTAGGAATATATCCCAAGAACACCACATCAATGATTCAAAAGAAGAAATGTACCTTCATGTTTGTGGCAGCATTGTTTACAATAGCCGAGATTTGGAAAGAGCCCTAGTATCTGTCAGTGGACAAGTGGATTAAAAAGCCATAATACATATATACAATGAAATACTATGGAGCCAAGAAAAAGAAGGAAATCTTACCTTTTGCGACAACATGGACGGACCGGGAAACTATTATGTTAAGTGAAATAAGCCAGGCAGAGAAAGAAAAATATCATATGACCTCACTCATTTGAGGAATCCAGTGAACAATGTGAACTGAGGAACAGAATAGAGACAGAGGAGAGATCAAAGGGTCCAGAGGGAAAGCGGACAGAGGGAAAGGGGATGAGAGGATGGGATCAGAAAAGGGAAAGATATTGGTGAAATTATATACACATTACACAGCATTATAAAAAGCAGAAAAGCAAATCCTGGAGGGAAATGGGGAGGGTTTGCGGGGAGGGGAAAGAGGGGGAAGTTGTGGGGAACACGGGTGAGGAGGGGATGCATTCGGGGGGACACTAGGATCTATGTAAACACAATAAATTGAAATAAAAAATAAAGAAATGAAGTACTGTTATTGCTTCACACGTGTGCTCTGCTATGGCTGTATATCTGTCTTGCTGTTCCTACTGGAGGAGAGTAGCACTGGACGTGGCACCTGTGCTCTGATCGTGAGGGGGACAGTGACAGCACATGGATGGCGGAGCGGGGAGATGAGAGACGCCCGTCCTCAAGGCTGTGGTGCAGCCATGACCCTACTTCCCGGGCTGCTTGCGTGTGGGTTGTGGGAAGAAAGACGCTCCTTACTTTCTGCAGTCCTAGGTGGCTGGGTCCTGGGGTCCAGGTGTGGCTGACAGCAGTCTGCTTTCTTGTCCATGAGGTGAGGGGTCTTTCCTACACTGATAGGTAAGAACTGCAGCCCCAGGAGTCCTGGCTTTGTTCCTCTCCTGAGGCTCGGGGCAACGTGTCTGCTGACTCAGAAGTGCTGTACGGACTCTGTTTGACATGCTGTTCTTTCCTCATCAGTTTTTGGAAATGGAATAGTTGGCTGATTTATAGTGTTTATGTATGAATTTGTGAAATTCACACTTTGTCCCAGGTACTGTGTACACTGTCATAGTTTGTCATTTCTCTCTGACTCTTTCTCTTGTCTACAAGATATTTTAAATTTTATGCAGTTTTATTATTTGTGGTATTTTTGAGTTTTGTCTCTTTCCCACCGTGGTTTGTAAAGGTGCGTGTTCCACGTGTCAGTGCTCTCGTGTCCTGGCTGGGGAGGGGCAGGGATGTGTGTGGTGACATGGAACAGGGAGAGGGGGGCAGAGAGGTGCTTGTCATCTGGAAATTAGGCTTCTCTGTCTCGGTGGCTTCCCTGCAGCCTCCCTCTCAGCTCAGGACAGAGCGCCTGTTCGTAGCATTGCTGAAAACATACATTTCTTGCTAGATTATATTAGAATCAGTACGGGATTATTGTAACTAGTAGACTGAATCTGTTTAAAGAGAGATAGAGTGCGTTGAGACCAACAGTTTTCTCCGACATGGACTCATCTACCTTTTGTTGTCCAAATAAGCCCACTGGGGTCACGGTCACTGGGCATCTGAGCTTTACCAATGGCTCTGGGATCCCCTTTCTCAGTTCATTGTTTGAGATGAACGATGCTGGACAGTGTACTCAGACTTGGGTGTGGCTTCTAATTTTCTCTATTGGTGGCACCCAGAAGCACTAGGTCACTTGATCTTGTTGATATAGCTAGGAACGTGCACATGTGACTGAAACATCTGCTTATCCTAGAAAATATACATATCAATGCCCTCTCCCATCTTAATATTAAAGAACATGTAACACAGTCCATTGAAACCACTTTTCCTGAATCAACACTTTTTGGTTCACTCCAGACACCTTTCTCCTTTCAGTTTTATTATGAATGGATTAAATTTTGTCTGTTAAGCTTGCTGTAATTATGTTTGTTTTTTATGGTTTAGTTAATGCCATGTAATACTCAAATTGTACATTATTGGGATAAATAGCTGTATAACTTAATATAGTGCATTTAGGACAGAATTCTTTGTACGAATGAACCACAGATGTAAGAAAAATGAAACATAAAAAATAGGGAAACTGTAAGTTTAATGCTTGAAGTTTATTCTGGAGAGAGAAAGGAGAGAAGGGACAGGTACACACACTTAATGCACTCTCGAGTCTTCAGTGGAATGTCACAGTGCTCTGTGTCTCTGTCCACAAAGCTCAGCGACAGCAAAGATTGGATAGACGGCTGTTTTTCGTACAGCTCCCAGAGAGACGCTCATATTTATTGCATAACCGATTTCTGCACGTGCAGACAATGACTCTCCGAAGGCCTGCGGAGGGAAGAGGAGGGTCTGGCATGGTGGGGACGGGCACAAGGAGCAGAGGCACAGCCAGTATCAGGGACATCTACTCAGAGGAGACCTGTCTACTATGGGAGACCGCACCTGCCGGGTTAGGGTGAAAGGTCACGTGTCTGTGTAAATCACAAGGACAGGCTGACTCTGCGTTGGTCACACAGACCCATGACCATCTCTGACCCGAGTCCATCACGTCCGTGCTCATTCTCTGCCCCGCCCCCATCCTCCTCTCCCCTCGTGGTGCCTGCTTCTCTCCCCACTCATGTCATCCCCGACTGTGAGCCCGGACTCCACGCCCCTCTGACAGGCCCTCTGATGGGGTCAGACTCTGTAACACGTGGGCAGTTGTCACCTGCAGCTTCTCGAGTGGCACGTTCCTATTCTGTGAAGGAGATGGCCACATCCTGGTCCTCGGCCTCAGGGTGGTCCTGGGCGGGCACTTGGTCAGCTGTGTCCCACAGGGACTGAGCCTGGGCCTGGAAGACCAGGAGGAGCAGGGTAGCGAGGAGAGCAAGGGTCCTCATGACTGAGAGTCCCCTGGAGGTGCAGGTCGGGTGGGAGGGCAGAGTGAGTGGTGGGGAGGGCAGAGCCAGCCTGCACTTATAGTGGGGTGGGCGGGGCTCAGTGACCACAGCGCAGTGAGGGCCACGGGGCTCTCGACCTCGTTGATGCTCCTGTCCCTGCCCCTTCGTGGCAGCATGCGTCCGTGGGCTCAGTGTCCACACTTGTTTCATGTTGATAGTGATGATGAAGATCTGGTGTGTGTTCTGTGTGCCATCTTCTTGGGTATTTACCTTCTAGTGTTTAAAGAGGACAAAGACTAGAGCTCTCAGTCAGTGAGTACAGGGAACAACATTCTTCTGTGTCTAATGTGGTGTCTGCTCATCTCTGGACACCCTGACACTTATACTCAACAGTTGCCTCAGTGGAGTGTAGGGTCCAACCTGCAAGTTGAGGGTCATCACTACCCTGTGGGGGAGGTTTTACTGTCTTAGGTTATAGGCTCCTGCGGTGGAGGGGACAGTGCCTCAGGCCCAGGTGAGGTGAGCACATGGGACACAATGGAAGGACTTGGTCAGAGCAAAGCAGAAGGACACAGTGTTAAGGACGTCGGTAGAATCTGTGCTCATCACAAAAACTGCTCACCAGTTACTAAGGTTCTTCTATTAAAAAAGCAAAGACAATAAAGTTTCCGCAGACCCATTATGAGATTTCTGATGTTTTTTATAAAAGTATTGATTTGGCCCTAGCTGTTTGGCCAAGCGTGTGGATGTCCCACATTTGACTCCTGGTCAGTGCACACAAAAACAGGGCCCATCTGCTTTTCTAATTCATCTATATTGCTTCTCTCTCTCTCTCTCTCTCTCTTTCTGTTTCTCTTCCCCTTCTGCAGCCAGGGCTTCATTGGAATAAGTTGGCCTCGAGTGCTTACGATGCCTCCACATCTTCCGCCTCAGGCCTAAGAAAGATTGGTTGCTGAGCAACGGAGCTACTGCCCTAGATGTGGAAAGCATAGGTCCTAGTGGGCTTACTGCATGGATTTTGGTTAAGGTGCATGAGGGAGTCTGTCCATGCTTTTTCTCCTTTCACTGAATAAGAAAAAAATATATATATGCACAAAGAAAAAGTTGACAAGGTAGCTGAGTCATGAGTGAGAACACCAGTGCTTCATCCCTCGTGGTCCTACCTCCTTTCTGCTGGAACCTGCAACAGAAAATGATAAGTTTCCTGTTTTCTTTTGTTTTAAAATAATTTGTTCCGTTGATTTTATGAGAGAGAACTCATTTACTCTCGTGCACCTGAGAGAAGCATCGACTCGCTGTTCTAGATGATTCAATTCCTTGTGCATTCATTGGTTGCTTCTACTATGTGTTCTGACCAGGGATAGACCCACCACCTCAGGGCTCTGAGACGATGCTCTGTTCACTGAATCAGCCGACCAGGGCCTTGTTTCATTCCTCAACTCAGGCATTAGCCTGAACATAGTTACATCAGCATGCACAGACCTGCGGAACTGTGTTTACAGTGTTCACCGTCCCAGTGTGACGTATGCCACCATTCTTTTAAAACGTTTATTTTTTATTGAGTTTAGAATGGCAGGGAGGGAGAGAGAGATAAGAACATTAATTTGTTTCTCCATGTGCTCTGACCGGGATCGAACCGACAACCTCTGAGCTTTTGATAATGCTCCAACAATCCAGCTTTCCAGCCAGAGCTAAAGGTCATCAGTCACTGCTCTCTTATTATCATTAAAGTCTGACAATTTTGTTATTTCTAAACATTTTCAGTTATAAGCATAACTCCCATGAGTATATTTTATAAGCACCCACTTGCTATTTCTGAATCCCTTTAGATCAAAGTCTCTAGGAATAGATACCTGGGTCCAAGCACACGCCTTATACATCTAACAGACATTAATTTATTGTCCTCTGCGGAGCTCACCCCAACATCAATCATATGAGATTGCCCACCCTCAGGGAAAGGTGTTTAACAGGCCCTGTGATCCCCCAATTTCATGCTCTTTACTTCCGGCCTGGACTCTGGGCAGCCACATGTCTGATAGAAATACACTGGATGTCCCTGAACACCTGCACTCAGAGTGACCAGAAATGACATTTGGACAATTGAAGTGTAAGGTCTCAGAAGGGCCTATTATTAAATAATAAAAATTTACTGTTACTTTTCCATAGTTGTGTTATGCTATTGTTTCACATATCACACTGGGATGGTGAACACTGGAAACACAGTTACACAGGTCTGTGCCTGCTGACATGACTGTGTTCAGGCTAAAGCCTGTGTTAAGCAAACAGACAGAGACCGTGGTCGGCTGTCTTGGTGGATAGAACATCGTGCAGGAGCCCTGAGGTGGTGGGTCTATCCCCTCAAGACACGTAGGAGACACCACCAATGAATGTACAAGGAATTGAAACATTTAGCAGAACAGCGAGTTGATGTTTCTCTCACATGCCTGAGAGTAAACGAGCTCTCTCTCATAAAATTAATGGAACAAATTTTCTTAAAAAGAAAAGAAATAGAAAACACAGCATGGGACCGTGCAGGTTCCGGCAGGACAGAGATAGGACCACGGGGGAGGAAGGACTGGTGTTCTTTCTCATCACTCAGCTATCTTTTCAACTTTTCTTTTGTGTATAAATTAATTTTTTTTCTTTTTTTCCCCTTATTCAGTGTGAGGAGAGGAGGCATAGACAGACTCCCTCATACACCTTAACTGAAATCCACCCAGTAAGCCCACTAAGACCTATGCTTTCCACATCTGGGGCAGTAGCTCTGTTGCTCAGCAACTGATCTCTTCTTAGTGCCTGAGGAGGAGAACGTGAAGGCATCCTAAGCACTCGGGGGCAACTCACTTCAATTGAGCCGTGGCTTTAGGAGGTGAAGAAAAAATGAGAAACAGAGAGAGAGAGAGAGAGAGAGAGAGAAGCGAGAGAGGAAGGGGTGGAGAAGCAGATGGGCATTTCTTTTGTGTGCCCTGACAACAAGTCAAATCTGGGACATCCACATGCTTGGCCAAACACCTAGGGCCAAATTAATACTTTTATAAAAAACATCAGTAATCTCATAATGTGTCTGCGGAAACTTTATTGTCTTTGCTATTTTTTATAAAAGAACTTAAGTAACTGCTGAGCAGTTTTTGTGATGAGTATAGATTCTACTGACATCCTTAATACTGTGTCCTTCTGCTTTGCTCTCACCAACTCCTTCCATTGTGTCCCATGTGCTCACCTCACCTGAGCCTGAGTCACTGTCCCCTCCACCACAGGAGCCTATAACCTAAGATAGTAAAACCTCCCCCACAGGGCAGTGATGACACTACACTTGCAGATAGGGCCCTCTAATCAATTGGGTCAACATTGAGTCTAAGTGTCAGGGTCTCAAGAGATGATCAGGGCCCATTAGACACAGAAGAATGTTGTTTTCTGTACTCACTGACTGAGAGCTCTAGTCCTTGTCCTCTTTGAACACTAGAAGGTAAATAGCCAAGCAGATGGCACACAGAAAACACACCAGGTCCTCATCATCACTATCAACATGAAACAAGTGTGGACACTGAGCCCACGTACGCGTGCTGCATTGAAGGGGCGGGGACAGGAGCATCAAAGAAGGTTGGAGGCCCCACTGCCCTCACTGCGCTGTGGTCACTGAGCCCCGCCCACCCCACTATAAGTGCAGGCTGGCTCTGCCCTCCCCACCACTCACTGTGCCCTCCCACCTGACACGCACCTCCAGGGGACTCTCAATCATGAGGACCCTCACCCTCCTCGCTGCCCTGCTCCTCCTGGCCTTCCAGGCCCGGGCTGAGCCCCTGCAGGAGACAGCTGACCAGGTGCCCGCCCAGGACCAGCCTGAGGCCGAGGACCAGGATGTGGCCATCTCCTTCACAGAAGAGGAACGCGTCGCTCGAGAAGCTTCAGGTGACACTTTCCCACGTGTTACAGGGTCTGACCCCATCAGAGGGCCTGTCAGAAGGGCATGGAGTCTGGGCTCACAGTCAGGGGTGGGATAAAGGGGGGAGAGAAGCAGGCACCACGAGGGGAGAGAAGGGTGGAGGCGGGGCAGAGAATGAGCACGGAGGTGATGGTCTCGGGTCAGAGACGGTTGTGGGTCTGTGTGACCATTGCAGAGTCAGCCAGTGCTTGTGATTTACACAGACACGTGACCTTTGAACTTAACCCATCAGGTATGGTCTTTCATAATAGACATGTCTCCTGTGAGTAGATGTTCCTGATACTGGCTGTGCCTCTGCTCCCTGTGCCCATACCCACCGTGCCTGACCCTCCTCTTCCCTCCACAGCCCTGCAGAAAGTCACCATCTGCACGTGCAGAAATGGCAGATGCAAAAGAAATGAGCGTCTCTCTGGGAACTGTACGATCAATGGCCGTCTATACAATCTTTGCTGTCGCTGAGCTTTGTGGACCGAGACCCAGAGCACTGTGACATTCCACTGAGGACCCGAGAGTGCAATTATTTTCTGTACCTGTCCCTTTTCTTCTTTCACTCTTCAGAATAAACTTCAAGCATTAAACTCACTGTTTCCCTTTTCTTTTCTCTTCCATTTTTCTTATGTGTGTGGTTCACCTGTATGGAGACTGCAGTCCTGGATGGTCTACATTAAATTAACCAGCTTTTCCATCCCAATAATGAACAATTTGAGCATTAAACAACATGAACAAAAACAGCAATATTAAAATAGATATTTTCTATTTTTTTTGGTCTTTTTTCTTTTCTTTATAAATTAAAATGAAAGGGATGACATTGATCAACCTGAGCACATAGGTTCAGGTAAATATTTCTATAGTATTTGAACTCTTGATTCCTTGGGAGCCCATATTTGTTATTATTTTCTTTCTCCATGTATCTCCCAACACCTTGTTTCCCCCCTTCCACTCTGTCCCTGGGAATCACCACACTATTGTCCCGGGCAATAAGAGAGCCTGTTTTTCCTCTTTTTGGTCCTTTGTGGTCAGTCCCCTTCCACCATAACTGCCCACACTCACTGCCCACAGCTGCCAACCTGCTCCATAAAAATGAACATAAATCTCATTTGGGACCATTTGAACCTAACACATTCATTTCTTCAAAGTGAAACTCAAGTAGAAACTCCCTATGGAGGGTACTGAGAGGTGTTGTCGACTGAGGAATGGTGGATTCCATGGGCATGTCACTGGCTCTTTCACTGTAAGGTGTGTAGAGGTATTGGTATATACAGATACTTTCTAGGATAAGCATGTGTTTCAGTTACATGTGCATGTTCCTAGCTGTACCAGCAAGATCAAGTGACCTAATACTTCAGCATGCTACCAACTGTTAAGACTAAGAACTATACCAAAAATAGAGTATATTGACCAGCATTGGTGGTCTCAAACAATGACAATGATCCATTCAGTACCGTGGGTCATGCCCAATGACCAGTGAAATAAATAATCCCCCTTGGATGCAGTGGTTAGATTAGCCTAATGACCATTGCAAGAGTTGATCTAACCTCTCTCATGTTTTGAACAGTGCAATCAATTCCCAAGAGACTGTCAGATTCTACCTCCAGGACACAAAAACATTAACACATGGAAGACCAGGCTTATCAAAAGTACTGGGAAAGACCCAAAACTCAGAAACTAGCAACAACACAAAAATGTTTAAATGACATGAAAATCCAAAGTATCTGTACAGACTAGAGAAAGGGGTCCCCCAAAAATGGCGCTCTGGAAATGATCTGTCGTTCCTGGGACAAAGACACAATGTTCTGAATTTTGAAATGCATCCTAAAAGTCTACAGAAATAAATCAACCAACTATTCCTTTTTCCAAAACAGATGCTAAAATTGAAAGGACATTCTAAGAATATAAAGTCAGGCACTCCTCAGTCATGGAGATGTGTTTTCCCTGCTGACTCATGACAGAAACAAAGCCAGGAATCATTGGGGACAGCAGTTCTTACCTATCAGGTTGGGAAAGGTCCCAAACCTCACAGTCCAGGGAGCAGACTGCTCTCAGCCACTCCAGGTCCCCGGATCCCAGCCCCCAGGGCCGGCAGAAAGTGTGGAGTGTGGTCTTTTCGAGTCACAGCAATTTGCTTGTGGGCAGCTCGCAATGTGGGGGGGCACAGCTCACCTGTGGTCTCAGGACGGACATCTCGCCTCTTCCTGCTACGCCGTCCATGTCGAGGACCTGTCTTCCTCCTGGTCAGACACGGTGGCCACAGTCCAGGTACTTTCGTCCTCCATGCGGAAATGTGGAGAAATATAAAACAATAGCCTAACACAACTATGAAAGAGTAACAGTAATTCATTTTATTATTTTATATATTATATATATTATTTGTATATATTATATATATATTACTTATTATATTTATTATTTATTATATTTCAGTTGTACCAATGTCATTTTGTGGTAACTCTGAGTGCAGGTGTTCAGGGACATCCAGTGTATTTGTAACAGACATGTGGCTGCCCAGATCCCAGGCTGGAAGATTGGAGGATGAAATTGGGGAATCACGGGGCCTGTTAAACACCTTTCCCTGAGGGAGGGCAGTGGTGAGGCTCATATGTTTGGTGACTGATGTCAGGGTGAGCTCTGCAGAGGACAATAAATTAATGCTGTTAGATGTATAAGACATGTGCTTGGACCCCGCAATCTACTCCTAGACTTTTATCTATAAGAAAGTCAGTAATAGCAAGATGGTGTTTGTAAAAGTATACTCATGGGAGTTAGGCTTATAACTGAAAATGTTTAGAAATAAAGTATTCACAATATTTAATGATAATAAGAGAGCATTGACTGATCACATAAAGCCCTGGCCAGATATCCGGATTTTTAGAACATTGTCCCAAAGCTCAGAGGTTGCCGGTTTGATGCCCGGTCAGGGCACATGGAGCAACGGATTGATGTTCCTGTTTCTCCCTCCTTTCCTTTCTAAAATCAACAAATAAACATTTATAAAGAATGATGACATATATCACACCGGGATGGTGAACACTGTAAACACAGTTACGCATTTTGGGCCTGCTGACTTAACTGTGTTCAGGCTAAAGTCTGTGTTGAATGAAGAGACACAAGCCCTGGTCAGCTGTCTCAGTGGATAGAGCATCATCCTGGAGCCCTGAGGTGGTGGGTCTATCCCGGTCAGAACACATAGGAGTAGCAACCAATGAATGCACAAGGAATCGAAACACCTATCAGAACTGCGAGTTGATTCTCTTGCTTGCATGAGCATGCATGAGCTTCCTCTCATAAAATGATGACATCGGATCATTTACAATAACATGGATGGACCTTGATAACATTATACGGAGTGAAATAAGTAAATCGGAAAAAAACTAAGAACTATATGAATCCATACATAGATGGGACATAAACATGAAACTCAGAATCATGGACAAGAATGTGATGGTAACAAGGGGTGGGGTGGAGGGGAGAAGAGGGAGCAAGAAAGGAGAGGGAGGGAGTAGAGGGAGGGGAGGGGCACAAAGAAGACCAGAGAGAAGGTAATGGATGACGATTTGACTTTGAGTGAGGGGTATGCAGCATAATCAAAGGTCAAAATAATCTGGAGATGTTTTCTCAGAACATATGTACCCTGATTTATCAATGTCACTGCAGTAAAGTTAATAAAAATAAGATAAAAAAAAGGTAAAAATAAATTTAAAAACCAAAAAAAAAATCAATAAGTAAAGTTTTCTTAAAAAGAGAAGAAATAGAAAATGCAGCATATGTCTGTGCTGATCAGCAGAACAGAGGTAGGACAGTGAAGAAGGAAGGACTGGTGTTCTCTCTCATCACTCAGCTACCTTGTCAACTTTCCTTTGTGCATAAATTTGTATATATTTTTAAATATATATATATAAATTTACATATTTTTCTATGTATTTATGTATCTACGTATCAATCTATCTATCTATTAATATCTATAGATTTATATCTATATCTTTTTTTCTTATTTAGTGAGAGGAGAGGAGGCAGAGATAGATTCCCTCATGCGCACTGATGGAATCCACTAGGGCAGTGGTTCTCAACCTTTCTAATGCCGTGACCCTGCAATACAGTTCCTCATGTTGGCGGTGACCCCAAATCAAAAAATAATTTTGGTGGCTACTTCATAACTGTAATTTTGCTACAGTTATGATTTGGAATGTAAATACCTGACATGCATTATGTATTTTCCAATGGCTTTAGGTGACCCCGCTGGGGTCGCCACCCACAGGTTGAGAACCGCTGCACTAGGGCCTATATTCTACACATTTGGGGCCATAGCTGCATTGCTCAGCAACCAAGATCTTCTTAATGCCTGAGGAGGAGGACGAAGAGGTATCCTAAGTACTCGGAGCCAACTCATTGCAATCAGGCAATGGCTGCAGGAGGGGAAGAGAAAAAGAGAGAGGGAAGCGAGAAGGGCACGGGTACAGCAGCAGATGGCGCTTCTTCTTTGTGCACTGACTAGCAGTCAAATCTGGGACATCCACACGCTTGGCCAAACAGCTAAGGTCAAATTAATACTTTTAGAAAAAACATCATAAATCTCATAAGATGTCTGCGGAAACTTCATTGTCTTTGCTATTTTTACAGCCGACATAAGTAACTGGTGAACGGTTTATGTGATGAGCACAGATTCTACTGACGTCCTTAACACTTGTCTCCTCTGCTTTGCTCTGACCAACTCCTTCCATTGTGTCCCATGTGCTCACCTCACCTGAGCCTGAGTCACTGCTCCCTCCAACGCAAGAGCCTATAACCTAAGATAGTAAAACCTCCTCCATAGGGTAGTGATGACACTCAACTTGCACCTTGGATCCTCTACTCCATTGGGGCAAGAGTTGCATCTAAGTGTCGGAGTCTCGAGAGATGAGCAGAGCCCCACTAGACATAGAAGAATGTTGTTCCCTGTACTCACTGAATGAGAGCTCTAGTCCTTGTCCTCTTTGAATATTAGAAGGTAAATACCCAAGCAGATGGCACACGGAACACACAGCAGGTCCTCATCATCATTATCAACATGAAACAAGTGTGGACACTGATCCCACAAACAAGTGCTGCCACGACTGGGTGGGGACAGGAGAATCAAAGAGGATGGGAGGCCCCGTGACCCTGGCCACAGGCCAGTTAGAGGCCCTGCTGCCCTCACTGCCCTGTGGTCGCTGAGCCCCGCCCACCCCACTATAAGTGCAGGCTGGCTCTGCCCTCCCCACCACTCACTCTGCCCTCCCACCTGACCCGCACCTCCAGGGGACTCTCAGCCATGAGGACCCTCACCCTCCTCGCTGCCCTGCTCCTCCTGGCCTCCAGGCCCAGGCTGAGCCACTACGGGAGACAGTTGACCAGGTGCCCGCCCAAGAGCACCCTAAAGTTGAGGACCTACACGTGGCCATCTCCTTTACGGAAGAGGAACACATCGATCAAGAGGTTTCAGGTGACACCTGCCCACATGCTACAGGGTCTGACCCCATTAGAGGGCCTGTCAGAGGGGCGTGGAGTCCCGGCTCACAGTCGGGGGTGGGATGAGGGTGAAGAAAAGCGAGTACCAGGAGAGGAGAGGAGGACCCGAGAGTGCATTTAGTCTGTGTACCTGTCCTTTCTCTCCTTTCTTTCTCCAGAATAAACTTCAAGCATTAAACTCACTGGTAGGCTTTTTCATTTTCCTTTACACTATTTTTATGTGTGTGGTTGCCTGTTCTGAGAATTCTTCCTTGAATGGTCTACACTAAGTTAACTGGGCTTTGCATCCCTTGATGCACAATTTGAGTTCACAGGGCAATAACAAAACCAGCAAAAAGAAACATAGTTGCTAATAAAAGAAATGTTAACCTACATAATTTAATCCATTTGTCATGAAACCCAAATATAAACAGTTTTTATGTGGTATCTCAAAAGGTGTTGCTGATCCCAAGAAAGGTGGATCCAATACGCGTGTTTCTTACTCTTTAATTTTAAGATGTAAGAAGGCATTGATATGTGTAGATATTTTCTAGGATAAGCTGGTGTTTCAGTTACATACATTTTCCTAGCTGTATTAACAAGATCAAGTGAACTAATGCTCCAGGGTGCCACCAACAGAGAAAAGTAAGAACTACACCAGAACCAGAGTGGACTGACCAGCACTGGTCATCTCAAATAACAGCTGGAGGGAAGGGGAGTCCCGATCTGGTCAGTAGCACTGGTCCTGGTTACTCACACTTACCCTTCAGGTTCCCAGAGGGAGGGTAGTCCACTGTCCAATGCAACAGCTGGTCTCAACTCTCTTTATGTCCCACTCTCTCTTAAAGAGTATGAGTTATGAGTTAAAACAAACCTGTTACTAATTTTAATAAATGCCAGCAAGAAATGAATATTTCAGTTTTGCCAATGACAGGCCCTTAACACCAAACTGAAAGGTATCTGAGATGCAGAGAAGACTTATTTGCAGAAGACAAGCACCTCTCTGAACCCCTCTCCCTGTTCCAAGGTCACCACACATGTCTTATAACCAGGACCTTGGATTCTACCCTGAGGCTGTGTTGTACTCATAGAACCTTCAATTTGATCCTTGCACTGTGGCCACATCTACTATATTTCTCCATGTATAAGACACAACCTTAGTCAAAATATTTAGGATCTAAAAACTGGGTGTGTCTAATACAATGGTTGTGGCAATTCAGATGCCATAGAGGACCTGAGGATGGGGCAATATATGAAGACAGTGATTCGTCATCAGACACAGATGAGGACAAGCTAATTGATGGCAGTTTTGACAGTGATGAAGAGTTTATGAATTTTATGATGAATAAAACTTGAGTTAAATAACTTTAGGTGATACATTTTTTTTAAATTTTAGGCCCTAATATTGAGGTGCATCTTATACATGGGAAGCATCTTATACATGGGGAAATACAGTAATTCAAGAAAATTTTCCCTGTGAATATTTCAAACTAGAAACACTTTTATTTGAAACTTAACCAGGAAGGACCATGCACCCTCTCAGCCTCAGCCCCACCCCAGGTCACGAGAGCACTGACACAGGGAAGACGTGGCTTTACAAACAGTAGTAGGGAAGAGACTAAACTCACAAATGACTAAAAATTTTAACAGCACATAAAAATGCAAAGTATTTGTGTAAATAAGAGAAAGAGCCAAAGGGAAATGACAGACCATGCAAATGTTACGCAGCCCCTGGGACAGAATCACAATTTCCTGAATGTATAAATAAGCCCTACAAACCAAAAGGAATAAATCAGCCAAGTATTCCATTTTCTAAAACCGATGTCAAGAAGAAAGGACATTCAGAGAAAATAAACAGAAACACTTCTTCGACGTGGACACATGTTGCCCCGTGACTCAGGAGAGACACAAAGCCAGGACTCCATCCGGGTTGCAGGTCTTACCTGTCACTCTGGGACAGATGTCAACCCTCACAGTTCCGGTAGCAGACTGCTTTCTGCCATGCCTGGACCCCAGGGTCCCCGCCACCAGGGGTTTCAGAGAGTCAGGAGCAGGTTATTTACAGCTCACAGTGATCAGCATGCAGGCAGCACCGGAGGTGGGGGACGTGCCTCCACTGGGGTCTCAGGACGGGCATCTCCCATTGCCTGAGAGATGCAGTCCACATGCAGTAACTGTCCTTCCCATGGGCAGAACAGAGAGGCCACAAGTCCAGCTGCTCCCATCCTCCAAGTAGAAATAAGGAGAAAAAATATAAAACAATAACAACACAGCATGACTATAAACAGTGATAATAATTCATTTTATTTTTTAATAATGGGTTCGACTCAGGGGTTATATTTGATTGGTCGGAACTTAGTTTAATGGTCACTCTGAGCTGCAAGAGGGTCTGGGAGATCCAGTGTATTTTTAACAAAGCAAATGGCTCCCCATAGCAGAGGCTGAATGAAAAAAAACAACAAAATCGGGGCATCAGGGAGCCTTTTAAACACTTCCTACTGTGCGTGGGCAGCAGGCGGGCTCATATGTTTCAATGGGCAATGTCCACAGGACCTATGCAGAGGATGAAACATTAATGTCCCTTTAATGTGTAGGATGTGTCACTTTGACCCTACATTCTACTAGGGACAGTTCTCTAGGAGATAGTCGCAAATTAGCAAGGCGATACTCACTGCAGTTATGCTTGTAACTGAAAATATTTAGGAAAAGCAAAACTGTCAGAAAATAACAATCATTTAGGAATAACTTAATGATGACTTATAAATGCTGAGATGGTACAAAACTGTTCACACAGGAACGTGGTCCTGTGTGTGCTGCTGGAACAGAGTTCGATGTAAAGCCTGGGGTGAGGAAGGACACTCAGAACACGGGGACCCTGGTGGCTCCTGCCGAGCGGGTGGAGGGCTGACGCAGGGAGGGGGACCGATAGTCTCACTCATCACTCAGCTCCCTTTCAATTTTTTTTTTTTTTGTGTGTGCAAGAATTAGTTTTAAGCATGAGAAATTTCAGAGACAAGTTGCAGGAACTTCATTATATCACCTATTTCTAAAAAAGATACAAGTCTTTGGAGATCAGTTTATATGATATGTTTAAATCCTACTGACATCAGGAAATGAACATGTCTTTCAGTTTAACTCTGACCAACTCCTTCCCTCGTGTCCCTCTGTGCTCACTTCACAGAGTCTGAGTCACTGTTCCCTCCACCTCAGGAGATCACCCAGCCAGGACCAGCACACCTCCCCCACAGTCCTTGAACCTGGAGAATGAACTCTCTACTCCAATGGGGAAAGGTCTAGTCCCAGGGTCAAAGATTATGTCCCAATTTTAAAAATAAATCTTTAACTCTATAAAAATAAATCAACCTAATATTTCTTTATCCAAATCAGATGCTAAAATCAAAAGAACATTCTAAGAATACAAACTCAGGCACTCCTCAGTCGTGGAGATGTGTTTTCTCTGCTGACTCATGACAGAAACAAAACCAAGACTCATTTGGGACAGCAGTTCTTACCTGTCAGGTTGGGAAAGGTCCCAAACCTCACAGTCCAGGGAGCAGACTGCTCTCAGCCACTCCAGGTCCCCGGATCCCAGCCCCCAGGGCCGGCAGAAAGTGTGAAGTGTGGTCTTCCTGAGTCACAGCAATCTGCCTGTGGGCAGCTCGGAATGTGGGGGACACAGCTCACCTGTGGTCTCAGGACGGACACCTCGCCTCTTCCTGCTACGCCGTCCATGTCGAGGACCTGTCCTCTTCCTGGTCAGACACGGCAGCCACAAGTCCAGGTGCTCCCGTCCTCCATGCGGAAATGTGGAAAAATATAAAACAATAGCCTAACACAACCATGAAGGAGAAACAGTAATTCATTTTATTATTTTATATATTATATATATTATTTATATATATTATTATATATAACTCATTATATTTATTATTTATTATATTTCAGTTGTACCAATGTAATTTTGTGGTCATAAAACTATAGCCTAACACAACCATGAAGGAGTAACAGTAATTCCTTTTATTATTTAAAAGGGGCCCATCTCAGACGTTACCTTTCAATCGTCCAAATGTCATTTTTTGGTCACTCTGAGTGCAGGTGTCCAGGGACATCCAGTGTATTTCCAGCATACACGTGGCTGCCCAGAGCCCAGGCTGGAAGAAAGGAGGATGAAATTGGGGAATCACAGGGCCTGTTAAACACCTTTCCCTGAGGGTGGCAGTGGTGGGGCTCATATGTTTGGTGACTGATATCGGGGTGAGCTCTGCAGAGGACAATAAATTAATGTCTGTTAGATAGATATATAAGACGTGTGCTTGGACCCCAAAATCTACTACTAGACTGTTATCTAATAGAGCGTCAGAAATAACAAGATGGTGTTTGTAAAAGTATACTCATGTCAGTCATGCTTATAACTGGAAATGTATAGAAATAAAAAATTGTCAGAATTTAATGATGATAAGAGAGCATTGAGTGATGACCTATATATAGTCCTGTCTGGATAGCTGGATTGTTAGAGCATTGTCCCAAAGCTCAGAGGTTGTAGGTTTGATCCCCGGTCAGGGCACATAATGGAACAAATTGATGTTTCTATCTCTCTCTACTTCCCTTAGTTTCTAAAATCAATACAATAAATATTTTTAAAGAATAGTGACACTGGGATGGTGAACACTAAACAGTTACGCAGGGCTGTGCATGCTGATATAACTTTGTTCAAGCCAGTGCTTGTGCTGAGTAAAGAAACAGAGGCCCTGGTCGGTTGTCTCAGTGGATAGAGCATCATCCCGGAGCCCTGAGGTGGTGGGTCTATCCCAGGTCAGAACACGTAGGAGAAGAAACCAATGAATGCACAAGGAATTGGAACATTTAATCAGAAATACAAGTCGATGCTTCTTTTGCCTGCATGAGTGTGCAAGAGCTCTGTCTGATAAAAACAACCGAAAACATATTCTTAAAAAGAAAAGAAATAGGAAATGCAGCATGTGACCATTCAGATTCCAGCAGAATGGAGGTAGGACAGCGAGGGTGTAAGGGTGGGTGATCTCACTCACCACTCAACTATTGTGTCAACTTTCCTTTTTTGTATAAATTAATATATAAATATTTTTTCTTATTCAGTGAGAGGACAGGAGGCAGAGACAGACTCCTGCATGTGCCCTGACTGGAATCCAACCCGCACGCTTAGTAGGGCCTAAACTCTCCCCATCTGGCAGCAGCTCTGTTGCACAACAACTGAGCTCTTTTTAGTGCCTGAGGAGGAGGACGTGGAGGAATCCTAAGCGCTTGAGACCAAATCACTCCAATCGAGCCATGGCTGCAGGAGTGGAAGAGAGGGACAGAGAGAGAGAGAGAGAGAGAGAGAGAGAGAGAGAGAGAGAAGAGAGAATAGCAGAGGGATAGAGAAGCCGATGGGTACTTCTTTTGTGTGCCCTGACCAGGAGTCAAATCTGGGATATCTACAGACTTGGCCGAACAGCTAGGGGCAAATTAATACTTTTAGAAAAAACATCAGAAATTACATAATGAGTCTGCGGAAACTTGATTGTCATTGCGGTTTTTATAGAAAGATGTAAGTAACTGGTGAACGGTTTATGTGATGAGCACAGATTCTACTGACGTCCTTAACACTTGTCTCCTTCTGTTTAGCTCTAACCAACTCCTTCCATTATGTCCCACTGTGCTTATTCCACCTGAACCTGGGTCACTGTCCCCTCCACCGCAGGACCTATAACCTAGGATATTAAAACTGCCTCCACAAGGTACTGAGGACACTCAACTTACAGCTTGGACCCTCCACTCCATTGGGCCAACAGTTGCGTCTAAGTGTTGGGGTCTTCAGACATGAGCAGTGTCCCACAAAAACAAAAAAATGTTGTTCCCTGTACTCACTGACTGAGAGCTGTAGTCCTTGTCGTCTGTGAACACTAGAAGGTAAATAGATGACACACAGATGACACACAGCAGATGACACACAGAACACACACCAGGTCCTCATTATCACTGTCAACATGAAACAAGTGTTGGCACTGAGCCCAGAGACACGTGCTGCCAAAAAGGGGCGGGGACAGGAGCATCAAAGAGGCTGGGAGGCCCCACAGCCCTGGCCCCAGGCCAGCCAGTAGCCCCACTGCCCTCACTGCGCTGTGGTCGCTGAGCCCCGCCCACCCCACTATAAGTGCAGGCTGGCTCTGCCCTCCCCACCACTCACTCTGCCCTCCCACCCGACCCGCACCTCCAGGGGACTCTCAGTCATGAGGACCCTCGCTCTCCTCGCTGCTCTTCTCCTCGCTGCCTGAAGAAGAGACAGCTGACCAGGTGCCCTCACAGAATCAGCCTAAGGCCGAGGACCAGGACGTGGCCGTCTCCCCCACAAAACAGGAAAACATCGCTCAAGGAGGTTCAGGTGACACCTGCCCACGTGCTACAGGGTCTGACCCCATCAGAGGGCCTGTTAGGGGGGCGTGGAGTCCGGGCTCACAGTTGGGGGTGGGATGAGGGGGGAGAGAAGCAGGCACCATGAGAGGAGAGGAGGATGGGGGTGGGGCAGAGAATGAGCACGGACGTGATGGACTCGGGTCAGAAACAGAGATGAGTCTGTGTGACCAACGCAGAGTCAGCCAGTGCTTGTGATTTACGCAGACAAGTGACCTTTCACCCTAACCCAGCAGGTGTGGTCTCCCATAGTAGACATGTCGCCTCTGAGTAGATGTTCCTGATACTGGCTGTGTCTCTGCTCCCTGAGGTTCGTCCCTATTGTGCCTGACGCTCTTCTTCCCTCCTCAGCTCTTCGGAGACGCTCCCGCTGCTTTTGCAGAAATGGATTATGCTATAGAAATGAGCGTCGCTCTGGTTTCTGTAGGAGAAATGGCCGTCCATTAAATCGTTGCTGTCGCTGAGTTCTCTGAACCTAGAACCATAGCACTGTGACAATCCACCGAAGATCTGAACATGCATTTAATCTCTGTACCTGTCCTTTGTCTTAATTCTCTTTCAAGAATAAACTTCAAGCATTAAAATTACTGTTTCTCTTTTTTTTTTCTCCATTATTCTTTTGTGTGTGTGGTTCACCCCTATGGAGAATTCTGTCCTCAATGGTCTACATTATGTTATCCAGCATTTCCATTCAAATAATGAACAACTTGAACATTTACATGGCAATAACAAAAACAGCAAAATTGAACATATTTAGAACAAGCTTAACAGACTAAATTTAAACCATTCATAATAAAACTAAAAGGAGAAAGGTGTCTGGAGTGAACCAAAAGGTGTTGCTGAGTTCAGGAACGGTGGTTCCAATGGACTGTGTTACATGTTTTTTTTTTTTTATTTTAAGACGGGAGAGGGCATTGATATGTATATTTTCTCAGGATAAGCAGGTGTTTCAGTCACATGTGTGTATTCCTAGCTGTATCAACAAGATCAAGTGACCTAATGCTTCAGGGTGCCAGGAACAGGGAAAAGTAAGAAGTACACCCATAAAACAGTATATTGACCAGCATCTGTGCTCTCAAACAATGAAAATGAACCATTCAGTATAATGGGTCATGCCCGAAGACCAGCAAAATAAATAGTGCCCTTGGGATGGTTATATTAGCCCATTCACCAGTGCAAGAGTTGATCTCAATTCTTTCATGCCTTGACCGGTACTATCAATTTCCACGAGACTGTCAACTTCTACTACCAGGCCTCAAAATCAGGGTGCCACCAACAGAGAAAAGTAAGAACTTCACCAAAACCGGAGCATAATGACCAGCATCAGTGGCTCATCTTGTTGGAGTGCCAGCCAGGATCTTAGAGGTGGTCAGTTTGATTCCACAGTAAGGGCACATAAAAGAGCAGGACAAGGTTTCTCTTTCTTCTCTCATTCTCGGAGGGTAGCAGGAAGTGAGGGAGGGACAGAGGAAGAGAGGAAGGAAGGATGGAAGGACGGAGGGAAGGAAGGAAGGAAAAAATAAAAAAAAGAAAGAAAGAAGGAAAGAGAAAGAGAGAGAGGGAAGGAAGGAAGGAAGGAAGGAAGGAAGGAAGGAAGGAAGGAAGGAAGGAAGGAAGGAAGGAAGGAAGGAAGGGAGAAAGAAAGTGTTGTAATGTAAGCAGCGAGATCCAGAAAGACCCAAAATTACAGAACAGTTTAAAAGTAGTTTTATTTTAAGACAGTGGCTGCAGGGTTAGACAGACTCAAATCATGCAGCCCTGAACACTTAGGGCAGGGGTTGGGAACCTATGGCTTACTAGCCAAATGTGGCTCTTTTGACTGCTGCATCTGGCACGCAGACAGATCTTTAATAAAAAAAAATAATAAGGTTAAACATATAAAACATCCTCATGTATTACAAGCCATTCATTTCGTACCGGTCATGTTCATGGTTGCAGGTGGCTGGAGCCAATCACAGCTGTCCTCCGGGAAAACACCAGATTTTTATTGGATAATGCGTAAAATACACAGATCATTGTATGGCTCTCATGGAATTACATTTTAAAATATATGGTGTTCATGGCTCTCTCAGTCAAAATATTTCCTGACCCCTAACTTAGGGTCTAGGGCTTATAAAGGCAAAAACCGTAATTGGCACTTTACAGAAGCAGAACTAGGGGTTAGCTTATCAGGAAGTCTCTGCTGCACAGTTTCTGACATGTTACAGTATCTTTCCTGAAAGTACAGCTTGCAGTTTACTCAATTTGCAAGTTTGCACTTACAAAAATTTCAAAATGGTGATTACAGAAGGCATACAGAACAGCGTTGCTCATGCTAACAGTTTTACAGTTTCTTGGTACCTTGTTACATTCCCCACTGGTTTTATTTATGTTGCTGTGGGTTGTTTTTGTTTTTTTTTTTTTTTACATTTTTATCATGTTTATTTCAGATCCTCTGCCTTTTAATTTCTCATTGTTTCTTTTTTTAAAAATTTATTTGTTAAATTTAATGCAGTGACATTGATAAATCAGGGTACATATGTTGAGAGAAAACATCTCTAGATTATTTTGACATTTAATTGTGCTGTATACCCCTCCCCCAAAGTCAAATTGTCTTCTGTCACCTTCTATCTTGTTTTCTTTGTGCCCCTCCCCTCTCCCAACCCCTCTCTCCTTCTTTGCCCCATCCTCCCTCCCCCCACCCCTACCTCTGTTGCCATCACATTCTTGTTCATGTCTTTGAGTCTCCTTTTTATGTCCCTTCTATGTATGGATTCATATAGTTCTTAGTTTTTTTCTGATTTACTTATTTCACTCTGTATAATTTTATCAAGGTCCGTCCATGTTATTGTAAATGAACCGATGTCATCATTTCTTATGGCTGAGTAGTATTCCATAGTATATATGTGCCAAAGCTTTTTAATCTACTCATCCTTGGACGGACACTTGGGCTGTTTCCAGATCTTTGCTACTGTGAACAATGCTGCCACAAACATGGGGGTGCATTTCTCCTTTTGGAGCCGTTCTATGGTGTTCTTGGGGTATATTGCTAAAAGTGGAATAGCTGGGTCAAAAGGCAGTTCGATTTTCAGTTTTTTGAGGAATCTCCATACTGTTTTCCACAGTGGCTGCACCAGTCTGCATTCCCACCAGCAGTGCAGGAGGGTTCCCTTTTCTCCACATCCTCGCCAGCCTTATTCTATGTTGTTTTGTTGATGAGCACCATTCTGGCTGGTGTGAAGTGATATCTCATTGTGGTTTTAATTTGCATTTCTCTAATGATTAATGATGTTGAGCATTTTTTCATATGCCTATTGGCCATCTGTATGTCCTCTTTGGAGAAGTGTCTATTCATCTCTTTTGCCCATTTTTGGATTGGATTGTTTGTCATCCCGGTGTTGAGATTTACAAGTTCTTTATAAATTTTGGTTATTAACCCCTTATCAGATGTATTGTCAAATATGTTCTCCCATTGTGTAGTTTGTCTTTTTATTCTGTTCTAGTTGTCTTTAGCTGTGCAAAAGCTTTTTAGTTTGATATAGTCTCATTTGTTTATCCTGTCTTTTATTTCACTTCCCCGTGGAGATAAATCAGCAAATATATTGCTCCGAGAGAAGTCCGAGAGCTTACTGCCTATGTTTTCTTCTAAGATGCTTATGGTTTCATGGCCTACATTTAAGTCTTTTATCCATTTTGAGTTTATTTTTTGTGAGTGGTGTAAGCTGGTGATCTAGTTTCATTTTTTTTGCACGTAGCTGTCCAATTTTCCCAACACCATTTGTTAAAGAGGCTATCTTTACTCCCCTGTATTTCCTTACCTCCTTTGTCAAATATCAATTGTCTATAAAGGTGTGAGTTTATTTCTGGGTTCTCTGTTCTGTTCCATTGATCTATATGCCTACTCTTATGCCAGTACCAAGCTGTTTTGAATAAAATGGCCTTGTAGTATAACTTGATATCAGGAAGTGTGATACCTCCCCCTTTATTCTTCTTTTTTAAGATTGCTGAGGCTATTCGTGTTCTTTTTTGGTTCCATATAAATTTTTGGAATATGTGGTCTATATATTTGAAGTATGTCATTGGTATTTTAATTGGTATTGCATTGAATTTATAGATTGTTTTGGGTAATATAGACATTTTAATGATGTTTATTCTTCCTTAACATGAGCATGGTATATGCTTCCACTTGTTTGTATCTTCCTTGATTTCTTTTATCAATGCTTCTTAATTTTCCGAGTACAAGACTTTAGTCTCCTTGGTTAAGTTTACTCCTAGGTACTTTATTTTTTTGGTTGTAATTGTGTAGGGGATTGTTTCCTTAATTTCTCTTTCTGACTGTTCATTGTTGGTGTATAAAAATGCCTCTGATTTCTGAGTATTGATTTTATATCCTGCCACTTTGCTGAATTCATTTATCAGGTCCAGTAGTTTTTTGACTGAGACTTTAGGGTTTTCTATATACAATATCATATCATCTGCAAATAATGATAGTTTTACTTCTTTTTCAACTTGAATGCCTTTTATTTCTTCCTCTTGTCTGATTGCTGTGGCTAGGACTTCCAGGACTATGTTAAATAAGAGTGGTGCAAGGGGGCACCCCTGCCTTGTTTCTGATTTTAAGGGGATTGCTTTTAATTTTTGCCCATTGAGTATGATGTTGGCTGTGGGTTTCTCATAGATGGCTTTTATCATGTTGAGGTATGTTCCCTGTATTCCCACTTTGCTGAGAGTTTTGATCATGAATGGGTGCTGGATTTTATCAAAAGCTTTCTCTGCCTCTATTGAAACTATCATATGGTTTTTCTCCTTCTTTTTGTTTATGTGATGAATCACTTTGATTGATTTATGAATATTGTACCAGCCTTGCCTCCACAGAATAAATCCCACTTGATCATGGTGTATGATTTTTTCCATATATTGTTGGATCTGGTTTACTAATATTTTGTTGAGGATTTTAGCATCTATATTCATCAGAGATATTGGCCTATAATTTCCTTTCTTTGTGTTGTCTTTGCCTGGTTTTGGAATCAGAATTATGCTCGCTTCATAAAAGAAGCTTGAAAGTCTTCCTTCCTCTTGAATTTTTTGAAATAGTTTGAGAAGGATAGGAGTTAGTTCTTCTTTGAATATTTGGTCGAATTCTGTTGTGAAGCCATTGGGCCCCGGACTTTTCTTTGTTGGGAGTTTTTTGATAACAGTTTTTATTTCATTTGGTGTAATCGGTCTGTTTAGGTTTTCTGATGCTTCCAGATTGATTTTTGGAGGATTGTATGGTTCAAGAAATTTGTCCATTTTATCTCGGTTGTCTAGTTTTTTGGCATACAGTTCTTCATAGTATTTTCTTACAATATTTTGTATTTCTGTTGTGTCAGTTTTTATTTCTCCTCTTCCATTTCTAATTTTATTTATTTGAGTCCTCTCTCTCTTTTTTTTTTTTGGTGAGTCTAGTTAAAGGTTCATCAATCTTGTTTACCTTTTCAAAGAACCAGCTCCAAGTTTCATTGATCCTCTGTATTGTTTCTTTAGCCTCTATGTCATTTATTTCTGCTCAGACCTTTATTATTTCTTTCCTTCTACTACATTTGGGCTTTACTTGCTCTTCTTTTTCTAATTCTTTTAGATTCAGGGTTAAGTTGTTTATTTGAGCTTTTTCTAGCTTCTGAAAGTGTGCCTGTAGTGCTATGAACTTCCCTCTCAGTACTGCTTTTGCTGTGTCCCATAAATTTTGAGTTGTTGTATGCTCATTGTCATTCGTTTCTAGGAATTTTTTTATTTCTTCTTTGATCTCATTCTTAGTCCATTCATTATTTAACCACCTGCTATTTAGTTTCCATGTGTTTGAGAATTTTTGAGCTTTTCTGTTGTGGTTCATTTCTAGTTTCATGCCGTTTTGATAGGAGAAAGTGCTTGATATGATTTCCATCATATCAAGTTTGTTCTTAAGTTTGTTGAGAGCACTTTTGTGCTCTATCCTACAGAATGTACCATGAGCCCTTGAAAAGAATGTATATTCTGCGGCTTTAGGGTGAAAGGTTCTGAAGATATCTATTAAATCGAGTTGATCTAGTGTGTCCAATAAGTCTGCTGTTTCTTTGTTAATTTTCTTTCTTGAGGATCTATCTAGTGATGTTAGTGCGGTATTGAAATCCCCTACTATTATAGTATTGCTGTTGATCTCGCCCTTTAAATCCATCAAAGTCTGCTTTATATATTTGAGTGCTTGTATATTAGGTGCATAGATATTTATAATAGTTATATCTTCCTGTTGGATTACTCCCTTTATCATTATGTAGTGGCATTCTTTTTCTCTTATTATATCCTTTGTTTTAAAGTTCAATTTTTCTGATATAAGTATTGCTACCCCAGCTTTTTTTTCATTTCCATTTGCATGAAATGTTTTTTTCCATCCTTTTACCTTCAATCTATGTGTATCTTTTGTTCTAAGGTGTGTTTCTTGTAGACAGCATATGTACGGGTCCTGTTTTCTTATCCACACAGCTACCCTATGTCTTTTTATTGAATCATTTAATCCATTTACATTTATGGTTATTATTGATATGTAGTTGTTTATTGCCATTTTCTTCTTTAAAGGTGTATTCCTTTTTTGCTATATTCTTTTCCCACTTAGATCTGTTTGCAACAGGCCCCTTAACATTTCCTGCAGCATTGGTTTGGTTGTAATGAATTCCTTGAGTTGTTTTTTGTCTGGGAAGCTTTTTATTTCTCCTTCGATTTTAAACGATAGCCTTGCTGGATAAAGTAGTCTTGGTTGTAGGTTCTTATTCTTCATTACTTTGAATATTTCTTGCCATTCCCTTCTGGCCTCTAGTGTTTCTGTTGAGAAATCAGATGTCATCCTTATGGGGGTTCCTTTGTAGGTGATAAATTTTTTTTCTCCTGCAGCTTTTAATATTTTCTCTTTATCACTTAGCTTTGGTATTTTAATTATGATGTGTCTTGGTGTAGGTTTCTTTGGGTTTCTCTTTAATGGAGTCTTCTGTGCTTCTTGGACTTGTGAGAGTTTCTCTTGCATTAATTTAGGGAAGTTTTCAGCTATGATATGATTGAACAAAGTCTCTATTCCTTGTTCTTTTTCTTTTTCTTCAGGATCCCCTATGATGCGGATGTTATTTCTCTTCATGTTGTCACAGAGCTCTCTAAGAGTTTCCTCTGACTTTTTGAGTCTCTTTTTCTCTTTTCTTCTCTGCTTTCATTCCTTCATTCCAGTTGTCCTCCAACTTGCTGATTCGATCCTCAGCTCTATCTATCCTGTTTTTAATTCCTTCCATTGTGGTCTTTATTTCTGATATTGTATTTGTCATCTCCAACTGATTCTTTTTTATACTTCCTATTTCTTTATTTAGGTGTTCATAATGACCATCCATTGTTGTTCTAAGATCCCTAAGCATCCTTACAATCATTATTTTGAACTCCGCATCTGGAAGTTTGATTATTTTCATATCACTCAGTTCATCTTCTGAAGGTGTCTCTTGTTGTTTCATTTGGATTGCACTTCTTTGTCTTCTCATTGTCTGTTTTTGGGTGTTTTATTTGTAGAGTTGGTTGAGTCTAGGCTTGGTGTTGTCTGATTCCAGTTTTCAGTTGTGTTATTTCTAGGTCTTCTTGGGTTGGTATCAGCTATTATTTGTAATCCACTTTCGGATTTGGGCAACTTTGAAGTTTTGATTTGTTTGTTTTCTTAACAGGTGATAGTCTTGTTTACTGATCTCAGCAGGGGGCTTCCTTGAAACTGTATCCAGGAATGCAATGGGTGTATCCTGAGACTCTGAAGGCCTCTTTTGCCAACTAATCTCTCTGGGGGCAGGGTGTTTTCTCAGCTTCAGTAGGGGGAGGTGTATCTCAGATCTCCATGGAGACCTGAGTTACTGCCCCTCCTCCCCACTTCTTGTTTTCAGCTGTGTCTTGTTGTGCTGATTGGAGCTGGAGAGATGTCTGGAGATCTCTGATCCGGAAGCACTTCAGTTGTGTTTTGTGAAAGGTTCAGTCCCTCCCCCAGCTATGGCCACCTGCAGCATGGATGAGTCAGCTTTTTTATGTTGTCTCCTGCATTCCTTAGCCCCTCACAGTCTGTCCCTCTCTCTTTCCTTTCCACTTGGGAGATAAGCTGGTCTTATCAACACACCTTGCTCCCTGGTCGCCAGGCAAGTGGCTGTGAGCAGTAGTTTCTGCTCTTTTCCCTTGCGTGAGATCCCCTCCGGGCTCTCAGCCTCACCCCTTCCCTCCGTTCCTATAAGCAGGGGAGATTCAGGTGCTTCCTACCAGGTTTCTTGTGGCTTCTTCTTTGCTCCTTGGTTTTTGAGAGCTGTTCTTGTAGTTCAGAGTTGGTTTTTCATGCTGATTTTTCCTAAATTGATTTGTATTCCAGTTTGGTGGTGAGAGCTGGGCATCTGTGCACCCGCCTACTCCACTGCCATCTGTATAGTCTCTCATTGTTTCTTAATTCTCATTTATGTTTTAATCAAATTCTTGATATAGCTCTTTATTACCCTGTACTTTAAGGATATAGTGACTTCTGAGTGTCATTAATTTGATAGAGTTTACCTTTTCTCAAACTGCCTACAACCTGTACAAACCTTCTTCAAATTACATAACCCTTAACTTTTATGAACTTTCTTATCTTTTTAGAAAGAATTAACTTTTATACCATCTTACTTTCTTCCTTCTTCTTTCTAAAGTATCTCTATACTTTATGCCTTTCATTATTAAAACTGTACACTCCCTTTCTACTTAATCAGAACTCTTAATTTCAGAAATTTTAATCTTTACTGACAACCAAGCTGGCAATAAGTAATTTTTTAAAAACATACGTATTTTTGGAAGTGCCCTCCCTCTAAGTAGTTAATATTTATAGGTTACCTTATAGGGCTAGCTATAAGCACACATATATAGTATTTATTCACCTCATAGTTTCCCTTCTAGCAAAGGGACTTATATTTCCTTTCTGTATGACCTACAGCAGCATACGTATCAGACCTTAAGATGACCTGCTCTGGCCTTTCCCTGATTTTAGTGTGCCTCCCTTCCCTAAGTTCAATTATAAGGATCCCCATGGCGAAGTTCCTCAAGCTTCTGTCATACATAGACCAGCCAGCTGCTGGTTTGTGGCTGTAGCAGGGCATGTCATCCTTCTCAGGGTCCACTTACAGGGTTTGATGGGATCCATTTGCACCATCTCCGTGGGGGTCTGTAAGAGAACTTAGGGAAAAGGGTGTTGCCCTGCCTAACACAATTGTATACGAGGTGAATTTTGGGTACATTAAGCTTTTAGCAGAACTAGGGGGGTAAGCTAGTCCAGTTTTCTTCAGCATTTACAATATATTTGGTCAGAAATTCTTTCAGAATTTGTTTAATTTTCCTGAACTCTGAGGCCTATGAACACAATGTAATTTCTAATTAATATTGAGTGCCTTTCCTACTAGACCTTAGATATAAACACAGGCCCATAATGTGACCTAATATGAATGGGCAAGATAAATCTGGGAATAATTTTATATAGTAATTTCTTAACAACTGTTACTGTGGTCTCATTTCTAGTAGAGAAAGCTTCTACCTATCCTGAAAAGGTGTCAATAAAAACTAAGAGGTACTTTTATTCCTGTGCCAGTGTCTTTACTTTAGTAAAATCTATTTCTAAATGTTCACCTGGGAAAGTTCCTCTTTCCCTATTTCTTAATTTCCCTACTTTGCTTAGTATTTACTTGGGCACAGACTGAACACTTGGACACTATGCCCTCAGCAATAGATTCTAAGCCTGTCAAAAAGTAATTCCCTTAAATAGTTTTATTTGGGAACCAATACCTAATTTTTTGTTGAGTTTGTTGAACCGGTTGTTAAAATGACACTTTATAATTAGGGTTCTCACTAAGGTGGGTACCTGGACATCTGCCCAATTTGGAAATCACAAATTTACATTCCTCATTCTTTTTTAACGTTCATCTGTGCAACTGCAGAGATTACTGGAATATTGAAGGTGTACTAGTTCCATACAAAGCAGTTGAAGAACAATTGCTGGTTTTTACTGACATTTTTATTTACCAAATTGGTATTAATGATTATCTAGATTTCATGAGAAACATTTTAAAAAATTACCAAAACTCTGCAATTCCTGAAAGTGTTTAAAGAGCTAAAATTATAGTCAGAAATACTGTCAGAAAGGGGTTTTTCAAAGATGAACATAATATATTCAGGGAAGAGAAGTCACCTAACTGTTTCTCATCTATCAAACACAATGACTGTTAGTCTAGTCAGCCTGCCTCTCAAGGAATGAGATCCTACTCGAACAGGAAAGAGATGGTTAATGATAAATCTCATAGCCAATGAAGAGAATTGCAAGTGAGGATGCCAATCAAGAAGCAATATGGTGCCCTGACCAGTGTGCTTAGTGGTACAGCATTGGCCCGACATGTGGATGTCCCAGGTTTGATTCCCAATCAGGACAGATAGCTGTGCAACTAACGCATCACCAGGAGGGTCTACCAGCTCCTGTTAGCTTGGCTTTTCGTGTTCCTGTTCACTGTTCCAGGTAGGAGGGGCTGGCACCAGGGGCCAGACAGGTGGACAGGACGGGATAGTCTCCCTCTGTGCCCCCAGCTCTCCACCCTCCTTCCCTGTCTCTCCTTCTCTCTGTCTCTCCTTCTCTCCTCCTCTTCCTCTCCTGCTCTCTTCTGTCGTCTACACACACCTTTAGACCAGATAGACTGTCTGAAGCGCTCAGGAGAGCCAAGCACCCTGTCCCTTGTCACGAAGGAGGGTTAGTGTTCATCTGGGCAATTCCCAGCCTTCCCTGAGCCCCCTGAAGTGCCCACTAGCTGAAAAATGCCACCTGTTCACTGTCCTCTGAGATGAGGGGCTGCTGACCGAGGACGCCTCTGTCACGTGGCTTTTCTTTTGTATAGAAAGATATCTGATTTGGTTTGAAAACAGAAGTGCACAGTGTCGCTAACTTTTTAAACGAAAGGGCATTGTCTCCCGTGACCTAGAGAACTGTGGAGAACAGCAAGGCCAGCCTGGACTTGGGGACACTGTATAGGGGACACCACTGTGTCTTTGTCTTCTCAGCGTGAAGGTGTTGAGGACACGCACTGAGCAGGCTCCTCTTGGTTCAGGGCTTGGAGCTGCCCGTCTCCAGTGGCTCTGAACTCGATGCTGACGTTTGGCTTTATCCTCAGTGTTACAGGGATCGAATAGAAGGATGAAGCAAGGAAGGAGATAGGAGGGAGAGAGCAGTGTGAGACTGAGACGTGAGGTCACCGGTTAAGACATCACAAATTATTCCGGAAAGCTCGTTTTATCGATTTTCTTTCTGGCTGTATTCCAGCACAGAGCAGGACCAGGGAAGGGTGGGGTGGGGTCAGGAGGAGAGACAGGAAGACGGGTAGACAAGAAGGAACGCAGAGAGACCCAGGGTGGCCCAAGAAGAGTGAGACCCAGACCTGGTTGGACAGGGTTCTCAGGGTCCAGAAACAAGCCCACCATTGACATAAGTTACGTCAATGTGAAGTCCTCCTTAAACCGTTCCTGGACATTAAAAAGGCTGCTTAGTTCACATCCTTAGCTGATACAATAAAGAGATAAAATACACACCTACCAGCTATGTCTGATCCAGAGACCCCTGACAGTGTGGCTTGGTGTCCCCCATACAGTGTCCCCAATCAGACCTCAGCAGGGCTTCATGGGGACTGTCCCTCACTCGGATGACCTGAAGTGGCAGGGACTCTTGAACAGCCTGTCACTCCACAAGCTCAGACCCTTTAACCTGCTGGTTCTAGAAATATATGGATCCTCTCGATGCTCAGCCTTCCAGTCTTTGTCCAAAATCTAGATCCTCATATTACACACTCATCTCTTATCATTGTCACAGAACACCCGCGGCCTTGGGGGTGTGTCCAGGGGACACTGACCTGGTTCGTCCTTCTGCAACGGGGCTCTGATTTCTGACATATCTCTGCCTTCTGTTTTCTCTGTAGATCTTGCTCAGTCCTACAGACAGAGAGGAGGAATATGCCAGCCCCTCTGTTGCTTTGGAAACAGAACACAGGTAGGCAACTGCATCGTGCTGGGAATGAGATGCTGCAGACAACAGCCATGCACCAACAGAGGGTCCTGTCACCTTCAGGAATCAGACGTGCCCTTCGCAAAGACATAAAATGTAAATCAAATTAAACTGCATCTTTCAAAGACCAAGGATGTTGCTTTCTGATCATTGTGGTTATTGGGCGGTGACTAACCATACAGCTCGCTCTCCAAAATCCTTGGGGACCCCTTTCAAGTTCCCTGACTAACCTTGAGGGACACCATGCGGGGACCCTCCTGTGCTTTCCAGGGAAATGGTTCCCTCTGAGTCCCCTGTGTTCCCTGAGCTCTCCTATGACACTCACTGCGCTCCTACTTCTTCCTGCCCTTCGTCCCCTGGCCCGCCCCACACCACCCCTCTCACGGGGCCCTCATTCACTGGGACCCCACAGAAGCCCCTCCACCTCAGGGACACTATCACTGGTCCCCACAGGAAGGTCAGGACCCCTCCCTCCTCTGCTCCGCCCAAGTCCTCACTCCCTTTAGCTTCTCACTCCGTCCTACCTGGTTAACACGTGGTCACCTGCTTATTCTCTGTCTGGCCCATAAAACCTCTATGGGAGTGGACTTGGTCTTGTTCCATTAGGAACTGGTCTGTGAGGGGAAACACGGCCTCATCAATGGTTACCCTCTGGGTGGCACAGCTGAGCAGGATGAAGTGACTCCCTCCAGTGGACGTGGTGGAGCCAAGTCAGAGGTGTGCAGAGCAGCCCTTCGTGAAAGGACAAGTAAACAGGACAGTGTAGCATGGACACTGGAGGAGGACACTGACCACCAGAAGGAGGACAACATGGCCGGCAGGGGGCGTGCCGATGCTGACCCCGCCTGCTGTCTCTTTCCTGGGAGGCTGTGGGACTTAAACCCAGAGCTCTGTGGGGTGCCCTGTCCATGTCAGCAGGGCTCTGTTTCTCTACATGAGCCCCTTACTCAGCACACATAGGGTTCCCCTCTGGGTAGATGCACTTTAGCTCTGAAACCTTCCCCTGAGGATCCCAGAGCTCTTGATTGAAGGGAGAAGTCAGAGACTGTTACAATTAACATGTGTTTATCCAGATAGACTTCCTCGATCTCGGAGCCAAGATGAGAATGAGGGGAGGCATCCCTACTGGTGCGACACTAAAGGTGGTGCCCCAAATCCCATAACCGAGAAAAAGGGCACTCTGCAATATTGTTTATTTAAAATTTATTTAGTCCCATGACTACCCATGGTGCATCTGCAAGCTTCCTCTGCCTCAGAGGGTCCCTGGACTCAGTGTCATGTGAAAGCTCCCATTTCATGATTGCACGTGGGGTGTACTGGGCTCAGGTCACCCCTCAGGCTGGGTAGAGGCGGCGCCATCAGTATACTATGAAGACTTCAGCCCTGCTGTGCACCTCCCACACAATTCAATGAGAGTGAGTCACACCATTGAGTTCTGTTTCTGTCTGTCTCATGGGTCATGTTGTCACCAGTCTCTTCCTTACCCACACAGACAATACTGTGTTTGCTTCAAAGAGATCTTACTGGTCATATTTTTAAGCACGAGTCTTCTCAAATCCTTCAATAGTTGTTCATAGCCCAGAAATTCAGCCAAAACTGTAACATGTTATCTGCTTCCCAGCATCTAGGCTTTCCCTTGACTTCTAAAAATTATTAGTCTACTTCTAGTTTGTTTTCTCCTGATCCTCCCCATCCTGAATTGCTTTTCGTTACCAACTGACTCTTTCTGTTGTGCACCTACATTTTTATCTCACTAGTTTAATTTCCTTTTTAAATTTTTACTTAAATGTGTTGGGGTGACATTGGTTAACAAAAGTAGAGAGGTTTCAGATTTGAAATTCTATTATACATCATCTGTATATTGTATTGTGTGCCTACCACCCAAAGTCAAGTCTCCTTCCAATACCGTATATTTGACCCGTTACCTTTCAGTAACACCCAACCTCCGTTTCTCTCTGGTCACCGCATATTGTTCTGTATTTATGAGGTATTGTCTCATTATTTCTCTCACTTTTCCATCCCAAGCACGAGTGACATCCATCTCACTGGTTTATTTACTATTATAGCTCATACTTCACATCTCACGTCCCTTTCTTCCTTATTTTTAGTTTATTTTATTAACACTTAACTGTTGTCTGATTCTGTCATTTATTTTACTTTTATCATCTTTATGGGGATTTTAATTTGTTCTAAACTTAACATTTACTCTGTAAAAATCTGATCATGTTCTGTTGGTATCACATGCCTGAGTGCCTTATACTGACCCTTGCCTGGGAGACATGCCCTCCTGAGTTCAGTCACAAGGACTGAACAATTCTTTCACTTTATGTCATTAATCAGCCTTTGCTTCGTTTTGTCTTTTTAGGTTGTTATTTGATTGTTCTTTGTTTGCTAAAAAAACCTTTTGGAAAGGAGTTTACCACAGTCCCCACTGCCTCCTATTCTTCCCTCAGGGAGTTTGATGGCTCTCAGGTCTGACTAGTTCCGCCTCTCCACCAAAATGGCTCCTGTCCTAAGGGATCATAGTGCATCCTGCATGACCTTTCTCAGCCCTCCTCTGCCCATTGTAGATGTGACCCCTGATTACGTAGCAGTGGTCAGCTGCTGTCAGGTGTCCCTGTCTGAATGGACAGCAGCAGACTGCCTGGGAGACTGAAGGAACCAGCTGCACGGTAGGTGTCTCTTCTACCCTGTGTGGTAGAGGAAGGGGGGGGGGTATATGCGTTACATCTAGAAAGTCAATGAAAATGATGGTTTCCAATATCAAGCATAAGAGATAGGAATGTAGACAAAAGGTTTCAATTTCTACTTTCTCTTCCGTTATTACTTTTATTAATATAATTGTTATTATTACATCTATTAAAGCACTACTGTTGGAGTCAAGGTGTAAAACCCTCACAGCTACTATGTAGAACTACGTGTAACTTATTTGAACAGATTACCACATTTCCTCCATTTTTAGGTGAATATTTTCTACACTGAAATAGGTCTCTATAGAGTGAAAACTTAAAAATGTTGATGAAAAGATGCAAAAGCCTCCTTTAACCGACCCTGGAGATCACTGCTAATTTTATGGCTCAGATGATTTATTTGAGGTCTGTATGTCGTTCATGATATATCTTTCTGCTCCCAATATTGGTGGCCATTGTTAGGAAAGTAGAGAAGTCAAGTTCCTTAGGTCCCCTTCCTTCCTTCATTCCTCCCTCCCTTTCTTTCTCTCATTCCTTCCCTCCATCTCTCCTTTCCTTTCCTTCTCTCCCTCATTCATTCCCTCCATACATGCATTTTTTCACTCATCCATGAATTGGTTCTCCTACACTAGTGCTCATTTATTTAAACATATATATGACCATCTTCTCGACACCAGGCACAGTGTTCAAGGTGCTGAGAATGTGAGATAGTCACAGGACTTGTTCCTTTAGAAATTCATGGCATGGTAGGAAAGTGACACATATACACACTATAAAGTAAAACTGAGATGAGGAGGCATTTCAGTGCTTTCCTCGTATTCTTCTGTGCTTTTCCACAATCATGCAGTGTACAGCCTGTGTAGGACATACTCAGGAAAGAAATACTGCCATTTGTGACCACAGGGTTGGATCTTGAGAGTACCACTCAAAGTGAAATAAGTGAGGTGGAAAAGACAAGAACCCTCTGATGTCACTCATGTGGGATAAAAAACAAAAAGCAACAAACAAACAAACTCACAGACACAGACAACAGTATGGTGGTTACCAGAGGGGAACGGGGTGGGAGGGGTTTGAATAGGGTCACGGGGGTCAAATGTATGGTGAGGAAGAGAGACTCGACTCTGTGTGACACACAGTGCAGTGTACAGATGGCGTGTCATAGAGTTGTATACTTGGAACCCATGAAATTCATTGAAGAAATGCCACCCCAATAAAGTTAGCTTTTTTAAAAAAAAGTTTTAAAAAATACTCTTTAACCTTAATTCTCCCCTGGTTGTGATCTATTCAAGAGCTTGACATGTAAACATCTTTGACTAAAACGGATCCACTCTCTTTTAAACAGGTAACAAAAAAATTTACTGAGCATAGAAGAAGAAGAGACAATGATCATTTACAGAATTTCTCCTCATCTATCTGCTAAAATAAGGATTTTCTTCTCAGCCTTAAACAGGCAGCTGACATGTAGTGAAGATGAATGAATAACTGGATGATTTGCAAAAACAGCTCTGTTTTTTTTTGTTTGTTTGTTTGTCCTTAGAGAGGAGAGGGAGAGACAGAGAGAGAGAGAGAGAGAGAGAGAGAGAGAGAGAGAGGAGGGAGGAGCTGGAAGCATCAACTCCCATATGTGCCTTGACCAGGCAAGCCCAGGGTTTTGAACCGGCAACCTCAGCATTTCCAGGTCATCACTTAAAACAGCTCTGTTTTGAAGTTGCTTTATTTTCTCAAACAGAAAAAGCACCAAACCTCAAAGTCATAGCAGAAGTGAGAGTCAGCTTCAAAGTGCTGATGTTACTATGAGGGCCTTCCTTTGACTCAGGCAGGAACTTTGACGTGCAAGCATGTGTCTATAGAAGAAACATTCTCCAGTCACAGCCATGCCCTCACTGAGCACCTGCATTAGGAATATGCGCTGCTTCTATCCAGCTGACGGCTTCCACCTCTGTCCCCAGGTGACCTGCCTGCATCGGGGCACACTGGAGAAAGAGCCGCCACCCGACCCTGCCCGTTCCTCCTATGACCCCAGACACTCATTTCCGTGATGAGGCCACTATTCTTTCTTCCTCCTCCTCTCGTGTCTTACGCAGGTGGTAACAGGTAAGCTGAGGGTCCCACTGGTAAGATGATTACGGGGCGTGACCTTGGAGCCCGAGGCAGGAAGGGCCAAAGGGGTTCACAATCCAATATGCCCCGAAATACGTGAGAAGTGATGAAGAGCGCCCCTGACGGAAGCCCAGCGTGCACGGCGCACTCGCTTCACCAATAAGGAGGGAGACGCTCACAGAAATTATACAGGTTTTCCCAAGGTTGCCCTTCACGACCAGGTGATAATAAGTCTGTAACTAGAAATGCTGACAGATAACATGTACAGAGGACGTCATAGCTTACAAATGACACATAATAATAACAAACAATATCGACCTCTTTCCCTTAACCCAACACCACCACAGAAGCTTTAACCTACTACCCACCTATTCTCCTAATCACAAGATACACAGGTACGGTGCAGGTGTTCTTAACCCTGTCTCACACATGAGGATAAGAAGGGAAGTAACCTGCTTCAACTCATACGGACTATATGTAAGAAAGCCTTTTACTCAATCCCAAGTGGCTTTGGCTTCTATCACCAAGTTTTTTTTTTTTTTTAGTCTTGGAAAGAGAATTTATTGGCTGAAGCTGGAAACGGGGAGAGACAGTCAGACAGACTCCCGCATGTGCCTGACCGGGATCCACCCGGCATGCCTACCAGGGGCAACGCTCTGTCCACCAGAGGGCGTCGCTCTGTTGTGACCAGAGCCTCTCTAGTGCCTGGGGCAGAGGCCAAGGAGCCATCCCCAGCGCCCGGGCCATCTTTGCTCCAATGGAGCCTCAGCTGCGGGAGGGGAAGAGAGACAGAGAGGAAGGAGAGGGGGAGGGGTGGAGAAGCAGATGGGCGCTTCTCTTGTGTGCCCTGGCCGGGAATCGAAAGCGGGACTTCCGTACGCCAGGCCAACGCTCTACCACTGAGCCAACCGGCCAGGGCCATCACCAAGTTTTTGACTATTCAACAATCTCCCCAAATAAATTTACTTATTCAAATAAATATAAACTACACATGCTTCTTAGTATGACTATGACACATGCAATACTTGGAACATACTTATACAGAAAGATTTTACGTTGCTTATCTGAAAGTTCCAACTTAACAGGGTGTCCCGTGTCCCACCTGGCAACCTTGTGTATCTGTCAGCATGTGCCAGGTGGTGCGGTGGTGACAGTCACGTCAGAATTATGAAAGAGCAACGTGGTCATTGTTGCTTATTCATACTGATGGTGTGCACAAGGTTCTCTGCTCCCTCTAACTGCTGAGGTCCGGCCAACAGAGCCAACACCAGTGTGAATGTGGCTGGTCCTTGTGTCGAAGGACAGCATTCGGGGAGTCACACACTGGTAATGAAGGGCTCTGGCAGGACATGTCCCTTCTGCTCAAACTTCATTCACCAAGTAAGCCTTCCAGCCCTGCCCATCCACACAGCAGGTCAGTCCTACATTGTGTCATGAAAATAGACAGCTGGATGGACCTGGTGAACAGCCTGGTGGAAATGGACACACAAAAGATATAAGTAGACTTATCCATACTTTAGGAAGCTTTGAAGCTGCTAAGTAGCTTTCTTACACTCAATAAGGTGTCTCCTTTCCTGAGCCTCAGTGTCTGCACCTGCCATGACTAAAACTGATGTTCTCTGAGCCATCTGGAACCTTCTGCCCATGTCCATAAACCAAAGCACTGAGGATAAGAGCTTGGAGAGGCCATGTGTAAGTGTGTGTGAGTGTGTGATGTGTGTGTGTGTATTATTTCTTGAAAAGCTGCTGAGACTTTGTTCTTGTTTTCATGTCCCTTGAGAGCTCCTGTGTCCCCAGCAGTGGCTCATGGTTGATTACTGAACAGCCCGGGAAACCAGTTAGTGAGGGGCCCCAAGGAGCAGGAAGATTTCAGCTGCCACTCATACATCAACCCACAGAACTAGAATTCAGGGATTACAGAACCCAAATCACTGTTGCAGAGAGCCAAGACTCATAGTCATGGGAATTCCAGAAATGCCTTCACAAATAGCCCAAGTCCTTGATAGTCACTGCTTTAGAACCCATAGAATCATTTCAGGCACAGACGCGATTTGAATGGCAAAGTCAAAGACTGCTGAATAAACTACTGGGAAAGATGTCTTCAGCAGTAAAGGAGCAGCTCCCAATTTGAAAGACTCAGGGTGCACTTTCTTAGTCACCTTCTTTATTATTTCAATGTCCTTTTTAATGCTTGTTATCTCTTTTTTAGGTGCTCATTTTGTCTGTCCATTGTTGCTCTAAGATCTTTAAGCATTCTAATAATCATTATTTTAAACTCTGCATCTGGCAGTTTTGTTATTTCCCATCTCACTCAGTTCTTTTCCCAGGAATTTCTCTTGTTAATTCATTTGGATTGCACTTCTCTGTCTTCCCATTTTGTTTGTGTAGATCAGTGGTTCTCAACCTTTCTAACGCCGTGACCCTGCAATACAGTTCCTCATGTTGCAGTGACCCCAAACCAAAATATAATTTTGGTGGCTACTTCATAACTGTAATTTTGCTACAGTTATGATTCGGAATGTAAATACCTGATATGCATTATGTATTTTCCGATGGCTTTAGGCGACCCTACCGGGGTCGCGACCCACAGGCTGAGAACCGCTGGTGTAGACACTCCTCATCTGGGTTTATTGTTTGTGAAGCTAGTTAAGTCTAGGGTTGGTATTGTCTGCCTCCAATTTTCAGTAGTGTTATTTCTAGGTCTTCTTGGGTTGGCATCATCTGCTGTTTGTAATCCAGCTTGGGCTACTTATCTGCTATCACTGTTCTTTTTGCTGTTGGTGTCGGCATTTTCTGGGTCTTCGCTGGGTCAGGTGTGAGGAGGCCTTCCTTAAGCTTCTCCTCTAACAAGGATTGTTAGGTCCTGAACTGGTGCTTTCCCTATCCGGCCTCTGAATGTGCCTGCCCTGGACCTCCCTGTCCAGAGCCTGTTGCAGATCAGAAGAGTCACTGCCTATGACTGGCTCTTATCAACCTTTTGGGAGCTACAGGCTATCCAGATCTTGTGGCTGCCTCTGCTGGGCCCAGGTGCCGTTTTAAGTAACAGCTGCAGTCCTAGGCTTGCTTTCATCTCCTCTAGGCCTGGGGGAAAGTCTATTAAAAGTTCAAGTTCCCCTGAGATCCGCTTTCTGTTGCCTCTTGTGGCTGGTTACTTGTTGGGCTCAGTACTGTAATTCAGTGATTAGGTACATATTGGATGTGGCCTGCCCCTTAGCCTTAAGTGTCACTCTATGCTGACTTTTTATTTATTTATTTATTTAGTTAGTTAATTAGTTTTTTTCTTCTTTTTCAGCACTGAGTAGGGTGTAGTCACAGGGTCCACAAGGAGCGGCTCCTGTGCTCCCGTTGTGTGGTCTGTCCACCAGCCTGCCGCAGCTGTTGCTGTCTGGGGAGTTTGGGCCCAGGTGCTGCCCGTGGTAGCCAGTGTCTGGCCACCGTGGCCTCAGCTGGACCCTTCCAAGCCCCCCCCCCCCCCGCAACCCCCCCCCCCCCCACTGAGGGCGGGACTGCGCCGCGGGAATGTTTGCGCAGGGCTTCAGCCTCTGCAGCGTCCGCCATGGCTTCCGCCTCCACTGTTGGGCCGGCGCCTGCGTACTCGGTCTGCTTCCTGGGATGCCTTGGCCCCCGCTGTTGCGGAGGGCAGGTTCGCATCACCCCGGGGCGTTTGTGCATTGGCTGGAACCTCCTCAGCCTCTGCCACGGGGTTCTGCAGGTGCGCCCTTTCCGAGCTTTCCGAGGGCGCCCGGCTTTTGCTGCCTGGAAGGGCGTGCCTGCGCCTTTGCTGGGTTTGCGCGCGCGCTGGCCCGGGCGTCTGCAGCTGCCCACGCGGCTTCCACCCTTGCTGGAGGGCTGGCACCCGTCCGCGTGGACCCACTCCACTGGTGCTCTGGCCTTCGTCCCTGTCCAGGGCGGGCCCACGCCGCAGGCAGGACTGTCTGAGCCGGGACCTCTGTGGCGGTAGCTGTGGTTTTCCACCTTTGCAGGCAGGCCCACCACGGGTGCTGGATCGGACCGCTCTGGTCTCCGCAGCCACGCCCTGCCGCCACTGTGGGAGCACTCAGCAGCGCAGGGGGCAACGTACCGTAGACCTCTGCACTCACCATTTGTGTCCCTAACGTGCTGCCTGCCTCTAAGCATCGCTTTGTTCTAACTGGGGCAGGAGAGCCCCTGTGGACGGGGTAATTTCCTCCCTTTGCTGGTGATGCTGTTCCCGGGAAGAATGTTCACTTTAGATTTGGAGAGTGACTCCGCCCAGGGGTTAGGGTGTCCATCCCTCAGAGTGTCTCCCCCTGTGCCTCTGAGACCACTCTCCCCCCTGGCAACTCCAGTCCTCCCCGTCCCTGCTCCTGGAGCTCCGGGAAAGGGGCTGTGAGTGAGGCTCTCAGTGCAGTCCCTGTAATACAGAGCCTGGGCCCGAGAGCTCTGCCTCCTTCTCTCAAACAGTTTCTTGGCTCCTTTCTCAGCCAAATACAGTGTAAGCCCCTTCCAGGCTCCAAGGCTCTGGGCAGAATTCCAGTTTGGGGGCTGAGGACCCAGAACTCTCTGGGCAATCCTCCCGGTCGCAACAGTTCTAGGCTGATATCACTCCTGGGAGCGAGACAGCCCTTTCCTCATCTTCACCTTTCCTACCAGTCTCTGTGTGTGTTCTTTGGTGGTCCTCGGTTATAGAATCCTCTTAGTTTAGTCCAAAGTTGGACTTTCAAGATGAGTGTTCTCAGAATTAAGTTGTAATCCACCTTGGTTCTGGGAAGTGGGAGTTGGAGCGTCTGCCTACTTTGTGGTCATCTTGTCTCTTCCTCCATTATTCTTATTAGTGTGATGCATTTGCACAGAAAATTCTGTCCTGTGTGGTCAGCATTAAATTAACCTGTCTTTTAATCCTGATGATGAACCATTTGAGCATCACATGGCAATAACAAAACCAGCAAAAAGGACCATGATTCTTTTTATTTATTTTTTTTTTGTATTTTTTTTTTTCTGAAGCTGGAAACGGGGAGAGACAGTCAGACAGACTCCCGCATGCGCCTGACCGGGATCCACCCGGCACGCCCACCAGGGGCGACGCTCTGCCCACCAGGGGGCGATGCTCTGCCCCTCCGGGGCGTCGCTCTGCCGCGACCAGAGCCACTCTAGCGCCTGGGGCAGAGGCCAAGGAGCCATCCCCAGTGCCCGGGCCATCTTTGCTCCAATGGAGCCTTGGCTGCGGGAGGGGAAGAGAGAGACAGAGAGGAAGGAGGGGGGGTGGGTGGAGAAGCAAATGGGCGCTTTTCCTATGTGCCCTGGCCGGGAATCGAACCTGGGTTCCCCGCATGCCAGACCAATGCTCTACCGCTGAGCCAACCGGCCAGGGCCAGGACCATGATTCTTGTTTAAGAAAACTTTAACCTTCCATATTCAATCCATTCATAATGAAACTCAGAGTGAAATGTTTCCATGGAGTGTAGTAAAAGGTGCCATAGGGCCTTGGCGGGCTGGCTCAGTGTAGAGCGTCAGCCCAGCATCTGGACATCCTGGGTTTGATGCCCGGTGAGGGCATAGTGGAGAAGTGACCATCTGCTTCTCTCCCCCTCCTCCTCTCCCATCTCTCTCTCTCTCTCTCTCTCTCTTTTTCTCTCTTTTCCCCTCCTCTAGCTATGCTCATTTAGGTTAAGTTGGCCCTAAGAGCTGAGGATGGTTCCATGGCTTCACCTCAGGTGCTAAAATAGCTCGTTTGCCACGGAACAAAGAAATGGCCCCAGAAGGGCAGAGCACCACCCAGGAGGGGGCTTTCCAGGTAGATCCCAGTCGAGTCACATGAGGGAGTCTGTCTCTCTGCCTGACTGCTTCTTACTTAATAAAATTTAAAAAAAAGTGCCATTAATTTTACAAAGAGTAGAGCCAATGAGCATGGTACTTGTTCTTTAATTTTAAGGCAGGAGAGGACATTGATATGTAGAGATACTTTCTAGGATAAGCAGATGTTTCAGTCACATGTGCACATTCCTAGCTGTACTAACAAGATCAAGTGACCTAATGCTCCAGGGTGCCACCAACAGAGAAAAGTAAGAACTACACCCAACCCGGAGCAGACTGACCAGCACTGGTCATCTTTAATAACGGCCAGAGGAAACCAGAGTCCTGATCCGGTCAGTATCACAGGTCATGCCTTTGACCAGGGAAATCATGGTCTCCCAAGAACCCTAAGAAAGTGATTAGTTCATTGTGCATTGAACGAGTTGATCTCAACTCTCTCTTTAAACAGATTGATTCTACTAGTCACAAAAATATCATACTGATTCTAATATAACCTAGCAAGAAACGATATGTTTTTAGTAATGCCACGCAGAGGTGCTTGGTGGCATTTACCGAGACAGAGAAGCCTTATTTCTAGACGACAAGCATCTCTCTGCCCCCCTCTCCCTGTTCCCAAGACACCACACACATCCTATATCCAGGACCTTGGATTTCACCCTGAGATTGTGTTGTAGTCAGAAACTTCTCTTAGATATTTGCACTGTGGCCACATCTACTGTATTACCCTATGTATAAGATACACTCTTTTAAAAATATTTCGGGTCTAAAAACGAGGTGAGTCTAATACAGTGGTTGTGGCATTTCCAATGCCATACATGCAACTGAGGAGGAGGCAATATATGAAGACAGTGATTCATCATCAGACACAGGTGAGGACAAGGTAGTGGACAGGAGTTTTGACAGTGATTAAGACTTGTATGAATTTAATAATGAGTAAAACTTGAGTTTAATAACGTTATTTAATACATTTTTTTGTTCAAATTTTAGGGCCAATATTAAGGTGCATCTTATACATGGGAACATCTTATTAATGAAGATATAGAGTAATTCAAGAAAACTAGCCCTGTGAATATTTCAAACTAGAAACACTTTATTCTGAAACTTAACCAGCAAGGACCACGTACGCCTTTCAGTCCCATCACCATCCTAGGACACGAGAGCACTGACACACGGAAGACAGGGTTTTACAAACAGTAGTAGGGAAGAGACAAAACTCACAAATGACCAAAAATTTTAACAGCACATAAAAATGCAAAGCATTTGTGTAAACAACAGAAAGAGCCAAAGGGAAATGACAGACCATGCAAATGTTCTGCAGCCCCTGGGACAGAGTGACAATTTCCTGAGTGTATAAAGAAGCACTACAAACCAAAATGAATAAATCATCCAAGTATTTCATTTCCCAGAACCGATGCCAAGAAGAACAGACATTCAGAGAAAATAAACAGAGGTACTTCTTCGATGTGGACACATGTTGCCCCATGACTCAGGAGAGACACAAAGCCAGGACTCCATCCGGGTGGCAGGTCATACCTGTCACTCTGGGAAAGATGTCAACCGTCACAGTTCAGGTAGCAGACTGCTTTCCGCCACGCCTGGACCCCAGGGTCCCCGCCACCAGGGGTTTCAGAGAGTCAGGAGCAGGTTATTACAGCTCACAACGATCAGCATGCAGACAGCACCGGAGGTGGGGGACGTGCCTCGACTGGGGTCTCAGGACAGGCATCTCCCATTGCCTGGCTACGCCGTCCACATGCAGTAACTGTCTTTCCCATGGGCAGGACAGAGAGGCCACAAGTCCAGCTGTTCCCATACTCCAAGTAAAAATAAGGGAAAAAATATAAAACAGTAACACGGCACAAATATAAACCGTGACAGTAATTCATTTTATTTTTAGTAATGGGTCCGACTCAAGGGTTACATTTGATTGGTCAGAACTCTGTTTAATGGTTACTGTGAGCTGCAAGAGGGTCTGGGAGATCCAATGTGTTTTTAACAAAGCACATGGCTGCTTGGAGCCCAGGCTAAATGGAAAAAACAAGAAATTGGGGGATCATGGGGCCTTTTAAACATGTCCCACTGTGCGTGGGCAGCAGGTGGGCTCGTATATTTCAGTGAGCAATGTCCACAGGACCTATACAGAGGATGATACATTAGCGTCTCTTAAATGTGTAAGATGTGTTACTTTGACCCTACATTCTACTAGGGACAGTTCTCTAGAACACAGTCATAAATTAGCAAGATGATACTCACAGCAGTTATGCCTTGCACCTGAGAACAGTTAGCAATAATCAAACAATGAGAATTTACTGATTAATGAGGGACCGCTAAAAGGTGACCTATAAATGCTGGGATGGTACAACACCGTTCCCACAGGTTCGAGGTCCTGTGTGAGCTGCTGGAACAGTGTTCGAGGTAAAGCCTGGGGTGAGGAAGGACACTCAGAACACGGGGACCCTGGTGGCTCCTGCAGAGCGGGTGGAGGGCTGGCGCAGGGAGGGGGACCGATAGTCTCACTCTTCACTCAGCTCCATTTCGAATTTTCTTTTTTGTGCAAGAACTACTTTTTTACTTTAAAACATCAGATATTTCATAAGCAGGCTGCAGGAACTTCGTTGTATCACCTATTTCTAAAAACGAACACAAGTCATTGGAGAACCGTTTATACAATATGTTCAAATCCTACTGATGTCAGGAATGAACATGTCATTCAGTTTAACTCTGACCAACACCTTCTCTAGTGTCCCTCTGGGCTCACTTCACAGAGTCTGAGTCACTGTCCCCTCCACCTCAGGATATCACTCGGCCAGGACCAGCACACCTCCCCCACAGTCCTTGAACCTGGAGAACGAACCCTGTACTCCAGTGGGGGAAGGTCTGGTCCCAGGGTCAGAGATAATGTTCCAATCTTAAAAATAAATCATTAAATCTACAAAAATAAATGAACTAAATATTTCGTTATCCAAATCAGATGCTAAAATTGAAAGGACATTCTAAGAATACAAACTCAGGTAATCCTTAGTCATGGAGATGTGTTTTCCCTGCTGACTCATGACAGAAACAAAGCCAGGACTCATTGGGACAGCAGTTCTTACCTATCAGGTTGGGAAAGGTCCCAAACCTCACAGTCCAGGGAGCAGACTGCTCTCAGCCACTCCAGGTCCCCGGATCCCAGCCCCCAGGGCCGGCAGAAAGTGTGGAGTGTGGTCTTCCCGAGTCACAGCAATCTGCCTGTGGGCAGCTCGAAATGTGGGGGACACAGCTCACCTGTGGTCTCAGGACGGACACCTCGCCTCTTCCTGCTACGCCGTCCATGTCGAGTACCTGTTCTCTTCCTGGTCAGACACGGCGGCCACAGTCCAGGTGCTCCCGTCCACCATGCGGAAATGTGGAGAAATATAAAACAATAGCCTAACACAACCATGAAGGAGTAACAGTAATTCATTTTATTATTTTATATATTATATATATTATTTATATACATTATTATATATAACTTATTATATTTATTATTTATTATATTTCAGTTGTACCAATGTAATTTTGTGGTCATAAAACAATAGCCTAACACAACTACGAAGGAGTAACAGTAGTTTATTTTATTATTTAAAAAGGGGCCTGTCTCAGATGTTACCTTTCAATCGTCCAAATGTCATTTTTGGGTCACTCTGAGTGTAGGTGTTCAGGGACATCCAGTGTAATTCTAAGAGACACATAGCTGCCCAGAGCCCAGGCTGGAAGAAAGGAGGATGAAATTGGGGAATCACAGGGCCTGTTAAACACCTTTCCCTGAGGGTGGGCAGCAGTGGGGCTCCTATGTTTGGTGACTGATATCGGGGTGAGCTCTGCAGAGGACAATAAATTAATGTCTGTTAGATGTATAAGACATGTGCTTGAACCCCGCAATCTACTCCTAGACTTTTATCTAATAGAGCGTCAGAAATAGCAAAACGGTGTTTGTAAAAGTATACTTAATGGGAGTTATGCTTATAACTGGAAATGTTTAGAAATAACAAAGTAGTCAGAATTTAATGATGATAAGAGAGCACTGACTGATGACATAGAGCTTTGGTCGGATAGCTTGGATTATTAGAGCATTGTCTCGAAGCCCAGAGGTTGCTGGCTTTATCCCTGGACAGGGAACATGGTGGAACAAATTGATGTTCCTATCTCTCTTTCCTTCCCTTCCTTTCTAAGATCAATAAAATAAAAATTTTTAAAGAATGGTGACATAGATCACACTGGGATGGTGAACACTGTAACAGTTAGGCAGGTCTGTGCATGCTGATATAATTCTGTTCAAGCCAATGCCTGTGTTGAGTAAAGAGACAGAGGCCCTGGTCGGCTGTCTCAATGGATAAAGCATCGTCCCGGAGCCCTGAGGTGGTGGGTCTATCCCAGGTCAGTACACGTAGGAGAAGCAACCAGTGAATGCACAAGGAATTGGAACACCTATGCAGAAGTGGAAGTTGATGCTTCTCTCATGTACATGAGCATGCAAAAGCTCTCTCTCAAGAAATCTATTGAACAAATTTTCTTAAAAAAAAGAAGAAATAGGGAAGGCAGCATGTGACCATGCAGATTCCAGCAGAATGCAGGTAGGACAGCGATAAGTAAGGATGGGGTTTCTCAATCATCACTCAGTTACCTTGTCAGCTTTCCTTTGCGAATAAATTTATATATATTATAATTTTTTTCTTTTTTTTTCATAGGGGAGATAGATAGATAGGTAGATAGATAGATAGATAGATAGATAGATAGATAGATAGAGATAGAGATAGAGAAAGTGGGGAGGAGCAGGAAGCATGAACTCCAATATGTGCCTTGACTGGGCAAGCCTAGGTTTTAAACCGGCGACCTCAGCATTCCAGGTCAAGGCTTTATCCACTGCGCCACCACAGGTCAGGCTATATTATATTTTTTTATTCAGTAAGAGTATAAGAAGCTGAGACAGACTCCTGAATGTGCCCTGACTGGATTCTCCAGCAAGACCACTAGGTCCTATGCTCTCCCCATCTGTGGCAGCATCTCGGTTGCACAACAACCAACAACCAATCTCTTCTTAGTGCCTGAGGAGGAGGACGTGGATCCATCCTAAGTACTCAAGGCCAACTCACTCCAATTGAGCCATGCTGTAGGAGGGAGGAGAGAGAGAGAAAGAGAGAGAGAGAGACAGAGAAAGGGAGAGAGAGAAAGAGAGAGAGAGAGAGAGAAAGAGAGAGAGAGAAAGAGAGAGAGAGAGAAAAGCAAGAGTACAAGGGGTGGAGAAGCAGATGGGCACTTCTTTTGTGTGCAATGACCAGGAGTCAAATCTGGGACATCCACACACTTGGCCACACAGCTAGGGCAAGATTATACATTTAGAAAAAACATCAGAAATCTCATAATGGGTCTTTGGAAACTTCATTGTCTTGGCTGTTTTTATAGAAAGACGTAAGTAACTGGTGAGTGGTTTATGAGATGAGCACAAATTCTATGACGTCCTTAACACTCGTCTCCTTTTCTTTGCTCTGACCAGGTTGTTCCATTGTGTCCCATGTGCTCACTTCTCCTCAGCCGGAGTCACTGTCCCCTCCACCGCAGAACCTATAACCTAGGATATTAAAACCTCCCCCACAAGGTACTGATGACTCTCACCTTGCAGGTTGGACCCTCTACTCCATTGGGGCAAAAGTTGCATTTAAGTGTCGGGGTCTTCAGATATGAGCAGACCCCACAAGACACAGAAAAATGTTGTTCCCTGTACTCACTGAATGAGAGCTGTAGTCCTTGTCCTCTGTGAACACTAGAAGGTAAATAGATGACACACAGCAGATGACACACAGAACACACACCATGTCCTCATCATCACTATCAACATGAAACAAGTGTGGGCATTGAGCCCAGAGACACGTGCTGCCAAAAAAAGTTGGGAACAGGAGCATCAAAGAGGCTGGGAGGCCCCGTGGCCCTGGCCCCAGGCCAGCCAGAGGCCCCACTGCCCTTACTGCGCTGTGGTCGCTGAGCACCGCCCACTCCACTATAAGTGCAGGCTGGCTCTGCCCTCCCCACCACTCACTCTGTCATCCCACTTGACCTGCACTTCAAGGTGACACTCAGCCATGAGGACCCTCGCCCTCCTCGCTGCCCTGCTCCTCCTGGCCTTCCAGGCTCAGGCTCAGCCTGAGGAAGAGACAGCTGACCAGGTGCCAGCCCAGTACCAGCCTCAGTCTGAGGACCAGGACGTGGCCGTCTCTCCAACAGAAGTGGAAAACGTTGCTCAAGGAGGTTCAGGTGACACCTGCCCACGTGCTACAGGGTCTGACCCCATCAGAGGGTCTGTCAGAGGGGCATGGAGTCTAGGCTCACAGTTGGGGGTGGGGTGAGGGGGGAGAGAAGCAGGCACCACGAGGGGAGAGGAGGATGGGGGCGGGGCAGAGAATGAGCACGGACGTGATGGACTCGGGTCAGAGACGGTCATGGGTCTGTGTGACCAACGCAGAGTCAGCCAGTGCTTGTGATTTACACAGACATGTGACCTTTCATCCTAACCCAGCAGGTGTGGTCTCCCATAGTAGACACGTCGCCTCTGAGTAGGTGTCCCTGATACTGGCTGTGACTCTGCTCCCTGTGCCCGTCCCCACCGTGCCTGACCCTCCTCTTCCCTCCGCAGCCCTTCGGAGAGTCACCCGCTGCTCGTGTAGAAATGGCAGATGCTTTAGAAATGAGCGTCGCTCTGGATTCTGTAGTAGAAATGGCCGTCCATTAAATCGTTGCTGTCGCTGAGTTTTGTGAACCGAGACCCAGCGCACTGTGACATTCCACTGAGGAACCAAGAGTGTATTTCGTCTGAGTACCTGTCCCTTCTCCCCTTTCTCTCCGGAATAAACTTCAAGCATTAAAATGACTGTTTCTGTCTCTCTCTTTTTTTTTGCTCCATTTTTCTTATGTGTGTGGTTCACCTCTATGGAGAATTTTGTTCTGAATGGTCTACATTAAGTTATCCAGCTGTTCCATCCCAATAATAAACAATTTGATCATTTACACGGCAGTAACAAAAACAGCAAATATGCACATATGTAGAAGAAGCTTAACAGACAAAATTTAATCCATTCATAATAAAACTCAAAGGAGAAAGATGTCTGGAGTGAACCAAAAAGTGTTGTTGACTTTAGTAAAGGCAGTTCCAATGGACTGTGTTACATGTTCTTTTATTTTAAGGTGTGAGAGGCATTGATATGTATATTTTCTCAGGATGAGCAAGTGTTTCAGTTACATGTGCATATTCCTAGCTGTATCAACAAGATCAAGTGACCTAATGCTTCAGGGTGTTAGGAACAGAGAAAAGTAAGAAATACACCAAAAAACAGTACATTAGCAGCATCTATGGTCTCAAACAATGACAATGAGCCATTCAGCACACTGGGTCATGCCCAGTGAGCAGAGAAATAAATAGTCTCCTGTGAGACAATAGTGAGATTAGCCCAATGAGCACTGCAAGTGCTGATCTTAATTCTCTCATACCTTGACCAGCACTCTCAATTTCCATGAGACTGTCAGCTTCCACCTCCAGGACTCAAAATCAGGGTGCCACCAACAGAGAAAAGTAAGAACTACACCAAATCCACAGTATAATGGCCAGCATTGGTGGTCTCAAACAATGAACTGAGAAAGGGGAGTCCCAGAGCCATGGGTAAAGCTCAGCATGTCCAGTGACCGTGATCTCAATGGTTCTCATTTGGACCGCAAATAGTAAATGAGTCCATGTCGAAGGAAAGAGTTGGTCTCAACGTTCTCCATCTCTCTTTAAGGAGAGTCAGTCTACTAGTTAACAATGATTCCATCCTGAATCTAATATAACCTAGCGAAAAACAATATGCTTTTAGCAATGCCACGGACAGGCGCTCGGTCCTGAGCTGAGAGGGAGGCTGCAGGGAAGCCACTGAGACAGAGAAGACTTATTTCCAGAAGACAAGCACCTCTCTGCCCCCCTCTCCTTGTTCCAAGGTCACCACACATGTACTAAAGCCAGGACCTTGGATTCTACCCTGAGGCTGTGTTGTGCTCACAGAACCTTCTACGTGCTCTTTGCACTCTGGCCATTATTACCTCAGATGACCTTTCCCTGCACATGCTCAAATGAGAAACACTATATTTTGAACCTTTACCATCAGACAGTATGCGCCCCTCTCAGCTCCCACCACCGGGACACGAGAGCACTGACACAGGGGAGACCCGGCTTTGCAGACCGTGGTGGGAAAGAGGCAAAACTCAAAATTTACCAAAACTTTTAAAAGCCACAAAAAATGCAAATTATCTGTAGAGAAAGAGGAAGAGGCAGAAGTGAAATGACTCACTCTGAAATGATCTGGGGTGCTTGGGACGAAGAGGACATTTCCTGAATTTAAAAATGAGTCTGAAGACAGGCACTTCCTAGACATGGAAACGTGTTGTCCCTGCTGACTCGTGACAGAAACAAAGCCCGGACCCCATTGGGGTGGGAGTGTTTACGGATCACATTGAAAAAGACCCCAAACCTCACAGTCCAGGTGCAGACTGCTCTCAGCCACACCAGGGCCCCGGGATCCCAGCCACCAGGGCCGGCAGAAAGTAAGGAGTGTTTTTCCAGAGTCACAGCAATCTGCATGCGGGCAGGACAGGGCGTGGGTGTCATGTCTCAACTTGGTCTCAAGACGGACATCTCACATTTTCCTGTTCCACCATCCATATCTGGTAACTGTTCCCTTCCTGGTCAGAACAGAGCTGCACAAGTCCAGGTCCTTTTGTACTTCAATACAGATTCGGAGCAAAATATTAACAATAGCATTGTACAACTACACTCAGTAAAAACACTATATTTTATTGTATAAAAATAATAAAGTTTTGTCTGAACTGTGATGACACAGTGGATAGAGCATTGACCTGGGGACACTGAGGTCCCACGTTTGAAACACTAAGATCGCCGGTTTGAGTGCTGTCTCACCAGCTTCAGCATGGGGTCAACAGCTTAGCTGGACCCAAGATCCAGCTGGTTTCAGGTGATCCCAAGATCGCTGGTTTCAGCCCAAAATTGCTGGCTTGAACAAGAGTTCAGTGGCTTTCATACGGTCAATGCACGTATGAAATAAATCAATGAACAACAGAAGTGCTGCAACAAGTTGATGGTTCTCATCTCTCTTTTTTGTCTCTCTCTCATCTCTCATATAAATAAATAAACAAACAAACAAATAAATAAATAAACAAACAAATAAGAAATTCATTTTATTACTTAATCACAAAAGAGTTACATTTTATTGGTCAGAACTCTGTCTATTGGTCACTCTGAGCTGCAGAAACATCTCGGACATGCTGCCCAGATCCTGGGCTGGAAGAAGGAATGAAGACAATGGGGAGTCATAGGGCCATTGGCAAAAAGAAAAGATGATAAAAATGGGTGAGCACAGGAACTTATACACCTGCCCTGTGTATGGGCAGAGTTAAGTTCTTTTATCCCTCCCCTCTCTCATCCTTCTTCTCTCTATCTATATAAAAAATAAAAATAAAAAATTTAATCCCTGGCCGGACAGCTCTGGTGGTTGAAGTGTTAGCCTAGAGCAAGGAGGTTGTCAGTTCGATTCCCCAGAAAAGGCACATAGAAGAGCAGGACAAGGTTTCTCTTTCTTTTCCCAGCCACGGACAGAAGGAAGGAAGGAAGGAAGGAAGGAAGGAAGGAAGGAAGGAAGGAAGGAAGGAAGGAAGGAAGGAAGGAAGGAAGGAAGGGAAAATAAGAAAGAAAGAAAGAAAGAAAGAAAGAAAGAAAGAAAGAAAGAAAGAAAGAGAGAGAGAAAGAAAGAACTGTAAAATGATCAGTCAGTTCCAGAAAAACACTAAAATTATAGAAGAATTTAAAAGAAATTTTATTTTAATCCAGCGACTGCAGGGATAGACAGACTCAAATCCTGTAGATCTGAACACTTAGGGTCTAGGGTTTAAAAGGCAAAAACCGTAAGTGGCAGTTTACAGAAGCAGGACTAATGTAAGCTTATCAGGGAGTCTCTGCTGCACAGTTTCTGACATGTTAAAGTGTCTTTGCTGACAGTACAACTAAAGGTTTACTCAGTTTGCACTTACAAAAATACAAATTTCAAAATGGTGATTACAGAAGGCAAACAGAACAGCGTTGCTCATGCTAACAGTTTTACAGTTTCTTGGCACATTGTTACATTCCCCACTGGTTTTATTTAAGTTTTCATCAAATCCTTGATTTTCTTTTTATTACCCTGTAGTTTAAGGATATAGTGACTTCTGAGCGTCATTAATTTGATAGAGTTTACCTTTTCTCAAACTGCCTACAACCTGCACAAACCTTCTGCAACTTACATAACTCTTAACTTTTATGAACTTTCTTATCTATTTAGAAAGAACTAGCTTTCATAACAACTTACTTTTTTCCTTTTTCTTTCAAAAATATCTCTATACTTTCTACCATTCATTATTAAAACTATAGTATCACTTTCTAATTAATCAGAACTCTTCATTTCAAAAATTTTAATCTTTAGTGAGCACCAAGCTTGTAACCAGTAATTTTTTAAAAACATACTTATTTTTGGAAGTGTCCTCCTTAAAGTAGCTAATATTTATAGGTTACTTTATAGGGGTAGGTATAAGCACACACATATATTTATTATTTACCTCATAGCTTCCCTTCTAGCGAAAAGACTTCTGTGTGACCTACAGCAGCACACGTATCAGACCATAAGATGACCTGCTCTGGCCTTTCCCAGATTTTAGAATCTCTACCTCCACAAAGTTCAATGATAAGGATTCCCACTGCGATGTTCCTCAAGCTTCTGTCATCCATTGACCAACCAGCTTCTGGTTTGTGGCTGGAGCAGGGCACGTTGTCCTTCTCAGGGTCCACCTACAGGGGGTGGTGAGATCCGTTGGCACCATCTCCGTGGGGGTCTGTAAGGGAACTGAGGAAGAACAGGTGTTGCTCTGCCTAATATAATTCTATATGGGGTGAATTTTGGGTGCATTTAGCAGTTAGCAGAACTGGGGGCAGAAAGCTAGTCCAATTTTCACGTTTTAAGAGTGAATTTGGACAGGACTTCTTTCAGTGTTCGGTTTAATTTTTCCAAATTCTGAGGCCTGTGAGCACAATGTAATTACTAAATAATATTGAGTGCCTTTCCTACTAGCTGTGACACCTTAGATATATATGCAAGCCAATTAATAGACCTAATATTAATGAAAAAGCTATATCCGGGAATCATTTCATATAGTAAATTCTTATCAACTATTACTGTGGTCTCATTTCTAGTAGAGAAAGCTTCTACCTATCCTGAAAAGGTGTCAATAAAAACTAAGAGGTACTTGTATTCCTGTGCCGGTGGATTTACTTTAGTAAAATCTATTTCTAAATGTCCACCTGGGAAAGTTCCTCTTTCCCTATTTCTTAATTTCCCTACTTTGCTTAGTATTTACTTGGGCACAGACTGAACACTTGGACACTATGCCTTCAACAATAGATTCTAAGCCTGGCAAATAGTGATTTCCTTAAATAATTCTGTTTGTTAAACAGACACCTAATTTTTTGTTGAGTTTGGTAAACAGGTTGTTAAAATGACACTTTGTAATTAGGGTTCTCTCTGAGGTAGGTGCCTGGGCAGCCACCCAATGTGGAAATCACAAATTTACATTCCTTTTTCTTTTTTACATTTATTTGCACAACTGCACAGATTACTGGAATATTGAAGATGTACTAGTTCCATAGAAAGCAGCTGAAGAACAATTGCTTGTCTCTAATGAGATTTCTATTTATCATATTGATATTAATGATTATATCGATTTCATGAAAAACATTTTTTAAAAATCCCCAAACTATGTAATTCCTGAAAGTGTTTAAAGAGCTAAAATTATAGTCAGAAAAATTGTCAGAAAGGGGTATTTCAAAGATGAACAGAATGTATTCAGAGAAGAGAAGTCCCCTAACTGTTTCTCATATATCAAACACAATGACTATTAGGCTACTCAGCCTGCCTCTCAGGAATGGGATCCTACTCCTGCAGGAAAGAGATGGTTAAGGATAAATCACACAGCCAATGATGCTGGAATAAAAGTGAAGAGAATTGCAAGTGAGGCTGCCAATCAAGATATAATATGGGGCCCTGGCCAGTGTGCTCAGTGGTAGAGCGTTGGCCCTGCACGTGGTTGTCCCGGGTTTTATTCCCAGTCAGTGCACACAGGAGAAGTCCCCATCTCTTTCTCCATTCTTCCTCATCTCTCCTCTCTCTCTGTCTCTATCTCTATCTGTATCTCTCTCTCTCTTTCTCTCTCTATTTCTATACATATTCATATTAATATAACATAAATGATATCAACTAGAGATATATATGAATATCACATACTTGTATCCATATCAATATATATGAATCACATATATAATGAATAATTACCTTCACTTTGCCTTCTTATGGGAAATTAGGAGCCTCCGGGCTTCCAGGGGAAACTCTGGTTGTGGAGGAGGAGGAATCAGAAGCCGGGTCTCCTACCTCCTGGTGGAGGATGCTGACGTCACCACATGGTGACATCACAAGCCGTGAACTCTGACAGAAACTCGTCCCATTCTCGGTCCCCTCGTGGCTGCCTGTCCATCTCCCCCTTGCTCTCTGTAGACCCTCCCTGCACCCACAGTGCTTTCTGAGTTGCTGGTGCCAACCTCCCTGACCTGTCACTTTCTGTGTGGCTTGTCTCCCACGTGCTCACCAGAGCCGTGGCTGCGGCACTTGAGACAGATCACAATTTCTGAGCCAGCTCCCACTGCGTGGGTTGTGGGAGGCGCTGTGTGCAGGGAGCAGGATGCTCAGTCCCACACCCACTGTCTCCCTGGTGCCATGTGCTTGGGACGTGCTGCCCTCTGACAAAGAAGAGGGCACTCACTTTCAGGAAGCTTTGAAACTGCACACTTGATGATTATGTGTCATCTTGTGATCCCGCTATGTCGCAGGCTCTGTCTGAGCTAAAGTTTCTTCTGCAAAGGACAAGACACTGTCCTGCAGAGGTAGAGCAACCTTTCCGGAAAGGGCCTGATAATTAATATTTTATTCTCTGTGAGCCACAAGGACTCGGTCAGTGTAAACTCACCTCTGCCGTAAAGGAAAGGGGACAAAGGGACCTGCTTGTCCTCCTTTAAAACCAATGGTTATTGACACTAACATTTGAATGTCAAATCATTCTCATAAATCACCCAATGTTTTTCTTCTTCTGTTTTTTTATTTTTCTACCATTTAAAAAATGTGAAAACCTTTCTGCCCTTGCAGATCCCGCTTTGCTGACAAAGGGCTGATTATGTCCTGGGGACAGTAACTGACAGCGTCTGGCTGTACACGACGAAGGCGGGCAGCTTTGGTGAAACATGCCTTATTCCTTGTTTGTTTTTTCTTTTCCCACCACCCCTTCCTGCTCAGGCAATGATAAAATAGAGAGGAAGCTGCAACGTAAAACTATGGGAGGCACCTGCAGGCAGCAGAGAACCCACGGGTGCTCCGTCCTGCCCGCGGACTGCAGGAGTCGGCACAGACTCTGCTGTGACTCTAGGCACAGCTGAGTGTCCTCCGTAGCCAGGGAGACATGCTACAGCTGATGTTTGCAGAATAAAAGTGTCACCGCTTACGTGTGTCCTGTGTCTGGTCCTTCCCAGGGCATGCCTGAGAGACAGGTCATTGAACTAAGGGGTGGAACATTTCAGTCCTGAGTCTGCTCACATCGTTACTGACACCCAGCAAGGTGTCTCCCTCCTCTCCTGGGCCTCAGTGTCTGCACCTGCCATGGCTGAAACTGCTGTTCTCCGAGCCACTTGGAACCTGTCTGTCCATGTCCATAAACCGGTGGCCTGCGGATAAGAGCTTTGAGAAGCCGTGTGTATGTGTGTGTATGTGTGTGTGTGTGTGTGTGTGTGTGTGTGTGTAATATTTGTTGAAAAATCACTGAGAGCTTGTTCTCATTTTCATGTTCCTTGAGGGCTCCTGTGTACTCAGCTATGGCTCTCGGTTGTTTACTTAACAGCCCAGGAACCCAGTCAGTCAGAGGCCCAGAGGAGCAGGAAGATTTCAGCTGCCACTCAAACATCAACCCATAGAACCAGAACTTGGGGATTACAGAACCCAGCCCACTGTTTCACAGAGAGCCAAGACTCACAGACATGAGGATGACTTCTTCTCTCCAGAGGCACCTTCCCAAATAGCCCGAGTCCTTGACGACCACTTCCTTAGAACTCATGGAATAATTTCCAGCATAGACAAGGTTTAAATAGCAAAGCCAAAGCCTGCTGACTAGATGATGGGAAAGGTGTCTCAGCAGTAAAGGAGTAGCCCCCAGTTTGAAATAGTCAGGGTACAGGTTCTTAGTCACCTTTCTGCTGAGTGACTTTCTTCTTCTAACACATCAAACTCTCATACACTGTTACTAGGAATGCAAAATGGTAAGTCTGCTTTGGAAGAGAGTTGGGCAAATTACACCTATGCTTGTGAAAGAGACACACATGCTTATCAAACAATTCATTAACCCCATTCCTGGGTAGTCACCCTGGGGAAGTCAAAATGTCTGTTCACATTAAAAGCCTGTTTGAAAATGTTTATAGAAGCTTTAATCACAATTGCTCAAAAAATGGGAAACAATACAGATGTCCTTCAATTAATGAATAAATGGTGATACTATTATTCTACCTATTATTCTGTGTTACAATAGAATACCATGCAGCAATGAACAGGAACAGATGATTGATTCATGCAAAAACCCTTAAAATGCTACACTATAAAGCTTGTAATTAGTGTATGTAAATTTTTTTAAATTTCATCATAATGTGGGTTGAAAAATGGTATGCAGGCTGTCATAAATAAAATTGGGTCATGATTAATCATCTGACTACACTAAAGGCAGTGGGGAAGAAAGAATTGACATAAATAACTATGAAAACTTGTTAAATACTTTCCAGTAAATGGAACTAGGGATCCTTGAAGAACTGACTGACTTTTGGAAAGTGGGAAGGAGATGCAAAATGAGTCCAGATCATCTTCTAGAGCAAGAGAGTAAAAATATGGTCTGACGTCACGGAAATGGCGCCGTGAGCAGTGCGTCCGACAGATCTCCCCAAAATCACAACAAATTTATCAACTAGAAACAGAAAAATATATCCTCAGAGCATTCCGGAGTTCCACACAAACTGAAAGCAAAAGGACTGTTATCACTTGAATCTGAGAGACGAGGGTGTGGAGGAAGCTAACTACCGCAGGGACGTTCATTCAAGCCGCGGAGGGAGTGCGCCTGTGGTGAGTCGGCCCACACTCGGGAACGGCGAGCAGCCGCTGGCGCGCGCCCGGTCCGGTTGCAGAGCGAGCACCACTAACGTTCCCAGCGGCCTGCACACTGTGAGTGAGAGTCCCCAGCCACCGGTGCCTGGAGCACCCCATTCGCGCGCGTGCCCTACTGGCCTGCACACCCAGGGTGCCCCATTATCTTGCACCCAGTGCGCCCTACTGGCCCGCACACCCAGGGTGCCCCATTATCCTGCGCACGGTGCGCCCCAGCCGCCAGCGGCGGGGCGAGCAGGAGAGGCGCCAGGGCGGTCTTCCCTACTTGGGAGATACTCTCCGCGGGCGGGGCACCTCACCCAGCCATTCAAGCTAACAATCAAGCATTGGGGGAGGGGCGCGCAGGCAGCCTGAAATACCTTCGGGACCACAGCTGCGGATCCAATCACTGAAATTAGCTTAACCCATGAAATCTGCGCACCCACGGGCTCTAATTGATAAGATCTCTCTCAGTTCAGCGATCCAAGACAAGAGGCGTGATATTTCTTAGTACCTCTCGCTAAAGGGGCGGGGGCAACTTCTGATTGATAGAGCCTCCATATTCAGGGATAAACGCTAACAAGAGGGACTTGGCAGATAATAAGATCTTTACTACACTAGTCGCAAGCAGAGACTAGTGCCTCTTCTTTCCAGCCAAAACAGGCTACAAAGTGTGGAAAGCCTGGGTTGAGTGGTCCAACTGAATGCTAGGCGCTGAACAGTCACCTTGACAACAATTGACTCCCACCCCCGCCTGATTACACTGGAGGCTCTGACTGCCAGAGCCTTTCCCAAAGCCTTGCGCTGAGTGGGGATAGAGTGGGGATTTCCTAGCTCTTTGAGCCTCTTACTCCCCAGGCAGAAGCAGTAGCAGCCTTATAGCTGGATCACCAGGCTGCTAATTCAGGAAGGGGGGACTAGGAGAGAGACTCCAGGAAAGCAGACTCTCTCATCGTTGGACCCTGCAAATGCCAACAAGCCTTGACTACCAGTAAGACTAAAGCCAATTATATGACATTGCCATAGAATCCCATCAACTGCAAATCCCTACCTAAGTGTGACACAGGGGCAGAGCCTGGGGTACAGAGTCACCGACCAGGAAGAGGGAGAGAAAAGAAAAAGGAAGAAGTTAACCTCTCAAAATCAAGAAAAATCCACAGACTTTACAACTTGTTCCACTAATTTTTTTTTTGCTGTTGTTTGTTTCTTCTATCTTATTGCCTTTATTATTATTATTTCTATTTCCTCCACCTCGGTCCTTCTATTCTCTGCCCATCTTATGCTTCCCTTTTCTTGAACTACACTACCCATGAGTGTTACATTTTATTTCTTATCTTCATCCTCACCCTCCTTTAAGGTTATACTCCAAAACACTTAACTCTCACTCTCTCCTCTTTTGTTTTGCTTTTTGTTTTGCTTTATTTTGTTTTTTTCTCTTCCTTTTTTTTCTTCCTTCGTTTTTCTCTTTTTCTTATTTTTTCCTTTCTATTCATTTTTTCTTTTCTCATTTTACTTTTCCTCCCATTTAATCCTCAATCACGAACAAATTAGTTAACTTGGGACTCAAGGTTTTTTTTTGGTTTTATTTTTCTTTTTTTGTTTTTTTTTGTTTGTTTGTTTATTTTTGTGGCATTTTGGGTACTTTTTACATTGCTTTTTAACTCACTAGCATTCCTCCCAACCCAAGGTCTCCATTGTATTTAGTCTTCGCTCCACTTAATACAACAGATTTTTACTTATTATTTTTATTTTTTTCTTTATTATTCTTTTTTTTTCTCCTTTTTTCTGGTTCCCTCTTATCCCTCTCATTATATCTCTTAGTCGACCATCACTTACAAGCAAATCATCTTATGCTTGTCTAAGATTTTCTTCCTTTTTTTTTTTTTTTTGCATTTAGTAGGTCCCTACTCCCTTTTTTTGCCCCTTGAACTCTTCACCCCAAATCAGGCCCTCCATTATAGGCAGTTTTTGTTCCATTTAGCATAATGTAATTCACAGGTCATCACGATATTTCCCTGAGGAGGGGAGAGGAGGGAAAGAGAAGAAAGAAAAAAGGGGGAAATAATAAATTATTACTGTTTTTTTTTTTGTGGGGTGTTTTACCTTTTTTTTTTTTTTACTCTTTATTAATTCTAATTAGTGATATCAACAAGACCACCCTCAGATGCCAATAAGAAAGAGGAAATAGAATATTATGGATACAAAAGAAAGAGAGGTAACACAAATAGATGTGGAAAAATCTATGGAGAAAATACTTAATATATTGGAAGCCTTGGAGCTAAATGACAGAGAATTTAAAATAGAAATCTTAAAAATATTCAGAGACATACAAGAAAACACAGAAAGGCAATTTAGGGAGATCAGAAAACAACTCAATGAACACAAAGAATATATTACCAAGGAAATTGAAACTATAAAAACAAATCAAACAGAAATGAAAAACTCAATTCACGAGCTGAAAAACGAGGTAACAAGCTTAGCTAACAGAACAGCCCAGATAGAAGATAGGATTAGTGAAATAGAAGACAAACAACTTGAGGCACAACAGAGAGAAGAAGAAAGAGACTCAAAAATAATAAAAAACGAGAAAGCCCTACAGGAATTGTCTGACTCCATCAGAAAGAATAACATAAGAATAATAGGTATATCAGAGGGAGAAGAGAAAGAAAATGGAATGGAGAATATACTCAAACAAATAATAGACGAGAACTTCCCAAGCCTGTGGAAATAACTAAAGCCTCAAATTCAAGAAGCAAACAGAACACCAAGTTTTCTTAACCCCAACAAACCCACTCCAAGGCACATCATAATAAAGATGACACAAACCAATGACAAAGAAAAAATTCTCAAGGCAGCCAGGGAAAAGAAGAGTACAACATATAAAGGAAGGCCTATTAGATTATCATCAGATTTCTCAGCAGAAACTCTACAAGCTAGAAGAGAGTGGACCCCAATATTTAAAGCCCTGAAAGAGAGGAACTTTCAGCCAAGAATACTATACCCATCAAAGCTATCCTTCAAGTACGAAGGAGATATAAAAACATTCACAAATACAGAAAAGATGAGAGAATTTATCAGCAGAAAGCCCCCACTCCAGGAAATACTAAAGGGGGTTTTCCAACCAGATTCAAAGAACAAAAGAAAACAACACCACAAGTAACAGCTCCACCAAGAACACAATAAAACCAAACTTAAACTGTGACAACAAAGGAAAAAAAGGGGGAGAGGATGGAGATTAACAGTAGCAAAGGACGATGAAGTGCAGAAATAACATAAGATAGGGTACTACAATGAATATGGTAGGTACACTTTTCATTAGTTAATGGTAACCACACTTGAAAAAACCACCAAAAAAACACTTGACTTAAAAAAGGTAGCAACTGAGGAAAGAAGTATGGAACACAAACAAACAAAAACAAATGATAGAAAAACAAAAGAGAAGAATCAAACAAGATACAAAACTAACAGAAAGCAATTTATAAAATGGCAGTAGGGAACCCACAAGTGTCAATAATTACACTAAATGTAAATGGATAAAACTTACCAATAAAAAGACACAGAGTAGCAGAATGGATTAAAAAAGAAAATCCAACTATATGCTGCCTACAAGAAACACATCTAAGCAACAAGGATAAAAACAAATTCAAAGTGAAAGGCTGGAAAACAATACTCCAAGCAAACAACACCCCAAAAAAAGCAGGTGTAGCAATACTCATATCTAATAATGCTGACTACAAGACAGAAAAAGTACTCAGAGACAAAAATGGTCATTTCATAATGATTAAGGGGAAGTTGAATCAAGAAAACATAACAATCCTTAATATATATGCACTAAACCAAGGAGCACCAAAATATATAAGACAGCTACTTATTGACCTTAAAACAAAAACTAACAAAAATACAATCATACTTGGAGACCTCAATACACCGCTGACGACTCTAGATCGGTCATCCAAACAGAGAATCAATAAAGATATAGTGGCCTTAAACGAAATACTAGAACACCTGGATATGATAGACATCTACAGGACACTTCATCCCAAAGTGACAGAGTATACATTTTTCTCTAGTGTACATGGAACATTCTCAAGAATTGACCATATGTTGGGCCACAAAGACAATATCAGCAAATTTAGAAAAATTGAAATTGTACCAAGCATATTTTCTGATCATAAAGCCTTGAAACTAGAATTCAACTGCAAAAAAGAGGGGGAAAAACCCACAAAAATGTGGAAACTAAACAACATACTTCTAAAAAATGAATGGGTCAAAGAAGAAATAAGCGCAGAGATCAAAAGATATATACAGACAAATGAAAATGAAAATACGACATATCAGAATCTCTGGGATGCAGCAAAAGCAGTAATAAGAGGAAAGTTCATATCACTTCAGGCATATATGAAAAAACAAGAGAGAGCCGAAGTAAACCACTTAACTTCACACCTTAAGGAACTAGAAAAAGAAGAACAAAGACAACCCAAAACCAGCCGAAGAAAGGAGATAATAAAAATCAGAGCAGAAATAAATGAAATAGAGAACAGAAAAACTATAGAAAAAATCAATAAAACAAGGAGCTGGTTCTTTGAAAAGATCAACAAAATTGACAAACCCTTGGCAAGACTCACCAAGGAAAAAAGGCACAGGACTCAAATAAATAAAATCCAAAATGAAAGAGGAGAGATCACCACAGACATCATAGATATACAAAGAATTATTGTAGAATACTATGAAAAATTATATGCCACCAAATACAACAATCTAGAAGAAATGGATAAATTCCTAGAACAATACAACCTTCCTAGACTGAGTCATGAAGAAGCAGAAAGCCTAAACAGACCAATCAGCAGGGAGGAAATAGAAAAAACTATTAAAAACCTCCCCAAAAATAAAAGTCCAGGCCCAGACGGTTATACTAGTGAATTCTATCAAACATTCAAAGAAGACTTGGTTCCTATTCTACTCAAAGTCTTCCAAAAAATTGAAGAAGAAGCAATACTTCCAAACACATTTTATGAGGCCAACATAACCCTCATACCAAAACCAGGCAAGGATGGCACAAAGAAAGAAAACTACAGACCAATATCTCTAATGAATACAGATGCTAAAATACTAAACAAAATACTGGCAAACCGAATACAACAACATATTAAAAAAATAATACATCATGATCAAGTGGGATTCATCCCAGAATCTCAAGGATGGTTCAACATACGCAAAACGGTTAACATAATACACCATATCAACAAAACAAAGAACAAAAACCACATGATCTTATCAATAGATGCAGAAAAGGCTTTTGATAAAATACAACACAATTTTATGTTTAAGACTCTCAACAAAATGGGTATAGAAGGAAAATATCTCAACATGATAAAGGCCATATATGATAAACCATCAGCCAACATCATATTAAACGGCATAAAACTGAGGACTTTCTACCTTAAATCAGGAACAAGACAGGGTTGTCCACTCTCTCCACTCTTATTTAACGTGGTGCTAGAAGTTCTGGCCAGAGCAATCAGACAAGACAAAGAAATAAAAGGCATCCATATTGGAAAAGAAGAAGTAAAGGTATCACTTTTTGCTGATGATATGATCCTATACATCGAAAACCCAAAGGACTCCACAAAAAGATTATTAGAAACAATAAACCAATACAGTAAGGTCGCAGGATACAAAATTAACATACAAAAGTCCATAGCCTTTCTATATGCCAACAATGAAATATTAGAAAACGAACTCAAAAAAATAATCCCCTTCACGATTGCAACAAAAAAAATAAAATACATAGGAATAAACATAACAAAGAATGTAAAGGACCTATATAACGAAAACTACAAGGCATTATTAAGAGAAATAGAAAAAGACACAATGAGATGGAAAAATATTCCTTGTTCTTGGATAGGAAGAATAAATATAATTAAAATGGCCATATTACCCAAAGCAATATATAAATTTAATGCAATTCCCATCAAAATTCCTATGAGATTTTTTAAAGAAATGGAACAAAAAATCATCAGATTTATATGGAACTATAAAAAACCCTGAATAGCCAAAACAATCCTAAGGAAAAAGAATGAAGCTGGGGGCATTACAATACCTGACTTTAAACTATGTTATAGGGCCACGATAATCAAAACAGCATGGTATTGGCAGAAAAATAGACACTCAGACCAATGGAACAGAATAGAAAATCCAGAAATAAAACCACATATATATGGTCAAATAATCTTTGATAAAGGGGCCAACAACACACAATGGAGAAAAGAAAGCCTCTTCAACAAATGGTGTTGAGAAAACTGGAAAGCCACATGCAAAAGAATGAAACTCAACTACAGCCTGTCCCCGTGTACTAAAATTAATTCAAAATGGATCAAAGACCTAAATATAAGACCTGAAACAATAAAGTACATAGAAGAAGACATAGGTACTAAAATCATGGACCTGGGTTTTAAAGAACATTTTATGAACTTGACTCCAATGGCAAGAGAAGTGAAGGCAAAGATAAATGAATGGGACTACATCAGAATAAAAAGTTTTTGCTCAGCAAGAGAAACTGATATCAAAATAAACAGACAGCCAACTAAATGGGAAATGATATTTTCAAACAACAGCTCAGATAAGGGCCTAATATCCAAAATTTACAAAGAACTCATAAAACTCAACAACAAACAAACAAACAATCCAATAAAAAAATGGGAAGAGGACATGAACAGACACTTCTCCCAGGAAGAAATACAAATGGCCAACAGATATATGAAAAGATGCTCAGCTTCATTAGTTATTAGAGAAATGCAAATCAAAACTACGAGATACCACCTCACCCCTGTTAGATTAGCTATTATCAACAAGACGGGTAATAGCAAATGTTGGAGAGGCTGCGGAGAAAAGGGAACTCTCATCCACTGTTGGTGGGACTGTAAAGTAGTACAACCATTATGGAAGAAATTATGGTGGTTCCTCAAAAAACTGCAAATAGAACTACCTTACGACCCAGCAATCCCTCTACTGGGTATATACCCCAAAACCTCAGAAACATTGATACGTAAAGACACATGTAGCCCCATGTTCATTGCAGCACTGTTCACAGTGGCCAAGACATGGAAACAACTAAAAAGCCCTTCAATAGAAGATTGGATAAAGAAGATGTGGCACATATACACTATGGAATACTACTCAGCCATAAGAAATGATGACATCAGATCATTTACAGCAAAATGGTGGGATCTTGATAACATTATACAGAGTGAAATAAGTAAATCAGAAAAAAACAAGAACTACATGATTCCATACATTGGTGGAACATAAAAATGAGACTAAGAGACATGGACAAGAGTGTGGTGGTTATCAGGGGTGGGGGGAGGGAGGACATGGGAGGGAGGGAGGGAGAGAGTTAGGGGGAGGGGGAGGGGCACAGAGAACTAGATAGAGGGAGGCGGAGGACAATCTGACTTTGGGCGAGGGGTATGCAACATAATTTAATGACAAAATAACCTAGACATGTTTTCTTTGAATATATGTACCCTGATTTATTAATGTCATCCCATTATCATTAATAAAAATTTATTAAAAAAAAATATGGTCCCCCAAAATGTAACACACTGTGTTGAAAGTTTATAACAGAAATCTGAAAGAGCCCCCCAATGACCTAAATTGAAACAGTTGTTTTTTTTTTTTTTTAGATGGGAGGAGGGAAGATAATGAGACAGATTCCCACACGTGTCTCAGCTGGGATCCACCTGGCAACCCCATCTGGGAACAATACTTGAGTACCGAGGTATTTTTAGTGACTGTGGCCAATGCTCGGAAATACTGAGCTATCCACAGTGCCTGGGCCAATCCTCAATCCAACAGAGTCACTGGCTATAGAAAGCAAATAGAGGAAGAAGGGGAAGAGGGAGGAGGGAAGAATCAGATGGTCGTTTCTCCTGTATGCCCTGAACGGGAAATGAGCCAAGGACGTCCATATGCTGGGCTGAGGCTCTATCCACTGAGCCACCGGCCAGGAACAAAAAACTTTTATAAAAACAAAAAAGGTATGGATGCCTAATCCAGAAATAAAAGAAACAGCCATGTGTCCACATTGAGATGAGTAATGGAGAAGATATGACATCATTATAGCAAAACGGCAGTGAGGAGACACAGACCTGATGGGGAGAAACAAAATCAACATGAGAACATCATTCTCAGAATTGCAGGCATCATCCGCCATTTCTAAAAACAGAAATAAAATGTCTCGTAAACTGAAAATACATCCATGAACCCATTTTCTCCCTTGAGAAAATCCCACATTTTGTTTAATGCACTGAAAATTAGATTCCAAGTGGCAGCTCACAGATTTTTTTACTTTACTTTTGTTGACTATTTTTTTCTTAGCAACAGTCTTATCAACTATTTATGAGAAATTAGTGAAAGGACTAGAAATAAGTTTTATTGATATTTCCCCCCAATTCTGTCTTTCTACTCTCATTTCTTCTTATTTGGATCTTTTATTTGGTAGGAGTCAGGGCTTACTCAGTGTTTTCCAAAAGGGATTTATGCAGATCAAATCTCCTAAATCCCTGAACATCCCCCCCAAAGACCATTTGTCCCTATAAATGTGAATAAAAAAAGAATATTCCTCAGCACAGAATTGCATGTTCAATGTAGTTCCCCTCAGAAGTGTCAAAAATCCCATTGAGTACCCAGAGCCACAGGAGAGAAGATATATTTTATCCTGATTACACTGCTTCTGAGCGAGATTTACAAGCACCTCCTGATGTCTTCGACGCCTCCAAAGCACAAGCCCACATCTGCCCTGGTAATCACTCAGGGGGATGAGAGACAGGAACAGTTGTCATTTTCCAAGCAAGCATGAACTATCACATATGAAAAACAAGCATAAACTCCAATCAAGAAGGCAGACACTATGGATGGACCGAAGATCAGAAGGACATCAAAGGGACCCTGGGCAAGAACAGGACCTGGGACAGGCCACCTGCCCTCACATATTCACACCCTGAGGGCAATGCCTTCTCTGCTCCAACTCTCTCGTTAACACAGGCTGAGTCTGCACGGCCTTAACACCCAGCTCCTGTCCTCTTATCTACACAGTGCGTCCCAGTGACCCTCGACCGTGAGCTCTCATCTACACAGTGCATCCCAGAGACCCTTGATCAGGAGCACCCTCACCCTCCTCACTGGCTTTCTCCTTTTAGCCTTCCAGGCCAGGGCTCAGACCTTCCACGACACAGTTGACCAGGTGCCCGCCCATGACAACCTGAACCCAAGGTCCAAGACCAGCCATTTGCCGAGGTCCATGAGCAGCCTGGACATGGCCATCTCCTTCCTAAGAGATGAAGACCTGGCTTGAGAAGGGTCAGGTGACACACCAGCCAATGTGCTATTGGGGTTGGCAGCCCAATAGAGGGGATGTTAGAGGGGGCGTGGAGTCTGGGCTCAAAATTGGGTGTGTGTGGATGAGGAGCAGTGACCCTGACTGGAAGAGGAGGGTTGTGGGGTGTGGGGCAAGTAATAAGCACGTAGATCACGGACATCAGAGAAAAATCATGACTCCGTAGGACCAATGCAGAGTCACTGAGAGTCCCTGCGATTTACACAAACACATGGAAACTGGCAGGTCTGGTCTACGGTGAGTAGACATGTCACCTCTCACAAGATCTTCGAGAGGTCAGAGGTACCTCTCCTCCCTGTGCTCATCACCAATGTGCCTGACCCACCCTCTTCCCTCCACAGGTATTCAGAGAATAAACATCTGCATGGGTTGATGTAGACACTTCTGAAATATTCTTAAGCATCATTCTGGGAGCTGTAGGATCAATGACCGTCTGTACAAGCTTCGCTGTCGCTGAGCTTGTGGACCGATACCCAGAGCACTGAAGACCTAAGGAAGTGTTTAGTCCTTGTACCTGCAATTTCTCTTAATTCTATCTCCATAGTAACCTTCACTCTAAGCTGCAAGAAAGTGTGAGACATCAAGTATTGCTTTAACAATACCCATCACCGCCCAGATCGTCACGAAGAAGAACTGGGGAATCATGGCTCTTTTTAAAACCTTTCCCTGTGTGTGGACAGCAGTTGGGCTCATATATTTTGGTGAGTGGTGTTGAAATGACCTCTGCAGAGAACAATAAATCAATGTCTGTTCAATGTATGAGACATGCTCTTGAACACGGCCATCTAATTATAGACATTTATCTGAAAGTCAGTCAGTAATTAGCAAGATGATGTGTGCAAAAGAATAATCACTGCAGTTATGCTTGTAACTGCAAATGTTTAGAAATAACCAAACTGTCAGAATTTAACAATGACAGACTGCTAAAAGGTGACCTACAAATGCTAGGATGTACAACGCCATTCACACAGGGACACAGTCCTGTGTGCTGCTGGAACAGTGTTCTAGGTAAAGCCTGGGGTGAGGAAGGACACTCAGAACACGGGGACCCTGGTGGCCCCTGCAGAGCAGGTGGAGGGCTGGCGCAGGGAGGGGGACCGATAGTCTCACTCATCACTCAGTTTCTTTAGAGTTTTCTTTTTTTTGTGCAAGAGTTACTATTTTTTTTATTGTTGTTGTTGTTTACAGAGACCGAGAGAGAGAGTCAGAGAGAGGGGTAGACAGGGACAGACAGACAGGAATGGAGAGAGATGAGAAGCATCAATCATTAATTTTTCATTGCGACACTTTAGTTGTTCATTGATTGCTTTCTCATACGTGCCTTGACAGTGGGCCTTCAGCAAACTGAGTAACCCCTTCCTCGAGCCAGCAACCTTGGGTCCAAGCTGGTGAGCTTTTGCTCAAACCAGATGAGCCTGTGCTCAAGCTGGTGACCTCAGGGTCTCGAACCTGAGTCCTCTGCATCCCAGTCCAATGCTCCTTCCACTGCGCCACCGCCCGGTCAGGCAAGAGTTACTTTTTTACTTTAAATATCAGAAATTGCAGATGTAGGTTGCAGGAATTTTGTTGCATCAGTTATTTTCCCCCAAAAACACAAGTCACTGGACAGCAGTTTATGTGATATGTTCAAATTCTACTGATGTCTGGAATAAATCTGTCTTTCAGTTTAACTGTGACGAATTCCTTTCCTTATGTCCCACTGAGCTCACTTCACCAGAGCCTGAGTCACTGTTTCCTTCATAGTAGCCTATCCACACAGGATCTGAAAACTTCCCTAACAGGGTTGTGATGCTCATGGATTTACAAGGTGAATCCTCCACTACACAAGGACAAAACTTTGGTCCTAGGGTTGAGCAGGGCTGCTCATCACACACAGAAGAACATTGTTCCCTGTACTCACTGACTGAGAGCTCTAGTCCTTGTCCTCTTTGAACACTAGAAGGTAAATACCCAAGCAGATGGCACAAAGAACACACACCAGGTCTACATCATCACAATCAACATGAAACAAGTGTGGACACTGAGCCCACGGACGCATGCTGCCACAAAGGGGCGGGGACAGGAGCATCAAAGAGCTGGGAGTCCTGATGGTCCTGGCCCCAGACCAGCCAGAGTCCCCACTGCCCTCACTGCGCTGTGGTCGCTGAGCCCCACCCACCCCACTATAAGTGCAGGCTGGCTCTGCCCTCCCCACCTCTCACTGTGCCCTCCCACCCGACCCGCACCTCCAGGGGACTCTCAGCCATGAGGACCCTCGCCCTCCTAGCTGTCCTGCTCCTCCTGGCCTTCCAGGCCCAGGCTGAGTCCCTGTGGGAGACAGCTGACCAGGTGTCCGCCCAGGACCAGCCTGAGCCCGAGGACGAGGACTTGACCGTCTCCTTCACAGAAGAAGGACTTGTCTCTGGAGAGGCTTCAGGTGACATCTGCCCACGTGCTACAGGGCTGACCCCATCAGAGGGCCTGTCAGAGGGACGTGGAGTCAGGGCTCACAGTCGGGGGTGGGATGAGGTGGAGAGAAGCAGGCATCACGAGGGGAGAGGAGGATGGGGGTGGGGCAGAGTATGAGCACGGACGTGATGGACTCGGGTCAGAGATGGTCATGGGTCTGTGTGACCAACGCAGAGTCAGCCAGTCCTTGTGATGTACACAGTCACGTGACCTTTCACCCTGACCTGGCAGGTATGATTTCCCATAGTAGACACGTCTCCTCTGAGTAGATGTCCCTGATACTGACTGTGTCTCTGCTCCCTGTGCCTGTCCCCACTGTGCCTGACCCTCCTCTTCCCTCCACAGGCCTTCGGAGAGTCACTGTCTGCACGTGCAGAAATGGCAGATGCAATAGAGATGAGCGTCTCTCTGGGAGCTGTAGGAAGAATGGCCGTCTATACAATCTTTGCTGTCACTGAGCTTTGCGGACCGAGACCCAGAGCACTGTGACATTCCACTGAGGACACGAGAGTGCATTTATTCTCTGTTTCTGTCCCTTCTCTCCTTTCTCTCCCAGAATAAATTTCAAGCATTAAACTTACTGTTTCTCTTTCTTTTTCTGTTCCATTTTTCTTATGTGTGTGGTTCAACCATATGGAGATTGAAGTCCTGAATTGTCTACATTAAATTAACCAGATTTTCCATTCCAATAATAAATAATTAGAAAATTGAACAACATTAAAAAAACAGCAGTATTGAACACAGATCTTTTCTATTTTATTATATTTGGTCTTTTTCTTTTCTTTATAAATTAAATTGAACGAGGTGACATTGATCAACCTGTGGTTGATCACCTGTGGTCTCAGGACGGACACCTTGCCTCTTCCTGCTACGCCGTCCATGTCGAGTTCCTGTCCTCTTCCTGGTCAGACACGGCGGTCACAGTCCAGGTGCTCCCATCCTCCATGTGGAAATGTGGAGAAAATATAAAACAATAGCCTAACACAACTATGAGGAAGTAACAGTAATTCATTTTATTATTTAAAAATGGGCCTGTCTCAGAAGTTACATTTCAATCCTCCAAATGTCATTTTTTTGGTCACTCTGAGTGCAGGTGTTCGGGGACATCTGGTGTATTTCCAACAGACACGTGGCTGCCCAGAGCCCAGGCTGGAAGAAAGGAGGACGAAATTGGGGAAACACAGGGCATGTTAAACACCTTTCCCTGAGGGTGGGCAGTGGTGGGGCTCATATGCTTGGTGACGGATGTCAGGGTGAGCTCTGCAGAGGACAATAGATTAATCTCTGTTAGATGCATAAGACGTGTGCTTGGACCCCGCAGTCTACTCCTAGACTTTTATCTATAAGAGAGTCAGAAATAGCAAGATGGTGTTTATAAAAGTATACTCATGGGAGTTATGCTCATAACTGGAAATGTTTAGAAATTATAAAATTTTCAGTATTTAATGATAATAAGAGAGCATTGACTGATGACATAAGGCCCTGGCCAGATAGCCAGATTGTTAGAGCATTGTCCCGAAGCTCAGAAGTTACTCGTTTGATCCCCGGTCAGGGCACATGGTGGAACATATTGATGTTCCTGTCTCTCCCTCCCTTCCTTTTTAAAATCAATAAAACAAACATCTTTAAAGAATGGTGAAATATATCACACTGGGATGGTGAACAATATAAACACAGGTCTGTGATTGCTGACATAACTGTGTCCAGGCTGAAGCCTGTGTTAAATAAAGAGACAGAGGCCCAGGCCAGGTGCCTTGACGGATAGAGCATCATCTTGGACCCTGAGGTGGTGGGTCTATCTCAGGTCAGGACATGTAGGAGAAGCAACCAATGAATGCACAAGGAATTGGACAGCTAAGCAAATGTGCAAGTTGATGCTTCTCTCATGTACATGAGCGTTCAAGAGCTCTCTCTCCTCAAATCAATGTATCAAATATTCATAAAAAGAAAAAAAATAGGAAACTCAGCATGTGACCATGCAGGTTCCGGCAGAATGGAGGTAGGACAGTGAGAGAGGAAGGACGGGTGTTCTCACTCATCACTCAGCTGCCTTGTCAATTTCCCTTTGTTCATAAATTTATATATATATATATATATATATATATATTTTTTTTTTTTTTTTTTTTTTTTTCTCTTATTCAGTGAGACTAGAGGAGGCAGAGGCAGTCCCGCATGCGCCCTGACTGGAATCCATGCAGCAAGCCCACTAGGGCCTATGCTCTCCCCATTTGGGGCCGTAGCTCCGTTCCTCAGCACCCGAGTTCTTTTTAGTGCCTGAGGAGGAGGACGTTGGGGGCATCCTAAGCACTCGGGACCAACTCACTTTTATTGAACCATGGCTGGAGAAGAGGAAGAAAGAAAGAGAGAGAGAGAGAAGCGAGAGAAAGAGGGATGCAGAAGCAAATGGACACTTCTTTTGTGTGCACTGACCAGGAGTCATCTGGACATCCACACACTTGGCCAAACAGCTAGGGCCAAATTAATACTTTTAGAAAAAACATCAGAAATCTCATAATGGGTCTGCGGAAACTTCATTATGTTTGCTATTTTTACAGCAGGACATAAGTACCTGGTGAGTGGTTTATGTGATGAGTACAGATTCTATTGAGATCCTTAACACTGTGTCCTTCTGTTTTGCTCTCACCAACTCCTTCCATTGTGTCCCATGTGCTCACCTCACCTGAGCCTGAGCCACTGTCCCCTCCACCACAGGAGCCTATAACCTAAGATAGTAAAACCTCCTCCACTGGGTAGTGATGACCCTAAACTTGCAGGAAGGGCCCTCCACTCAATAGGGTCAACCGCTGAGTCTATGTTTTGGGGTCTCAAGAGATGAGCAGGCCCAACAAAACACAGAAGAACGTTGTTCCCTGTACTCACTGAATGAGAGCTCTAGTCCTTGTCCTCTTTGAACACTAGAAGGTAAATACCCAAGCAGATGGCACACAGAAGACACACCAGGTCCTCATCATCACTATCAACATGAAACTGTGTGGACACTGCCACAAAGGGGTGGGGACAGCAGCATTGAAAAGACTGGGAGGCTCAGCAGCCCTGGCTCCAGGCCAGCCAGAGGCCCTGCTGCCCTCACTGCGCTGTGGTCACTGAGCCCCGCCCACCCCACTATAAGTGCAGGCTGGCTCTGCCCTCCCCACCACTCACTCTGCCCTCCCACTCAATCTGCCTCTCCAGGGGACTCTCAGCCTGAGGACCCTCACCCTCCTTGCTGCCCTGCTCCTCCTGGCCTTCCAGGCCCGGGCTGAGCCCCTGCAGGAGACAGCTGACCAGGTGCCTGGCCAGGACCAGCCTGAGACCGAGGACCAGGATGTGGCCATCTACCTTCTCAGAAGAGGAACTCTTCACTCGAGAAGCTTCAGGTGATACCTACCCACGTGCTACAGGGTCTGACCCCATCAGAGGGCCTTTCAGAGAGGCTTGGAATTCGGGCTCACAGTCAGGGGTGGGATGAGGTTGGAGAGAAGCTGGTACCACGAGGGGAGAGGAGGATGGAGATGGGCAGAGAACGCGATACATGACCTTTTACCCTAACGCAGCAGGTATTTTCTATGGCAATAGACAGGTCACTTCTCAGTGTCTGTCCCTGATACTGGCTGTGCCTCTGCTCCTTGTATCCGTGTCCACTTTTGTCTGACCCTCCTCTTTCCTCCGCAGGCCTTGAAAGAAGAGCCAGGTGCACCTGCTGACCTGGCCACTTCTGCAGGGTTGAGTCTTATGCTGGAAGACGCACTAGCTTTGGTAACAAATACAGGCTTTGCTGTCACGATACTTTGTAAACAGAGACCACAGCTCTGTGACGTTCCTCTGAAGACCTGAAACAGCATTTATCTGTGCACCTGCACCTTCTCTTCTCTCTCTCCATAATAAACTTCAAGCATAAACTCACTGTTCAGCTTTTTTTCCTCTTTCCATTATTCTTTTTATTTGTTTATTTTAATTTATTGTGTTTACATAGATTCTAATGTTGCCCCGAATACATCACCCCTGCCCAATATTCCCGATTAACATCATCCTTGACCCCCCTCCTCAAAGTGCCCTCCCCCCTTCCCTTCAGGTTTATCCCATCCTCTCATCCCCTTTTTCCTCTGACCTCTTTCCCTCTGGGCCCTTTGATCTCTCCTCTGTCCCATATCCGTTCCTTAGTTCACACGTTCATTAGATTCCTCAAATGAGTGAGGTCATATGATACTTTTCTTTCTCTGCCTGGCTTATTTCACTTAACACAATAGTTTCCAGGTCCATCCATGTTGACGCAAAAGGTAAGATTTCCTTCTTTTTCGTGGCCCCATGGTATTCCATTGTATATATGTATATAATTCACTTGTCCACTGATGGATACTTGGGCTGTTTCTACATCTTGGCTATTGTGAACAATGCTGCCACAAACATGGGGGTGCATTTCTTCTTTTGAATCAGTGATATAGTGTTTTTGGGATATATTTCTAAACATGGGATAGCTAGGTCAAAAGGCAATTCCATTTTTAATTTTTTAAGTAATCTCCATTCTGTTTTCCACAGAGGCTGCACCAGTCTACATTCCCACCAGCAATGCAGGAGGGTTCCCTTTTCTCCACATCCTTGCCAGCAGTTATTCTGTGTTCTTTTGTTAATGAGCGCCATTCTGATTGGTGTGAGGTGATATCTCATTGTGGTTTTAATTTGCATTTCTCTAATGATTAGTGATGTTGAGCATTTTTTTATATGCCTATTGGCCATGTGTATGTCCTCTTTGGAGAAGTATCTATTTATTTCTTTTGCCCATTTATTGATTTGATTATCTTCATTGTGTTGAGTTTTACAAGTTCTTTATAAATTTTGGTTATTAACCTCTTATCGAACATACTGTCAAATATGTCCTCCCATTGTGTGGTTTGTCTTTTTTTTAATCTTATTTTTATTAATTTTAATGCAGTGACATTGATAAATTAGGGTACATATGTTCCGAGAAAACATCTCCAGATTATTTTGACCTTTGATTATGTTGCATACCCCTCACCCAAAGTCAAATCGTCCTCTCTCACCTTCTATCTGGTTTTCTTTGTGCCCCTACCCTTCCCCCACCCCCTCCCTCTCCTTCCTCGCCCCCTCCCCACCCCTCCACCCCACTCCCTGTTACCATCAAATTCTTGTCCATGTCTCTGAGTCTCATTTTTACGTCCCATCTATACATGGGTTCATATAGTTCTTAGTTTTCTCTGATTTACTTATTTCACTCTGTATAATGTTATCAAGGTCCATTCTTGTTATTGTAAATGATCCGATGTCATCATTTCTTATGGTTGAGTAGTATTCCATAGTATATATGTACCAAAGCTTTTTAATCCACTCATCCTCTGATGCACACTTGGGCTGTTTCCAGATCTTCGCTATTGTGAACAATGCCGCTATAAACATGGGGGTGCATTTTTCCTTCTGGAACTGTTCTATGGTGTTCTTGAGGTATATTCCTAAAAGTGGGATGGCAGGGTCAAAAGTTAGTTCGATTTTCAATTTTTTGAGGAATCTCCATACTGTTTACCACAGAGGCTGCCCCAGTCTGCATTCTCACTAGCAGTGTAGGAGGGTTCCCTCTTCTCCATATCCTCGCCAGCACTTATTCTGTGTTGTTTTGTTGATGAGCGCCATTCTGACCTGTGTGAGGTGACATCTCATTGTAGTTTTAATTTACATTTCTCTAATGATTAGTGATGTTGAGCATTTTTTCATATGCCTATTGGCCATCTGTATGTCCTCTTTGGAGAAGTGTATATTCATTGCTTTTGCCCATTTTTTGATTGAATTGTTTGTCTTTCTGGTGTTGAGATTTACAAGTTCTTTATAAATTTTGGTTATTAACCTATTATCAGACGTACTGTCAAATATGTTCTCCCATTGTGTAGTTTGTCTTTTTATTCTGTTCTTATTGTATTTGGCTGTGCAAAATCTTTTTAGTTTGATCTAGTCCCATTTGTTTGTCCTGTCTTTTATTTCTCTTGCCCGTGGAGATAAATCAGCAAATATATCACTGCGAGAAATGTCAGAGAGCTTACTGCCTATGTTTTCTTCTAAGATGCTTATGGTTTCATGCCTTACACTTAAGTCTTTTATCCATTTTGAGTTTATTTTTGTGAATTTCGTAAGTTGGTGGTCTAGTTTTATTTTGTTGCAGGTTGCTGTCCAATTTTCCCAACACCATTTGTTGAAGAGGCTGTCTTTACTCCATTGTATGCCCTTACCTCCTTTGTCAAATATCAGTTGTCCATAGAGCTGTGGGTTTATTTCTTGGTTCTCCATTCTGTTCCATTGATCTATGTGCCTGTTCTTATGCCAGTACCAGGCTGTTTTGAGTACAGTGGCCTTGTAGTATAGCTTGATATCAGGAAGTATGATACCTCCCCCTTTATTCTTCTTTTTTAAGATTCCTGAGGCTATTCGTGTTCTCTTTTGGTTCCATATAAATTTTTGGAATATGTGATCTATATCTTTAAAGTATGTCATTGGTATTTTAATTGGTATTGCATTGAATTTATAAATTACTTTGGGTAATATAGACATTTTAATGATGTTTATTCTTCATAACCATGAGCATGGTACATGCTTCCACTTGTTTGTATCTTCTTGATTTCTTTTATCAATGTTTTATAATTTTCCAAGTACAAGTCTTTAGTCTCCTTGGTTAAATGTACTCCTAGGTACTTTATTTTTTTGGTTGTAATAGTGAAGGGGGTTGTTTCCTTAATTTCTCTTTCTGACTGTTCATTCTTGGTTTATAAAAATACCTCTGATTTCTGAGTATTAATTTTATATCCTGCCACCTTGCTGAATTCATTTATCAGGTCCAGTAGTTTTTTGACTGAGACTTTAGGACATATATGTATTTTCCGATGGCTTTAGGCGACCCCTGTGTTTTGGTCATTTGACCCCCGCCGGGGTAGCGACCCACAGATTGAGAACTGCTGTTTTAGGATTTTCTATATACAATATCATATCATCTGCAAATAATGATAGCTTTACTTCTTCTTTTCCAACTTGAATGCCTTTAATTTCTTCTTCTTGTCTGATTGCTGTGGCTAGGGCTTCCAGGACTATGTTGAATAAGAGTGGTGAAAGGGGGCACTTAAGATTGTTCCTGATCTTAAGGGGATTGCTTTTAATTTTTGCCCATTGAGTATGATGTTGGCTGTGGGTTTCTCATAGATGGCTTTTATCATGTTGAGGTATGTTCCCTGTATTCCCACTTTGCTGAGAGTTTTGATCATGAATGGGTGCTGGATTTTATCAAGTGCTTTTCTGTATCTATTGAAATTATCATGTGGTTTTTCTTCTTTCTTTTGTTTATGTGATGAATAACATTGATTTGCGAATATTGTACCAGCCTTGCCTCCCCAGAATAAATCCCACTTGATCATGGTGTATGATATTTTCCATATATTGTTGGATCCGTTTTGCTAATATTTTGTTGAGGATTTTAGCATCTATATTCATCAGGGATATTGGCCTATAATTTTCTTTCTTTGTGTTGTCTTTGCCTGGTTTTGGAATCAGAATTCTGCTCGCCTCATAAAAGGCGGTTGGAAGTCTTCCTTCCTCTTGAATTTTTTTGAAATAGCTTGAGAAGGATAGGAGTTAGTTCTTCTTTGAATATTTGGTAGAATTTACTTGTGGAGCCATCTGGCCCAGAACTTTTCTTTGTTGAGAGTTTTTTGATAACTGTTTTGATCTCATTTGGTGTAATCAGTCTGTTTAGACTTTCTGATTTTTCCAGATTGATATTTGAAAGATTGTATGTTTCAAGGAATTTGTCCATTTCATCTAGGTTGTCTAGTTTTTTGGCATACAGTTCTTCATTATATTTTCTTACAATCTTTTGTATTTCTGTTGTGTCAGTTGTTATATCTCCCCTCTCATTTCTAATTTTATTTATTTGATTCTTCTCTCTTTTTTTCTTGGTGAGTCTAGTTAAAGGTTCATCAGTCTTTTTTACCTTTTCAAAAAACCAGCTCCTAGTTTCATTGATCCTCTGTATTGTTTCTTTAGTCTCTATGTCATTTATTTCTGCTCTGATCTTTATTATTTCCTTCCTTCTACTACATTTAGGCTTTACTTGCTGTTCTTTTTCTAGTTCTTTTTAGATGCAGGGTTAAGTTGTTTCTTTGAGCTTTTTCTAGCTTCTTTTTTTTAATTTTATTTATTCATTTTAGAGAGGAGAGAGAAAGGGAGAGAGAGAGACAGAGAGGAGAGAGAGGAGAGAGAGACAGAGAGAGAAGTTGGGGAGGAACTGGAAGCATCAACTCCCATATGTGCCTTGACCAGGCAAGCCCATGGTTTTGAACCAGCAACCTCAGCATTTCCAGGTCGATGCTTTAGCCACTGTGTTACCACAGGTCAGGCTTTTTTCTAGCTTCTTAATGTGTGCCTGTAGTGCTATGAACTTCCCTCTCAGTACTGCTTTTGCTGTGTCCCATAAATTTTGAGTTGTTGTATACTCATTATCATTCGTTTCTAGGAATTTTTTTATTTCTTTTTTGATCTCATTGTTAATCCATTCGTTATTTAACAACCTCCTATTTAGTTTCCATATGTTTGAGAATTTTTGAGCTTTTCTGTTGTGGTTGATTTCTAGTTTCATACCATTGTGATCAGAGAAAGTGCTTGATATGATTTCACTCTTCTTAAATTTGTTGAGATCGCTTTTGTGTCCTAACATGTGGTCTATCCTAGAGAATGTACCATGAGCACTTAAAAAGAATGTATATTCTGCTGCTTTAGGGTGAAAGGTTCTTTAGATATCTATTAAATCGAGTTGATCTCGTGTGTCCTTGAAGTCTGCTGTTTCTTTGTTAATTTTTTTTCTTGAGGATCTATCTAGTGATGTTAGTGGGGTATTAAAATCCCCTACTATTATAGTGTTGCTGTTGATCTTGCTCTTTATATCCATCAAAGTCTGGTTTATATATTTAGGTGCTCTTATATTAGGTGCGTATGTATTTATAATAGTTATATGTTCCTGTTGGATTGCTCTCTTTATCATTATGTAGTGGCCTTCTTTATCTCTTACTATATTCTTTGTTTTAAAGTCCATTTTGTCTGATATAATTATTGCTATCCCAGCTTTTTTTTCATTTCCATTTGCATGAAATGGTTTTTTCCATCCTTTTACCTTCAACCTATGTGCATCTTTTTTGTTTGTTTGTTTGTTTGTTTGTTTTTTCCTGAAGCTGGAAATGGGGAGAGACAGTCAGACAGACTCCCGCATGCGCCCAACCGGGATCCATCCGGCACGCCCACCAGGGGGCAATGCTCTGCCCACCAGGGCGTCCCTCGTTGTGACCAGAGCCACTCTAGAGCCTGGGGCAGAGGCCAAGGAGCCATCCCCAGCGCCTGGGCCATCTTTGCTCCAATGGAGCCTCGGCTGCAGGAGGGGAAGAGAGAGACAGAGAGGGAGGAGAGGGGGAGGGGTGGAGAAGCAGACGGGCGCTTCTCCTGTGTGCCCTGGCTGGGAATCGAACCCAGGACTTCCGCACGCCAGGCCGATGCCTTACCACTGAGCTAACCGGCCAGGGCCATTTTTTGTTTTAAGGTGTATCTCTTGTAGACAGCATATGTATGGGTCCTGTTTTCCTATCCATGCAGCTACCCTATGTCTTTTGTTTGGATCATTTAATCCATTTACATTTAAGGTTATTATTGATATGTAGTTGTTTATTGCCATTTTATCCTTTAAAGCTGTATTCCTCTTTTGCTATGTTCTTTTCCCACTTTGGTCTATTTATACCATGCCCCTTAACATTTCCTGCAGCATTGGTTTGGTTGTAATGAATTTCTTGAGTTTTTTTTTTTGTCTGGGAAACTTTATTTCTCCTTCAATATTAAATGATAACCTTGCTGGATAAAGTAGTCTTGCTTGTAGGCTCTTGTTCTGCATTATTTGAATATTTTTTTGCCATTCCATTCTGGCTTCAAGTGTTTCTGTTGAGAAGTCTCATGTCATCCTTATGGGGGCTGCTTTGTAGGTGATAGCCTTTTTTTCTCTAGCAGCTTTTAATATATATATATTTTTATCATTTTGCTTTGGTATTTTAATTATGGTGTGTCTTGGTGTAAGTTTCTTTCGGTTTCTTTTTAGTGGAGTTCTCTGTTCTTCTTGAATTTGTGAGAGTTTCTTTTGCATTAATTTAGTGAAGTTTTCAGTTATGATATGATTGAACAAAGCCTCTTTCACTTGTTCTTTCTCTTCTTCTTCAGGAACCCCTATGATGCAGATGTTATTTCTCTTTTTGTTGTCACAGAGCTCTCTAAGAGTTTCCTTAGACTTTTTGAGTCTCTTTTATTTTTTCTTCTCTGCTTTCATGCCTTCATTCCAGTTGTCCTCCAACTCACTGATTCGATCCTCAGCTCTATCCATCCTGTTTTAATTACTTCCATTGTGGTCTTCATTTCTGATATTGTATTTTTCATCTCCGACTGATTCTTTTTTAATATTTCAATATCCTTTTTTATACTTGCTATTTCTTTATTTAGGTGTTTGTGATGACCATCCATTGTTGTTCTAAGACCCCAAAGCATCCTTACAATCATTATTTTAAACTCTGCATCCAGAAGTTTGATTATTTCCATATCACTCAGTTCATCTCCTAAAAGTGTCTCTTGTGGTTTCATTTGGATTGCACTTTTTTGTCTTCTCATTGTGTTTGGGTGTTTTGTTTGTAGAGCTGGTTGAGTCTAGGCTTGGTGTTGTCTGCCTCCAGTTTTTACTTGTGTTGTTTCTAGGTCTTCTTGTGTTGGCATCAGCTATTATTTGTAATCTACTTTAGGATTTGGGCTGCTTTGAAGTCTTGATTTGTTTGTTTTCTAAGAGGTGATAGTTTTGTTTGCTGATCTCAGCAGGGGGCTTATTTGAAACTGTATCCAGCAATGCGGCATGTGTGACCTGAGGCTCTGAAGTCCTCTTCTGCCAGTTAATCTCTCTGGGGGCGGGTTGCTTTCTCAGCTTCAGTAGGGGGAGGTGTATCTCAGATCTCCATGGAGACCTGAGTTACTGCCCCTCCTCCCCACTTCTTGTTTTCAGCTGTGTCTTGTTGCGCTGATTGGAGCTGGAGAGATGTCTGTATCTCTGTGACCTGGAAGTACTTTTTTATTTTGCTTTGTGGAAGGATCAGCCTCTCCCCCAGTTATGGCTACTTCCAGCTCTGAGTAAGTCAGCTTTTCATGTCATCACCTTTATTCCTCTCCCCCTCACCATTCATCTCTCTCTCTCCTTTCTTTTTGGAAGACAAGCGGGCCCTTTCAACAGACTTCATTTCCTGGTTGTCAGGCAAGTGGCTGTGAGCAGTATTTACTGCTCTTTCCTTGGAGTGAGAGCCCAGCCTCACATTCCCCCCCACCACCCCATTCCTGTAAGCAGGGGAGATTCAAGCGCTCCCTACCAGGTTTGTTGTGGCTTCTTCTTTGCTCCTTGGTTTTTGAAAGCTGTTCTTGTAGTCCAGATTTGGTTTTTTACGCTGATTGTTCATAAATTATTTTATAATCCAGTTCGGTGGTGTGAGCTGGGAGTCTGTGTGTCTGCCTACTCCACTACCATGTTCAGGTCTATGCTGTGTCTTTTTATTCTGTTCATATTGACTTTAGTTATGCAAAAAATTTTTAGTTTCCTATAGTTTCATTTGCTTATTCTGTCTTTTATTTCCCTTTCCCATGTATATAAATCAGGATATATATTGCTGTGAGAGATGTTGGAGAGATTACTGCCTATGTTTTCTTCTAAGATGTTTATGGTTTCATGACTTACATTTCAGTCTTTTACCCATTATGAGTTTATTTTTGTGAATTGTGTAAGTTGGTGGTCTAGTTTCAATTTTCTACAGATAGCTGTCCAATTTTCCCAACACCATTTGTTAAAAAGGCTGTCTTTATTCCATTGTATGTGCTTACATTTTTGTCAAATATCAATTGTCCATAACGGTGTGTGTTTATTTCTGGGTTCTCTGTTCTGTTCCTTTGATCTACATGCCTGTTCTTATGCCAGTTCCAGGCTGTTTTGAGTACAATGGTTTGTAGTATAACTTGATATCAAGAAGTTTGATACCATCCACTACATTCCTCTTTTTCTAGATTGCTGAGGCTATTCTTGTTCTTTTTCCGTTCCATATAAATTTTTGGAATATGTGTTCTATATATTTGAAATATATCAATTGTTTTTAGGTCTTGAACTGGTGCTTTCCGTATCTGGCCACTGAATGTGCCTGCCCTGGAACTTCTGGTTTGGGGTCTGATTCAAATCAGTGGGGGTCCGGTCTAGTCACCATTTTTGGAGCTACAGGTGATGCAGATCTTGTGACTGCCTCTGCTGGGCTTAGGTGCCGTTGTAAATGTCAGCTGCATTCCTAGGCTTTCTTTTATCTCCTCTTGGCATGGGGGCAGTTCATTTCAAAGTTCAAGGTCCCCTGAGGTCTGCTTTCGGTTGCCTCTTGTTGCTGGCTACTTGTTGGGCTCAGAACTGTAATTCAGTGATTAGGTATGGTATTGGATGTGGCCTGCCCGTTAGCCTCAGGTGTCATTCTATCCAGACTTTTTATTATTTATTTAAATTTATTTTGTTTTTTTTCTTCTTTTCAGCACTCAGTAGGGTGCAGTCATAGCATTCCCGGTTTTGTGGCCGCTGTTCTTCCATTGTGTGGTCTGTCACTGCCCCGCCGCCACTGTTGCTGCCTGGGCCATTTGGGTTCAGATGCTGCTGGTGCCAGCCAGCTTCCATGGTGGCTCCAGACTCCGCTGCCCCTCCTGAGGGCCGGCCTGCAACGTGGGCAAGTTTGCGCATGGGCTTGGGCCTCCGCAGCATCTTCAACAGCTTCTGCAACCGCGGGTTGGACCAGCTCAAACCGCTGCCGGGTATTTCTGGGCCTCCACTGCTGCCAAGGGCGGGTCGCGGCAACCGGGGTGTTTGCGCATTGGCTCCGACATCCTCAGCAGTCGCTGCTGCTCCCACTTCCACGGCTGCTGCTGCCGGCACGTGCTCGGACCTCTCACAAGGTCGCCAGGCTTACGCTGCTGCTGATGGCGTGCCCGCGCCACAGGCGGGTGTGCATGCAGGCCCGGACCTCCGCATTCACCGCGGTGGCTTCCAACCTTGCTGGCAAGCTCACACGTGCCTGCGTGGACGCTCTCCACTGTCGCTCCGGCCTCAGCCCCAGCAAAGGCCAGGCGCATGCCACAGGCAGGACTGTGTGCGAGCCCGGAGCTCTGCCGCGGCTGCCACGGGTTCCCGCCATCGCTGGCAGGCCTGCGTGCACTCACTCCGACCGCCCTGGCCTTGCAGCCACATCCTGGCTCCCACAGCGCTCTCTGACACCTCTGGCCGGCAGCCCCCAGCAGCACTCAGCAGCGGGGGGTGGGGGTGGGGTGGGGCGGTGTAGCTTAACCTCTGCACTCACTATTTGTGTCCCTAACGTGCTGCCTGCCTCTAAGCACCTCTTTGTTCTAACTGGGGCAGGAGAGCCTCCGGTGGACTGTGGATGGGGTAATTTCTTCCCTTTGCTGGTGATGCTGTTCCCAGGAAAAATGTTCACTTTAGATTTGGGGAGTGACTCAGCCCAGGGGTTAAGTGTCTCCCCCTGTGCCTCTGAGACCACTCTCTCCCCTGGCAACTCCAGTCCACCCCGCGGTCCCTGCTCTTGAGCTCTGGGAAAAGGGTTGCGAGTGAGGCTCTCTGTGTAGTTCCTTTAATACGGATCCTGGGTCCGAGAGCTCTGCCTCCTTCTCTCAAACAGTATCAGGCTCCTTTCCTCACCCAAATATAGTTTGTAAGCTCCTTCCAGGCTCCAGGGCTCTAGGCTGGGATTTCTGTTTCGGAGCTGGACCACAACTTGCCCGGCACCCCTCCCTATTGCAAGAGTCCCTATCGGCCACTGCCCCTCCTGGGAGCAGGACAACCCTTTCTGTGTCTTTGCCTTTCCTACCTGTCTCATTGTGGCTTCTTTGGTGGTCCTCGGTATAGAATCCTCTTAGTTTAGTCCAAAGTCAGTCTTTCAAGATGAGTGTTCTCAGAATTAAGTTGTAATCAACCTTGGTTCTGGGAGTTGGGACTAGGAGCATTTGCCTACTCTGTGGCCATCTTCTCTCTTCCTCCATTATTCTTGTTAGTGTGATGCACTTGCACAGATAATTCTGTCTTCCATGGTCAGCATTAAATTAATCGGCCTTTAAATCCTGATGACGAACCATTTGAGCATGACACGGCAATAACAAAACCAGCAAAAAGGACCATGATACTTATTTAAGAAAACTTTAACTTTCCATATTCAAGTGATTCATAATGATACTCAAAGTGAAATGTTTCTATGGAGTGTACTAAAAGGTACCATTGGGCCCTGGCTGGTTGGCTCAGTGATAGAGCGTCAGCCCAGCATGTGGACATCCTAGGTTAGATGCCCAGTCAAGGTATACTGGAGAAGTGACCATCTGCTTCTTTCCCCTCCTCCTCTCTCATCTCTGTCTCTCTCTCTCTCTGTCTCTCTCTCTTGTCTCTCTGTCTCTCTCTCTCATTCTCTGTACCTCTCCCCTAGCCATACTCAGTTAGGGCAAATTGGCCTCAGAAGATGAGGATGGTTCCATGCCTTCACCTCAGCTGTTAAAGTACCTCCATTGCCGAGCAGCAGATCAATAGCCCCAGAAGGACATTGCATCCCCCAGTAGGAGGCTTTCCACGTAGATCCCAGTCGGGTCACATGAGGGACTCTTTCTCTCTGCCGGCCTGATTCTCACTTAAGAAAATTTTTAGAAAAAGAAAAAAAAAAGGTGCCATTAACTTTAAGAAGAGTAGACCCAATGAGCATGGTACTGGTTCTTTAATTTTAAGGCAGGAGAGGGCATTGATATGAGGAGTTACTTTCTAGGATAAGCAGATGTTTCAGTCACATGTGCACGTTCCTAGCTGTATCAACAAGATCAAGTGACCTAATGCTTCAGGGTGCCACCAACAGAGAAAAATAAGAACTACATGCAAACCGGAGCATACAGAGCAGCACCAGTCATCTCAAATAACGGCCAGAGGGAAGGGGAGTTCTGATCCGGTCAGTATCACAGGTCATGCCTTTGACCAGGGAAATTGTTGACCCCATGACCCCTAAAAAAGTGATTAGTTCATTGTGTATTGAAAGAGTTGATCTCAACTCTCTCTTTAAAGAAATGGAGTCTACCAGTCTCAAAATTATCATACTGATTCTAATATGACCTAGCAAGAAATGGTATGTTTTTAACAATGCAATGAACAGGCGCTTGGTCCTGAGCTGAGAGGGAGGCTGCAGGGAAGCTACGAGACAGAGAAGCCTTATTTCCAGAAGACAAGCACTTTTCTGACCCCCTTTCCCTGTTCCAAGGTCGCCACACATGTTCTAATACCATGACCTTGGATTCTACCTTGAGGCTGTGTTGTACTCCTAGAACCTGGTATTTGATCTTTGCACTGTGGCCACATCCGCCATATTTCTCCATGTATAAGATGCACCCTTTTTCAAAAAATTAAGGGGTCTGATAACTGGCTGCCTCTTATACAGTGGTTGGGGCATTTCCAATGCCATAATAGAAGTGAGGACAAGGCAATATATGAAGACAGTGATTCGTCATCAGACACAGATGAGGACAAGCTAATGGATGAGAGTTTTGACAGTGATGAGGAGTAGTATGAATTTTATGATGAATAAAACTTGAGTTCAATAACTTTATGTAATACAATTTTTCTAATTTTTGGCACCAAAATTAAGATGCATCTTATACATGGGAAGCATCTTGTACATGGGGAAATACAGTAATTCAAGAAAATTTTCCCTGTGAATATTTCAAACTAAAAACACTTTTATTTTGAAACTTAACCAGAAAGGACCACGTGACCCTCTCAGCTCCATCCCCCCAGGACCCGAGAGCACTGACACACGGAAGACCGGCTTTACAAACAGTAGCAGGGAAGAGACTAAACTCACAAATGACCAAAAATCTTAACAGCACATAAATATGTAAAGTATTTGTGTAAACAAGAGAAAGAGCCAAAGGGAAGTGACAGACCATGCAAATGTTCCACAGCCCCTGGGACAGAGTGACATTTCCTGAATGTATAAGTAAGCCCTACAACCCAAAAGAATAAATCAACCAAGTATTCCATTTCCCAGAACCGATGCCAAAGGACATTCAGAGAAAATAAACAGAGACACTTCTTCAATGCGGACACACGTTGCCCCGTGACTCAGGAGAGACACAAAGCCAGGACTCCATCTGGGTGCCAGGTTTTACCTGTCACTCAGGGAAAGATGTCAACCCTCACAGTTCAGGTAGCAGACTGCTTTCCACCACGCCTGGACCCCAGGTTCCTGCCACCAGGGGTTTCAGAAAGTCAAGAGCAGGTTATTTAACAGCGCACAGCGATCAGCATGCAGGCAGCACCGGAGGTGGGGGACATGCCTCAACTGGGGTCTCAGGATGGGCATCTCCCATTGCCTGGCTACGCCATCCACATGCAGTAACTGTCCTTCCCATGGGCAGGACAGAGAGGTCACAAGTCCAGTTGCTCCTGTCCTCCAAGTAGAAATAAAGAGAAAAAATATAAAACAATAACACAGCACAACTATAAACAGTGCCAGTAGTTCATTTTATTTTTTAGTAATGTGTCTGACTCAGAGGTTACATTTTATTAGTCTGAACTCTGTTTAACGGTCACTCTGAGCTGCAAGAGGGTCATGGACATGCAGTGTATTTTTAACAAAGCACATTGCTGCTCAGAGCCCAGGCTGAATTAAAAAATGACAAAATTATGGATCACGGGGCCTATTAAACACCTCCCACTGTGCATGGGCAGCAGGTGGGCTCATATGTTTCAGTGAGTGATGTCGACAGGACCTATGCAAAGAATGTACATTAGAGTCTCTTAAATGTGTAGGATGTGTTACTTTGACCCTACATGCTACTAGACAGTCAGAAATAAGCAAGAAGATACTTACTGCAGTTATGCTTGTAACTGAAAATAGTTAGAAATAAACAAAAAATCAGAATTCAGTGAACAATGAGAGACCGCTAAAAGTTGACTTATAAACCTGGGATGGTACAACACCGTTCACACAGACACACAGTTCTGTGCGTGCTGCTGGAACAGTGTTCGAGGTAAAGCCTGGTGTGAGGAAGGACACTCAGAACACGGGGACCCTGGTGGCTCCTACAGAGCAGGTGGAGGGCTGGCGCAGGGAGGGGACCGATAGTCTCACTCATCACTCAGCTCCTTTTCGAATTTTCTTTTTTGTACAAGTATAACTTTTTTATTTTAAATCATCAGAAATTTCAGAGGCAGGATGCAAGAACTTCATTGTATCACCTCTTTCTAAAAAAAACAACAACAACACAAGTCAATGGAGAGCAGTTTATATGATGTTTACATCCTACTGACGTCAGGAAATGAATGTGTCTTTAAGCTTAACTCTGACCAATTCCTTTTCTCATATCCCTCTGTGCTTCCTTCATGGAGTCTGAGTCACTGTCCCCTCCACCTCAGGAGATCACCCAGCCAGGACCAGCACACCTCCCCCACAGTCCTTGAACTTGGAGAACAAATGCTCTATTCCAATGGGTGAATGTCTGGTCCCAGGGTCGGAGATAAAGTCCAAACTTTAAAAATAATTCATTAAATCTACAAAAATAAATCAACCAAATATTTCCTTATCCAAATCAGATGCTAAAATCGAAAGGACATTCTAAGAATACAAACTCAGGCACTCCTCAGTCGTGGAGATGTGTTTTCCCTGCTGACTCATGACAGAAACAAAGCCAGGACTCATTGGGGACAGCAGTTCTTACCTATTAGGTTGGGAAAGGTCCCAAACCTCACAGTCCAGGGAGCAGACTGCTCTCAGCCACTCCAGGTCCCTGGATCCCAGCCCCCAGGGCCGGCAGAGAGTGTGAAGTGTGGTCTTCCCGAGTCACAGCAATCTGCCTGTGGGCAGCTCGGAATGTGGAGGGACACAGCTCACCTGTGGTCTCAGGACTGACACCTCACATCTTCCTGCTACGCCGTCCATGTCGAGTTCCTGTCCTCTTCCTGGTCAGACACGGCAGCCACAGTCCAGGTGCTCCCGTCCTCCATGCGGAAATGTGGAGAAATATAAAACAATAGCCTATCACAATTATGAAGGAGTAACAGTAATTCATTTTATTATTTACAAAGGGGCCCATCTCAGACGCTACCTTTCAATCATCCATATGTCATTTTTTGGTCACTCTGAGTGCAGGTGTTCAGGAACATCCACTGTATTGCCGACAGACACGCGGCTGCCCAGAGTCCAGGCTAGAAGAAGGGAGGACGAAATTGGGGAATCACGGGGCCTGTTAAACACTTTCCCTGAGGGTGGGCAGTGGTGGGGCTCATATGTTTGGTGACTGATGTTGGGGTGAACTCTGCAGAGGACAAGAAATGAATGTTGGTTAGATGTATAAGACGTGTGCTTGGACCCCACAATCTCCTCCTAGACTTTTATCTAATAGAGCGTCAGAAAATAGCAAGATCCTGTTTGTAAAAGTATACTCATGGGAGTTACACTTATAAATGGAAATGTTTAGAAATAACAAAGTAGTCAGAATTTAATGATGATAAGAGAGCATTGAATGATGACTTAAACCACTGGACAGATAGTTTGGATTATTAGAGCATTGTCCCGAAGCTCAGAGATTGCAGGTTTGATTCCTGGACAGGGAACTTAGCAGAACAAATGGATGTTCCTATCTCTCTCCTCTTCCCTTCCTTTCTAAAATTATTAAAATAATAATTTTAAAGAATAGTGGCATATATCACACTGGGATGGTGAACACTAAACAATTACGCAGGTCAGTGCATGCTCACATAACTCTGGTCAAGCTAATGTCTGTGTTGAGTAAAGAAACAGAGGCCCTGGTCGGCTTTCTCAGTGGTAGAACATCGTCCCGGAGCCCTGAGGTGGTGGGTCTATCCCAGCTCAGGACACGTAGGAGAAGCAACCAATGAATGCACAATGAATGGGAACACCTAAGCAGAAGTGCAAGTTGATGCTTCTCTGGTGTGCATGAGAGTGCCAGAGCTCTCTCTCATCATATCGATGAAACAAATATTCTTAAAAAGAAAAGGAACAGGAAACTCAGCATGTGACCGTGCAGATTCTGGCAGAATAGAGGTAGGACAGTGAGAGAGTAAGGACTGGGCTTCTCACTCATCACTCAGCTACCTTCTCAACATTCTTTTGTGAGTAAATTATATATATATATATATATATATATATATATATATATATATATATAATTATATATATATAATTATATATATATAATTCGGTGAGAGGACAGGAGTCAGAGACAGACTCCTGCATGTGCCCTGACTGGAATCCAACCAGCACGCCCACTAGGCTCTAAGCTCTCCCCACCTGGGGCTGCAGCTCTTTTGCACAACAGCTGAGCTCTTTTTAGTGCCTGAGGAGGAGGATGTGGAGGCATCCTAAGCACTCAAGGTGAAGTCACTCCAATCGAGCCATGGCTGCAGGAGTGGAAGAAAGAGACAGAGAGAGAGAGAGAGAGAGAGAGAGAGAGAGAGAGAGAGAGAAGGAATAGCAGAAGGGGTGGAGAAGTAGATGGGCGCTTCTTTTGTGTGCCCTGAACAGGAGTCAAATCTTGGACATCCACACGCTTCGCTGAACAGCTAGGACCAAATCAATACTTTTAGAAAAAACATCAGAAATCTCATAATGGGTCTGTGGAAATATTATTGTCTTTGCAATATTTATAAAAAGACGTAACTGGTGAATGGTTGATGTGATGAGCAAAAATTTTATGACGTCTTTAACACACATCTCCTTTGACTTGACCCTGACCGACTTCTTCCATTGTGTCCCATGTGCTCACCTCACCTGAACCTGAGTCACTGTCCCCTCCACCGCAGGAGCCTATAACCTAAGATATTAGAACCTTCACCACAGGGTAGTGATGACCCTCAACTTGCAGGTTGGATCGTCCACTCCATTGGGACAACAGTTGGGTCTAAGTCTTGGGGACTTCAGACATGAGCAGGGCCCCACAAGGCACAGAAAAATGTTGTTCTCTGTACTCGCTGAATGGAAGCATGATTCCTTGTCCTCTTTGAATATTAGAAGGTAAATATCCAAGCAGATGGCACACAGAACACACACCAGGTCCTCATCATCACTATCAACATTAACAAGTGTGGGCACTGAGCCCAGGGTCGCGTGCTGCCAAAAAGGGGTGGGGACAGGAGCATCAAAGTGGCTGGAATGCCCATTGGCCCTGTCCCCATGCCAGACAGAAGCTTCATGGATCTCACTGTGCTGTGGTCACTGAGCCCCGCCCACCCCACTATAAGTGCAGGCTGGCTCTGCCCTTGCAATCACTCACTCTGCCTTCCCACTTGACCGGCACATCTAGGTGACTCTCAGTCATGAGGACCCTCGCCCTCCTCGCTGCCCTGCTCCTCCTGGCCTTCCAGGCCCGGGCTCAGCCCGTGGAGGAGACAACTGACCAGGTGCCCGCTGAGAATGAGCCTGAGAAGGGGGACGAGGACGAGGCCATCTCCTTCTCAGAAGTGGAAAGCGTCGATCAAGCAGGTTCAGGTGATATCTCCCCACGTGCTACAGGGTCTGACCCCATCAGAAGGCCTGTCAGTGGGGCGTGGAGTCCAGGTTCATGGTCGGGGGTGGGATGAGGGGGGAGAGAAGCAGGCACCATGAGGGGAGAGGAGGATGAGAGCAGGGCAGAGAATGAGCACGAACGTGATAAACTTGGGTCAGAGACAGTCACGGGTCTGTGTGACCAACGCAGAGTCAGCCAGTGCTTGTGATTTACACAGACACGTGACCTTTCACCCTGACCCAGCAGGTGTGGTCTCTCATAGTAGACATGTCTCCTTTGAATAGCTGTCCTTAATACTGGCTGTGCCTCTGCTCCCTGAGTCAGTCCCTAACGTACCTGAATCCCTCTTCCCTCCACAGCCCTTCGGAGAGTAAGGATCTGCGTGTGCAGACGTCGCAGATGCGCTAGAAGAGAGCGTCGCTCTGGAAGCTGTAGGTCAAGAGGCCGTGTGTACCCTTTCTGCTGTCGTGGCTGAGCTTGTGGACCGAGACCCAGGGCCCTGTGACACTCCACTGGAGACCTGAGAGCGTACTTAGTGTCTGTATCTGTCATTGGTCTCCTTTCTTTCTCCAGAATAAACTTCAAGCATTAAAATGACTGTTTCTCTCTCTCTCTCTCTCTTTTTTTTCTCTCCATTTTTCTTATGTGTGTGGCTCACCTCTACGGAGATTTCTGTCCTGAATGGTCTACATTATGTTATCCAGCTTTTCCATGCCAATAATGAACAATTTGATCATTTAAACAGCAATAACAAAAACATCAAAAATGAACATAATTAAAACAAACTTAACAAACAAAATGTAATCCATTCATTAAAAAAATGAAAGGAGAAAGGTGTCTGGAATGTACCAAAAGGTATTGTTCACTTCAGGAAAGGCAGTTCCAATGGACTGTGTTACCTGTTCTTTTATTTTAAGACGGGAGAGGGCAGTGATATGTATATTTTCTCAGGATAAGCATGTGTTTCAGTCACATGTGCATATTCCTAGCTGTATCAACAAGATCAAGTGACCTAATGCTTCAGGTTGCCACGAACAGAAAAAAGTAAGAATTACACCCAAAAAACAGTATATTAACTAACATCTGTAGCCTCAAGCAATGGCAATGAGACATTCAGAATAGTGAGTCATGCACAATGACCAGTGAAATAAATATTTCCCCTTGGAAGCAGTGGTGAGATTAGCCCAATAACCAGTGGAACAGTTGATCTTAATTCTTTCATGCCTTGACCAGCACTGTCATTTTCCATGGGACTATCAGCTTTTACTACCAGGCCTCAAAATCAGGGTGCCACCAACAGAGAAAAGTAAGAACTACACCAAAACCAATGTATACTGACCAGCATCGGTGGTCTCAAATAATGAACTGAGAAAGGGACTCCCAGAGCCACTGGTAAAGCTCAGCATGTCCAGTGACTGTGACCTCAGTGGTCCTCCTTTGCACCACAAATGGTAAATGAGTCCATGTCGAAGCAAACAGTTGGTCTCAACGTTCTTTATCTCAGGTTAAAAAGACTGAGTCTACTAATTACAAGAATCCCATCCTGAATCTAATATAAGCTAGTAAGAAACGATATATTTTTAGCAATGCCATGGATAGGCACTCTGTCCTGAGCTGAGAGGGAGGCTGCAGGGAAGCCACTGAGACAGAGAAGCCTTATTTCCAGACGACAAGCTCCTCTCTGCCCCCTCTCCTTGTTCCACGGTCACCACACACATCCTAAAGCCACGACCTTGGATTCCACCCTGAGGCTGTGTTGTCCTCATAGAACCTTCTAGGTGCTCTTTACCCTGTGGCCACTTTTACTTCAGGTGACCTTTCCCTGAAACGGTCAAATGAGAAACACTTTACTCTGAACCTTCACCAAGACTCACCAAGCACCCCTCTCAGCTCTCATCACCAGGACACGAGAGCACTGACACGTGGGAGACCATGTGACCACGGCTTTACATACAGACCAAGGTGGGAAAGAGACAACACTCAAAATTTACCAAAACTTTAAAAAACTCATCATAATGCAAATTATCTTCAGGAAAGAGAAAGAGGCAGGCAGAAGGGAAATGACACACTCTGAAATGATCTGCAGTACTTGGGACGAAGAGGACATTTCCTGATTTATAAACGAATCTGAACAACTTACATAAATAAATGGGCAACTATTTTATTTTTTAGAATCAATGCCAATCAGAAAGGACCTTCGGAGAAAACAAACACAGGCACTTCTTAGACATGGGAACGTGTTGTCCCTGCACACTCGTGACAGAAACAAAGCCCGGACCCCATTGCAGAGGGAGATCTTACGGATCACATTGGAAAAGATCTCAAACCTCACAGTCCAGGTGCAGACTGCTTTCAGCCACACCAGGGCCCCAGGATCCCAGCTACCAGGGCGGGCAGAAAGTAAGGAGTGTTTTTCCAGAGTCACAGCAATATGCATGCAGGCAGGACAGGACATGGGTGTCATGTCTCAACTTGGTCTCAGGACGGACATTTCACATTTTTCTGTTCCACTATCCTTATCCGGTAACTGTCCTCTTCCTGGTCAGAACAGAGCTGCACAACTCCAGGTCCTGTTCTACTTCAAATACAGAAATGGACCAAAATATTAACAATAGCATTGTACAACTACACTCAGTAAAAACACTTTATTTTATTGTATAAAAATAATAAAATTCTGTCTGAACTGTGGTGGTACAGTAGACAGAGTGTTGACCTGGGACACTGAGGTCCCACGTTTTAAACCCTAAGGTCGCCAATTTGACTGCTGACTCACCAGCTTTAGAATGGGGTAAACAGCTTAGCTGGACTCAAAGAAGTGATCCCAAGATTGCTGGCTTGAGCCCAAAGCGGCTGGCTTGAGCCCAAGATCATTGGCTTCAGGTCAAAGGTCACAGGCTTTAGCCCAAGGTCACTGGTCTGAGACCAAGGTCACTGGTTTTAGCTCAAAATCACTGGCATGAGCAATGATTCAGTAGCTTAATGTGAGCCCCTGGGTCAATGCATGTATGATATAAATCAATGAACAACAGAAGTGCTGCAACAAATTGGTGATTCTCATCTCTGTCTTCCCTCTCTCTATATATCATTATAAATTAATAAATTAATTAATTAATAAAATTATTTTATTAGTTAAACTCTCAGGAGTTACACTTTATAGTTCAGAACTCTGACTATTGGTCACTCTGAGCTACACAGAAGCCTGGGTCATGCTGCCCAGATTCAGGTTTGGAAGAAGAAATGAGGACATTGGGGAGTCATGGGGCCACTGGCAAATAAAAAGATGATAAAAATGGGGAAGCACAGGAACTTTATGCCTACCCTGTGTGTGGGCAGCGTTGTGCTCCCTTCCATCTCCCTCTCTCTCCCTTCTTCTCTCTATTAAAATAAAAAAATTAAGCCCTGGTCAGACAGCTCAGGTCATCGCGGTGCCAGCCAGGATCTTAGAGGTGGTCAGTTTGATTCCACATTAAGAGCAAATACAAGAGCAGGACAAGGTTTCTCTTTCTTCTCCCAGCCTTGGATGACAGGAAGGAAGGAAGGAAGGAAGGAAGGAAGGAAGGAAGGAAGGAAGGAAGGAAGGAAGGAAGGAAGGAAGGAAGGAAAGGAGGAAGGAAGGAAGGAAGGGAGGAAGGAAGATAGGGAGGGAGGGAGGGAGGAAGGAAGGAAGGAAGGAAGGAAGGAAGGAAGGAAGGAAGGAAGGAAGATAGGGAGGGAGGGAGGGAGGGAGGAAGGAAGGAAGGAAGGAAGGAAGGAAAGAAAATAAAAAAAAAACCAGAAAGAAAGAGAGAAAGAACAATAGAAAGAAGGAAAGGAAGGAAAGAAGGAAGGAAGGAAGAAAGGAAGGAAGGAAGGAAGGAAGGAAGGAAGGAAGGAAGGAAAGAAGGAACGGAGGGAGGAAGAAAGGGAGGGAGGGAGGAAGGAAGGAAGGAAGGAAGGAAGGAAGGGAGGGAGGGAGGGAGGGAGGAAGGAAGGAAGGAAGGAAGGAAGGAAGGAAGGGAGGGAGGAAGGAAGATAGGGAGGGAGGGAGGAAGGAAGGAAGGAAGGAAGGAAGGAAGGAAGGAAGGAAGGAAGGAAGGAAGATAGGGAGGGAGGGAGGGAGGGAGGGAGGAAGGAAGGAAGGAAGGAAGGAAGGAAGGAAGGAAAGAAAATAAAAAAAAACCAGAAAGAAAGAGAGAAAGAACAATAGAAAGAAGGAAAGGAAGGAAGGAAGGAAGGAAGAAAGGAAGGAAGGAAGGAAGGAAGGAAGGAAGGAAGGAAGGAATGAGGGAAGGAAGGAAGGGAGGGGGAAATGGAGGGAGGGAGGAAGGAAGGATGGAAGGATGGAAGGAAGAAAGGAAGGAAGGAAGGAAGGAAGGAAGGAAGGAAAGAAGGAACGGAGGGAGGAAGAAAGGGAGGGAGGGAGGGTGGGAGGGAGGAAGGAAGGAAGGAAGGAAGGAAGGAAGGAAGGAAGGAAGGAAGGAAAGAAGGAACGGAGGGAGGAATAAAGGGAGGGAGGGAGGGAGGGAGGAAAGAAGGAAGGAAGGAAGGAAGGAAGGAAGGAAGGAAGGAAGGAAGGAAGGAAGGAAGGAAGGAAGGTAGGAAAAGAAAATGTAAAGTGACCTGCAAGTTTCAGAAAAACATCAAAATTAAAGAACAATTTAAAGTAGTTTTATTTTAAGACTGCTGCTGCAGGGGTGAGAGACTCAAGTCATGCAGCTGTGAACACTTAGGGTCGAGGGCTTAAAAACACATAAACCACAAGGAGCAGTTTACAGAAGCACAACTAGCATTTAGCTTATCAGGAAGTCTCTGCTGCACAATTTCTGGCATGTTAAAATATGTTTTCTGACAGTATGACTTGTGGTTTCCTCAGTTTGCAACTTTGCACTTATAAAAATACAAAAGTTTCAAAATGGTGATTATAGAACCCATACAAAATGGCATTGCTCTTGCTAACAGTTTTACAGTTTCTTAGCACCTTGTTACATTCCCCATTGTTATTATTTATGTTTTAATAAAATCCTTGATTTAGCTTTTTATTACCCTGTAGTTTAAGGGTATAGTGACTTCTGACTGTCATTAGTTTGATAGAGTTTACCTTTTCTCAAATGGCCTACAACCTGCACAAACCTTCTGCAACATACATAACCCGTAACTTTTATGAACTTTCTTATCTATGTAGAAATAACCAGCTTTCAAAACAACTTTCTTTCTTTTTCTTTCTAAAGTATCTCTATACTTTATGCCTTTCATTATTAAAACTGTACAATCCCTTTATAATTAATCAGAACTCTTAATTTCAAAAATTTTAATCTGTAGTGGCAACCAGTAATTTGTTAAAAACATACTTATTTTTTGAAGTGTCCTCCCTTTAAGTAGCTATTATTTATAGGTTACTCTATAAGGGTAGGTATAAGCACATTCATTTTTTTTTATTTACCTTGTAGCTTCCCTTCTAGCAAAGGGACTTATATTTCCCTTCTGTATGACCAACAGCAGCACACGTATCAGACCTTAAGATGACCTGCTCTGGCCTCTCCCTGATTTTAGTGTCCCTCCCTTCCCAAAGTTCAATTATGAGGAGTCCCATGGTGAGGTTCCTCAAGCTTCTGTTATATATAGACCAGCCAGCTTCTGTTTTATGGCTAGAGCAGGGCATGTGGTCCTTCTCAGGGTTCATTTAAAAGTTTGGTGGGATATGTTTGCACCGTCTATGTGGGAGTCTGTAAGGGAACTTAGGGAGAAGGGGTGATATCCTGGCTAATACAATTGTATACTGAGTGAATTTGGGGTGCATATAGCTTTTAGCAGAACTAGGGGGGTAAATTAGTTCATTTTTCACCAGTATCTACAATAAATTTGTTCAGGACTTTTTTCAAAATTTGTTTTAATTTTTGAGAACTATGAGGCCTGTGAGCACAATGTAATTTCTAATTAATATTAAGTGCATTTCCTGCTAGCTGTGAGACCTTAGATATAAACGCAGGCCCATTATGAGACCTAATATTAATAAGCAAGATAAATCTGGGAATCATTTCATATAGTAATTTCATAACAACTGTTCCTGATGTCTCATTTCTAGTAGAGAAAGTTTCTACCTATCCTGAAAAAGTGTCAATAAAAACTAAGAGGTACTTATATTCCTGTGTCAGAGGCTTTACTTTAGTAAAATCTATTTCTAAATGTTCACCTGGGAATGTTCCTCTTTCTCTATTTCTTAATTTTTCTACTTTTCTTAGTATTTACTTGGGCACAGACTCAACACTTGGATACAAATAATAATTTCCTTAAATAATTCTATTTGCATACCAATACCTAATTTTACTTCAGTTTGGTGAACCAGTTGTTAAAATGGCACTTTGTAATCAAGGTTCCCTTTAAGTTGGGTGACTGGGCAGCTGCCCAATGTGGAAATTACAAATTTACATTACTCATTCTTTCTTAATGTACATCTGTGCAACTTCACATATTATTAGAATATTCAACATGTACTAGTTCCATAGAAAGCAGCTGAATTATAATTGCTCATTTTTAATGACATTTTTATTTACCAAATTAGCATTATTATCTATATGTCATGGAAAACATTTTAAAAAATTACCAAAACTATGCAATTCCTGAAAGTGTTTAAAGATCTAAAATTATTGTCAGAGAGGGGCTTTTCAAAGATGAACATAATATATTCACAGTCGAGAAGTCAACTAACTGTTTCTAATCTATCAAACAAAATGACTGTTAGTCTAGTCAGCCTACCTCGAAAGGAATGGGATCTTACTCCTACAGCAATAAGATGGTTAAGGATAAATCACACAGCCAATGATGCTCAAAAAAAGTGAAGAGAATTGCAAGTGAGGATGCCAAACTAGAAGCAAAATGGGGCCCTGGCCAGTGGGCTCAGTGGTGCAGCAGTAGCCCAGCATGTGGATGTCCCTTGTTCAATTCCCAGTCAGGGCACACAGGAGAAGTCCCCATCTGCTTCTACACTCCTCCCCATCTTGGTTCTTTCTCTCTCTTTCTGACTCTCCTGCAGCTATGGCTCAATTTGAGAAAGTTGGCCCCAGGCACTGAGGATGGCTCCATTGCTTCTGCCTCAGGCACTGAGAAGAGCTCATTTACTGAGCAACGGAGCAACTCCCCAGATGGGCAGAGCATCTTCCCCAAGTGAGCTTGCTGGGTGGATCCTATTGGAGGTGCATTCAAGAATCTACCTCTATGAATTCTCTCCTCTCAATGAATAAAAAAGTATCAATATGTAAATAACTTTAATATCAAATTTATTGTCTTTTGTCAAGTATAAAAGAACTCTTTCTTATAACTTAATCTAGTTTTTCATACCTCTTTTATTGTTATTTTTAAAATATTAAATGCATGAAATAATAAACTACCTTTGGTGTATCTTTTTTTAATACTTAAAATGTTCATTATAGCAGAGAACTGGTTGTGTAAGTATTTAAATTCCACCACTGCAAATTCCTACGTGAATGTCACCATCCACGGGAACCTTGGAGGTTCAGGTCAGGCCCACTATGCCCCTTGTTCCTTGAATGAGACAGGCCTGGCTCCCAGTGTGGTTGAGACTGTCCCCATGTGCTCAAGAAACACAGTGTGGGTTTGTTCCATGTGCCAAGGGGCGGGCAGTGCGTTCCAGGATGTCTGTTCCCACATGGAAACAGCCCAGCCCACATCACATCCACACCACATGTGAGCCCAGAAGCACAGGAATAGGGGCTGGTCCCAAGGCAGGGGACAGGGGCCCTGGGGTTTCGCAATCTCGATTTGCATTAGGATGACTGGGTGTACTTGGTGCCCCAGGGCCTTTGTCATGGCACACGGGTTAAATGTACATTTCATTATTGTAAAATGTACAATTTAATTATTGTGAAGTCACCAGAGGTGCAGCCCACACCGAACCCTACGGGAACTGGGGTCCTTTGTAAGGAGTGAAGCAGAGCTCGCTGTCCACTCAGCTGTGCAGCTCACCGGCGTCACCATGAGGATCTACCAGCTCCTGTTTACTATGTTCCTTGTGTTCCTGTTCGCTGTTCCAGGTAAGAGGGGCTGACACCAGGGACAGACAGGTGGACAGGACGGGATAGTCTCCCTCTGTGCCCCCAGCTCTCCACCCTCCTTCCCTGTCTCTCCTTCTCTCTGTCTCTCCCTCTCTCCTCCTCTCTCTCTCCTGCTCTCTTCTGTCGTCTACACACACCTTTAGACCAGACAGACTGTCTGAAGTGCTCAGGAGAGCCAAGCACCCTGTCTCTCACCACGGAGGAGGGTCAGGGACAGGCAGGGCAATTCCCAGCCTTTCCTGAGCCCCCTGAAGGGGCCCGCTAGCTGGTAAATGCCACCTGCTCACCGTCCTCCGAGATGAGGGGCTGCTCACAGACGACACCTCGGTCATGTGGCTTTTCTTACGTATAGAAAGAAACATATCTGATTTCGTTTGAAAACAGAAGTGCACAGTGTCACTATCTCTTTAAACTAATGGGCGGGGTTTCCTGTGACCTAGAGAACTGTGGAGAACAGCAAGGCCAGCCTGGACTTGGGGACACTGAGTGGGGGACACCACTGTGCCTTTGTCTTCTCAGCGTGAAGGTGTCGAGGACACGTGCTGACCAGGCTCCTCTTGGTTCAGGGCTTGGAGCTGCCTGTACCAGTGGCTCTGAACTCAATGCTGACCTTTGACTGTCTCCTCAGTGTTCCAGGGATCGAATAGAAGGATGAAAGAAAAAAGGAGACAGGAGGGAGGGAGTAGTGTGAGACTAAGACATGAGGTCACCAGTTAATACATCACAAATTATTCCGGAAAGCCCATTTTATCGGTTTTCCTCCTAGCTGTATTCCAGCACAGAGCAAAACCAGGGAAGGGCAGGAGGCCAGGAAGCCAAGAATGAAGGCAGAGGGACCCAGTAGGGTCGGCATGGGCCGTCCCAGGAAGAGTGAGAGCCGGACCGGGTTGCAGAGGGTTTTCAGGGCCAGAAACATGACCACCATTTTCAGTTGTAAGTTACGCCGATGTGAAGTCCTCCTTAAACAGTTCTTGGATGTTAAAGAGGCTGCTCAGCTCAAATCCTTAGCTGACAAACAAAGAGATAAAATACACACCCACCAGCTGTGTCTGATCCAGAGACCACTGACCCGTGTGACCCTGACTCAGCAAGACTTTGTGGGGACTGTCACTAACTTGGAGGACTTGAAGTGGCCTTGGACTCTCGTCCATCTGGTCACTCCCCACGGCTCAGACCCTTTACTGTGTTGGTTCTAGAAACATATGATCCTGTCGAACCTCAGCCATTCTAGTCTCTGTCCAAAATCTGGATCCTCATATTACACACTCATCTCTTATCATTGTCACGGAACACCTGCAGCCTTGGGGGTGTGTCCAAGGGACATTGATCATGTGAATCCTTCCACCAAGGGGCTCTGACATGTTTCTGCCTTCTCTGTTCTCTCTGTAGGTCTTGCTCAGTCCTGCAGGCATAGAGAGGCATATGCCAGCTCTTCCGTTGCTCTGGAGGCAGAAGACGGATAGGCAACTGCAATTTCCAGGGAATGAGATGCTGCAGAAAATAGCGATGCACCAGCAGAGGGTCCTGTCACCTTCAGGAATTAGAGACGTGCCCTCCAGAATGATATAAAATGTAAATCAAATTAAATCACATCTGAGTCCCCTGTGCTCCCTGAGAGCACCCTGTGTTCTCCTATGACGTATGCTGGGTTCATACTTTTTCCTGCCCTGCGTCCCCTGACCTGCCCCACACCACCCCTCCCACGGGGCCCCATTCACCTGGTCCCCACAGGAGCCCCTCCACCTCGGGGACACCACCACTGGTCCCCACAGGAAGGACGGGACCCCTCCCTCCTCAGCTCCGCCCGAGTCCTCACTCCCTTTAGCGTCATGCTTCTCACTCTGTCCTGCCTGGTTAACATGTGGTCACCTGCTAATTCTCCGTCTGGCCCATAAAACCTCTACGGGAGTGGACTTGGTCCCGTTCCTTTATGACCTGGTCTGTGAGGGGAAACACGGCCTCATCAATGGTTACCCTCTGGGTGGCACAGCTGAGCAGGACGAAGTGACTCCCTCCAGTGGACGTGGTGGAGCCAAGTCAGAGGTGTACAGAGCAGCCCTTTGTGAAAGGACAAGTAAACAAAGACAGTGTAGCATGGACAGCAGAGGAGAGCACTGACCACCAGAAGGAGGGCAACATGGCCGGCAGGGGGCGTGCCGATGCTGACCCCACCTGCTGTCTCTTTCCTGGGAGGCTCTGGGACTTAAACCCAGAGCTCTGTAGGGTGTCCTGTCCAAGTCAGCAGGGCTCTGTTTCTCTACATGAGCCCCTCACACAACACACATAAGGGTTCCCCTCTGGGTAGATGCACTTTAGCTCTGAAACTTTCCCCTGAGGGTCCCAGAGTCTCCTGATTGAAGGGAGAAGTCAGAGACTGTTCCAGTGAACATGTGTTTATCCAGATAGACTCCCTCAATCTCAGAGCCAAGATGAAGATTAAGTGAGTCAGCAGCTGCTGGTGCAGTACTGAAGGGTGACACCAAAATCCCATAACCGAGACAAAGGGCACTCTGCAATATTCTTCACTGAAAATTTATTTAATCCCATGACCACCCATGATGCATCTGACAGCTTCCTCTGCCTCAGAGGGTCCTGGGCTCAGTGTCATGTGAAAGCTCCCATTTCATGATTGCACTTGGGGTGTACTGGGCTTAGGTCACCCCTCAGGCTGAGGAGAGGGGGTGCCGTCTGTGTTCTATGAGGATTTCTGCCCCACTGTGTCTCCCCACTCAACTGAATGGGAGTGAGTCACACCATTGAATTCTGTTCCTGTCTGTCCCATGGGTCATGTTGTCACCAGTCTCTTCCTTATCCACACTAACAATTCTGTGGTCTCTTCCAAGAGAACTTATAGTTCATATTTTCAAGCATGAATCTTCTCAAATCCTTCAATAGTTATCCTTAGCTCAGAAATCCTAGTAAAACTGTAGCACGTTATCTGTTTCCCAGCATCTAAGCTTTCCCTTGACTTCAAAAAGTTATTATTTTACTTCTAGTTTGTTTGTTTTTTCATGATCCTCTCCCTCCTGAATTTCTTTTAGTTACGAATCCTTTGCGTTGTGCACCTACCTTTTCATCTCACTCGTTTTATTTCCTTTTTTAATTTTTACTTAAATATGTTGGGGTGACATTGGTTAATAAAATTAGAGAGGTTTCAGGTGTGAATTCTAGTACACATCATCTGTATATTGTATTGTGTGCCCACCACCCAAAGTCAAGTCTCCTTCATTCGCCATATACTTGACCCCCATTACCTTTCAGTAACACCCCAACAGCCCTTTCGACCTGGTCACTGTAATACTCTCTGTCTGTGAGTTTTTGTCTCATTAGTTGCATTTTGTCTCATCAGTCACAATATGGATAAGTACGGGGGCGGTGTTCTTAGCCCTGTCGCACACCTGAGAAGAAGAACGGAAGTAACTTGCTCCCACTCATGCGGACTATATGTAGGAAAGGCTTCCATTTAATCTCAAGTGGTTTTGGCTCCAAAGACCGAGTTTTTATTGACTATTTAACAATCACTCAAAATAAATTCACTTATTAAATTAAATATAAACAACAATGTTTCTTAGTATGACTGTGATGAATGCAATACTTGGAACATACTTATACAAAAAGATTTCCTGTTCCTTATATGAAAGTTCAAATGTAACGGGGTGTCCTGTGTCCCGCCTGGCCACCTTGTGTATCTGTCATCATGTGCCAGGTTCTGCGGGGGTGACAGCCACGTCAGAATCGTAAAAGAGCAAAGTGGTCTCGCTGTGCAAGAAAGATGAAGGCGGGCAGCTTTGGTGAAACATGCCTTTGATTCTTATTTGTATTTTCTTTTTCCCACCACACTTTCTTGTACAGGAAATAAAAAAATAAAGAGAAAAGTGGAATGTAAAACTATGGGAGGCACCTGCAGGCACCAGAGAACCCACGACTGCTCCGTCCTGCCCACGGACTGCAGGAGTCGGTACAGACACTGCTGCCGACTCTGGGTGCAATTGAGGGTCCCCCCACAGCCAGGGAGTTGCGCCACCACTGACGTCTGCAGAATAAACATGTTGCCACCACTCATACGGGTCCTGTGTCCAGTGTTTTCTAGGGTGTGCCTATGTGACAGGTCACTGAACTGGGCTGCGGGGACATTTCAGTCCTGAGTCTGTTACAACCGCTAAGTAGGTGCCTGACATCCAGCAAGGTGTCTCCTCTCCTGGGCCTCAGTGTCTGCACCTGTCACGACTGATACTGCTGTTCTCCGAGGCACCTGGAACCTGTCTGCCTATGTCCATAAACCGGTGGACTGAGGAGAAGAGCTTTTATAGGACCTGTGTGTGTGTGTGTGTGTGTGTGTCTGTGTGCACACGTGCGCGTGTGGTGTGTGTGTATTATTTGTTGCAAAGTCTTTGAGAGTTTGTTCTTGTTTCCATGTCCCTGAGGGCTCCTGTGTACCCAGCAGTGGCTCTCGGTTGATTACTGAACATCCCGGGAAACCAGTTAGTCAGGGGCGCCGAGGAGCAGGAAGATTTCAGCTACCACTTGGACATCAACCCATAGAACCAGAACTCGGGATTACAGAACCCTGCCCACTGTTTCACAGAGAGCCAAGACTCACAGACACGGGGATGACTTCTTCTCTCCAGAGGTACCTTCAAAATTAGCCTGAGTCCTTGACGGTTACTGCCTTACAAACCATGAAATCGTTTTGGGCCCAGGCAAATTTTAATGACAAAGCTGAAACCTTTTGACTAGATGATTGGGAAAGGTGCCTTCAGCAGTAAAGGAGTAGCCCCCAGTTTGAAATACTCAGGGTACAGTTTCTTAGTCACATTTCTGCTGAGTGACTTTCTTCTTCTATCAGATCAAACTCCCATACACTGCTACTAGGAATGCAAAATGCTAAGTCTGCTTTGGAAGAGAGTTGGGAAAGTGAAACCAATGCTTCTGAAAGTGACACACATGCTTACCAAAGGATTCATTAACCCCACTCCTGGGTAATCACTCTGGCAAAGTGAAAATGTGTGTTCACATAAAAGCTGGTATGAAAATGTTTATAGCAGCTTTACTCATAATTACCCAAAATATGGGAAACAATAAAGATGTCCTTCAACTAGCAAATTAATGTTGGTACACTGTATAATGGAATACTATTTTGCAATGAAAAGGAATGAATGACTGATTCATGCGATGACACTTAGAACACTATACCACAAAGCTTGGATTTTAGTGTATGTAAATTTTTAAATATTTCAAATTGATGTAGGTTTAAAATGGGATGCATATTGTAACAAATAAAATTGAGTTATGTTTAATCATATGACCACACTAACGGTGGTAGAGAAGAAATCTGACATAAATTTGAAAACTTGTTCTATATTTTTCAGTAAATGGAACTAGGGATCCTTAAAGAACTGACTGACTTCTGAAAAGGTGAAGGGAAATTCAAAATGAATCTGGAGTATCTTCTAGTGCCAGCAAGGAAAAAAATGTTCCCCCAAACTGTAGCTCACTATGTTGAAATTTCATAAAGAATATGTTAAAGAGCTCCCAATGACCAAAGTTGAAACAATTTTTTTAAGGTGAGAGAAGGGGAGAGAGTGAATCAGACTCCCTCACATACCCCAACTGGGATCCACTTGGCAACCTTATCTGGGGTAAAAGCTTGAATCCAGAGCTATTTTTAATGTTGAGGCCAATGCTCTGATCAACGGAGCTATCCTCAGTGCCTGAGCCAACACTCAAACCATTTGACTCACTGGCTGCAGGGAGCAAAGAGAGAAAGAAGGGGGAGAGGGAGGATGGAAGAAGCAGATGGTCACTTGACCTGTGTGTCCTGACCGGGAAATGAACCCAGGACATCCATATGCTGGGCAGCTGCTCTATCCACTGAGCCACCAGCCAGGGTTGAAAACTTTTATGAAAACAAAAAAGTATGAAAGTATGAACGTCTAACCCAGAGATAAAAGAAAGTGCCATGTGTCCACACTGAGATGAGTAATGGAAAAGAGATGACATTTCATTGCACAAAAACGGCCGTGAGCAGACAAAGACCTGATAGAAAAATACAAAATCAACCTCAGAACACCAAACTTATCATTTCAGACAAGATCTGCCATTCTTTAAAAAACAGAAATAAAATATCTGCGTAATCTCAAAATATGTCCAAGTTAGTAATTTCAAAAAGAAACTATAGCTTTGCAGAGAAGAATTTAGCAAGAACCGCCTCAGCCAAGAGACTGGCCATCTTGCAAAAGTATTTGGATGAGATGCCAAAATGTAGTAAAATGCACAAACATGTTGGGGGTAAGAAAAAGGACACAGAGCCCACTGAAAGCTCCCCTCCAACCCCCCCATGGACAATGAAATATAATTTGTTAAAAAAATGACGTAGTATTGGATGATCAATAAAGGTATAAAATATCTGTAAGTCCATTGTGATAATACATGAAGGATTCAACAAATAGAAGAAAAGAAAATCTTTAAGTAATGTCCATCGATGCTCCCCTCAAAGAGGTGGAGGATAACTCTACACCTCTGCTGATGACTTCCTTTCAAAGAGGACAGCATGCATGAGGGAAGAGGACACCTGCCCAGTGGAGAAATACCACCTCCAGCTGGACGGTCAAGGTTTCCAGCATCGGTAATAAGACATGCTGACAGCGTGTACTGTTCTCTCATATTGATGTGCTGAGGAGAACACTTCATCTCTATGATATTCAACCCAAAATCCTATCACCCAGACTTATCATAAAATTATATAGACATACATTAGGCCATCATACATCACAGGTTATCCTATGAACTCTCCTAATGGTATTCCTCAAAATTGCCAAGGTCTTTTACAACAAGGAAAGCCTGAGACAGAGCCCAGAGATTAAGGGAACATCATGACTAAATGTAACAGGGCAGCCTGGATGCGAGTTTAGGAAAGAAAAAATAAAAAAGGATATGGATGATAATGAATAAAACCCAAATAAAGTGTGGGATTTAGTTCATAATGATGTATCAACGTTGCGTGATGATTTGTGACACATATCATGGTCACACACGATGCTAACAATAGGGGAAACTGGACGCAGGTGTGGAGAAACCCTGTACTAGTCACACAGTATTTAACAGGGACCAGCGAGCAGGAGACAGTGAGGTTGAAATCACGTGGAAGGGACTGAGAGTCTGAACAAGGAGGAGTCTGACCCCGGGTTCCCTTCCCCAGCTCACCCCGCTCTCTCCCCACCTCCATTGATGGTGGACAGTTTACTTTCAGAAAGGCTGCACCAGAAAGGTTGTGGACTTGGAACCCTGGGCTGGGCTAAGGTGTCAATGAGGCTCTGAGGTGAAAACAGATGAATTAGAGGAAAATCTATAAAGGGGAAATCACCAGCTTCCTTCCTCCCCTCAGCCCTCAGGACCCTGGTGCCCCATCCATTGCTCTCCTGGCCAAACAAGGTCCGAGAAACAGACAGCTTCTCTGTCGGCCACAACCGAAGGTCTTAATGCTTGTCACGGCGAAGTTTATGTTCATGATAAACTAGGCTCAACATTTACTATGTAGACAGCTGATTTACAATCCAAGTGAAATTTATAGCCTTGTCAAGTGTGATGTCAAACACACAGAGCTTATCAAGGAGGAGTGGGACCTGAAGCTGGAATGGGGACACTTGGGTAAATTTTGATAATTGTACATACCTTGAACTCCCAGTTCTTTGCATTGTGTGCTGATGGAAGCCTCCTCCTCAGGCTAAGGATATTAGCCTGCAGAAGTCTCTGTAATGACCTTACCTGGTGCAGAAGCCTCAGCTGAGGAGATGTAGGGTGTTTCTGAAGACACACCTGGTCAGTGCCTCACTGCATCTAGAATGGGGTCCTCAAACTTTTTACACAGGGGGTCAGTTCACTGTCCCTCAGACCGTTGGAAGGCCGCCACATACAGTGCTCCTCTCACTGACCACCAATGAAAGAGATGCCCCTTCTGGAAGTGCGGTGGGGGGGCCAGATATATGACCTCAGGGGGCCACATGCAGTGCACAGGCCATAGTTTGGGGACGCCTGTACATGGCTAGACAACAGTCTGAAAGACTGCAGGTCTCACTCACTGTGAAGAGGTGCTGTGCACGCCAAAAGAATTGCAAGGTTTTGCAAATCTTGGCCCAATTCATGTATTGTTTGAAATCATCCTGAGAGTGTTAGAACAGAAAGGAGACAACAGAGCATTGGACTGGGCCAATATATGGTTGTGTATGTAGAAATCAGTGATTCTGGCTTAAAAAATTTAGCTAAGGCTGCTAGGAGTGGTTTGGAAGGATGCTTGGTTGACTTAAACATTAATTTAGTGACAGGATAAAGAAATTTGAGCTGTCAGGGTATCTGAAATTTACCTCAGAGAAAGAATCGAAAGACATAGGATGGGATGTTGCAATTGATTCATCACCTGTGAGCACAGAGGTTCACTCTGACTGACCCCTGCAAGGGCTCAGAGGACGATCTCTTCCCAGACAAACACATTAAACAACTCATTAGTGAGGGGAGCCCCAAATGCGTGGAAAGTTCCAAAGTGCTTGTCGTCTATAATCTGGGACAATGGGAAATCCCAACATTGATGTTCTTGAGGAGGTTGGACTATCAAACGCCAAACGATAATATTTAATGGCCTAGATAATGTAATACTCTAATAACTTTAATTATTGAGTTAAAATAATTAATAAGTCTAATAAATCCAATTAATTGTTAAGGTAGACATGATCATTGTAATAGACCTCAGGGTTGGTGTGGTCATCAGAATGGCTGTCACCTCAGAGGTCTTTGGCAACTTTGAATTGACTATGGTGTCGTCAGAATGGAAACAGGAAGCTCCCATAGGCTGTGTCTCCATCCGGGGGCTTCGTGGCATCTCCTCCGTCCAGTCCTCTCTCACCTCCACTGCTCCTCTGTCTCTGCCGGAAGCCTGGCCCATGTCCATCCTAATGTCTCATGAATCACTCTCTCCATTCTTGACCTCTCCTTCAACCTCTCGGCAGGGACCCCACTCCTGGAACCTCCATCACCCGATGAGTCAAACAGAATGGAAACCATCTTCTTCCTCACTTTCCACCTTCAAGCACCTGCTCCTCACGCTTCCTCTCCCAGGTGTTTAAAAACTAACTTCCGGTTGATGTCTTTGTCAATGCCTGAATTCCCACTTTTTCACCTCAGTCATTGACACTTCAGTTATTGCATTTTATCTGAAATTGCCTGTGGATTTCCAGCTTCTCCGTCTCTCCTTCACGCCTTCATTCTACATTCTTCAATGTTCCCCTGCAGCTGTAAAGACAAGGATAAATTTTCTCTCAGGTCTCAAGTCCTCCATCCATGGACCACACGTCCTCTGCCTTCATCTCTCATCACAGCCCACCCCTCACCTGATGGAAGTCGTGGTTCTGACATGGTGTCCTTGCATGTGCTGTCCCCTTCTTATCAGAACACATGAGCCACTTTCACCTGTAACTCTCCCTGGCTGAGTCATCCTCATTTTATTTAAGACTCAGCTCATAATAACCTCCATGGGAAGACATTCCAAATGCACCAAACTTGAATAAAATATTCACATCAGTGTGTGTCTTAGCAGAAGAATCCACACCCTCCAGCTGCCTCTACTGTTCCCAGCACAAGGCAGGTGGTCAGCAGGTGGCAGCAAAGTAAATGAACCAGTGAATAAAGAACAGAGAATCATGTGGACTCGGCCTTTAGAATGAATTCAGAGTAGACATGCTACACGTGAACTCTTCAGTGTACTTAGCGCAGGGCCGCTACCTGGAAGGAGAAAGCCTCGGCTCACTTGTTCTCTCCCAACAGAAGCTCCCCCCGGGCACAACCCTGGCATGTGGAGTGTGCACTTCTTCTTCCTCCGCAGGCTGACGCTCACGCTGGAGTCACAGAAGCCGTGCATGTCACCGTGCCACTGACCTGTAGAGAGACCGAGAACGTTTGTTCTGGGAAGAAAGCCTCAAGCTCCCTGTGCAAGAAAAGAAAAACTTCCATCTGAGTGTGACGCCCTAACCTCACTGCTCATGAAAGTACTCTGTCGGCCCTGGACTGTAACTCAGTGGATAGAGCGTTGGCCCAGTGTATGGACTTCTTGGGTTCAATCCCCTGTAAGGGAACACAGGGGAAGTGACCATCTGCTTCTCTCTGTCTTCCACTCCTGTAGCCAGTGGCTCAATTGGTTTGAGTGTCAGCACTGGCGCTGAGGTTAGCTCTGTTGGAGCACATCAGCCTCAGGTGCTAAAAACAGCTCAGTCCTCAAGCATCTGATGATGTTTCCAGTTGGATCTCAGTGGGGGGGGGGGCATGCAGAAATCTATCTCACTATTTCCCATCCTCTGCAAGGAAGAAAGGAAGGAAGGCCCTTAGTATATCTCGTCCTCTGGAGGAAAGGAAGGAAAAATGTAAAGGAGGAAGAAAAGGAAGAAAAGAAGGAAGGAAGGAAGGAAGGAAGGAAGGAAGGAAGGAAGGAAGGAAGGGGGGGAGGGAGGGAGGAAGGAAGGAAAGTAAAAAGGAAGGAAAAAAGAATAAAACAGTTAAAAGAGGAAGGAAGGAAGGAAAGAAGGAAGGAAGGGAGGAAGGGATGGAGGGAGTGAGGGAGGGATGGAGTGTGGGAAGGAGAGAAAGAGAGAGGAAGGGAGGGAGGGAGGAGGAAAGAAAAGAAGAAAAGAAGAAAGAAAGAAAAAGAAATAAACAGAGAAAGAGCAAAGGGACGAAGGGAGGAGGAAAGGATGGAAGGAAGGAAGGGAGGAAGAAAGGAAAAAGAAAGAAAGAAAGAAAGAAAGAAAGAAAGAAAGAAAGAAAGAAAGAAAGAAAGAAAGAAACTCTAGGATGTTACAACACCATTCACACAGGGACATGGTCCTGTGAGCGCTGCTGGAACAGTGTTCGGGTACTGCCTGGGGTGAGGAAGGACACTCAGAACACGGGGACCCTGGTGGCCCCTGCAGAGCGGGTAGAGGGCTGGTGCAGGGAGGGGGACCGACAGTCTCACTCATCACTCAGCGCCATTTTGAATTTTCTTTTTAGAGCAAGAATTACTTTTTTACTTTAAAACATAAGAACTTTCAGAGGCAGGTAGCAAGAACTTGGTTGTGTCACCTATTTTTCCAAAGGACACAAGTCATTATATGACATGCTTAAATCCTACTGACTTCTGGAAAGGAATCTGTCTTTCAGCTTAACTTTGACCAACTCCTTCGTTCATGTCCCACGGTGATCACTTCACCACAGTCTGTGCCTCCTTTGCCTCCACTTCAGGAGCCTGTCCACCCAGGACCTGAAAACCTCTCCCAGGGGGAAGTGATGACCCTGAGCTTGAAGAAAAGACACTTCACTACATTGGGTTGATGTAAGGTTTGGTGTAAGGGTTGGGGCTTCCAAAAATGAGCAGGGCCAAACATCAGACACAAAAGAACATTGTTCCCTGTGCTCACTGAATTAGATCTCTATTCTTTGTCCTCTTTGAACACTAGAAGGTAAATACCCAAGCAGATGGCACACAGAACACACACCAGGTCCTCATCATCACTATCAACATGAAGGAAGTGGGGACACGGAGCCCATGGATAAGTGCTGCCATGAAGGGGCAGGGATTGAAGCATCAGAGACAGGGAGGCCCGGTGGCCCTGGCCCCAGTCCAGCCAGTGGCCCCACTGCCCTCACTGCGGTGTCACTGAGCCCCGCCCACCCCACAATAAGAGCAGGCTGGCTCTACCCTCTCCACCACTCACTCTGCCCTCCCACTGGACCCACTCTTCCAGGGACTCTCAGCCATGAGGACACTCACCCTCCTCACTGCCCTGCTCCTCCTGGCCTTCCAGGCCCGGGCTGAGCCCCTGTGGGAGACAGCTGACCAGGTGCCACCCAGGACCAGCCTGAGACCGAGGACCAGGACATGGCCATCTCCTTCATAGAAGAGGAACGCGTTGCTCGAGAAGCTTCAGGTGACACCTGCCCATGTGCTACAGGGTCTGACCCCATCAGAGGACCTGTCAGAGGGGTGTGGAGTCCAAGCTCACATTCTGAGGTGAGTGGTGGTTGGAAAGAAGCAGGCATCACTAGGGGAGAGGAGGATGGGGGCGGGGTAGAGAATGTGACACATGACCTTTCACCTTAACGCAGCAAGTATTGTCTGTGGCAATAGGTCACTTCTGAGTCGATGTCCCTGAAACTGGCTGTGTCTCTGCTCCCTGTGCCCGTGTCCACTGTGCCTGACCCTCATCTTCCCTCCGCAGGCCTTGAGAAAGGAGGCAGGTGCACGTGCCAACCTGGCTGATACTGCAGGTTAATTAGTCTTGTGCTGGAAGATGCACTAGCTTTGGTAACAAATACAGGCTTTGCTGTAGCGATACTTTGTGAACCGAGACCACAGTTCTGTGATGTTCCTCTGAAGACCTGAAACAGTGTTTATCTGTGCACCTGCACCTTCTCTTCTCTCTCTCTCTCCATAATAAACTTCAAGCATAAACTCACTCTTTAGCTTTTGCCCTCTTTCCATTATTCTTTTTTGTAATTGATTTTAATTTACTATGTTTACATAGATTCTAGTGTCGCCCTGAAGGCATTGCCCCATCCCCAGATTCCCCTCAACATCACCCTCCCCCCTCCCCACAGTGCCCTCCCCCCTTCCCTTCAGGTTTATCCCATCCTCTCATCCCCCTTCCCTCTGTCCTCTTCTCCTCTGGACCCTTTGATTCCTCCTCTGTCTCAATTCTGTTCTCAGTTCACGTTGTTCATTGGATTCCTCAAGTGACTGAGGTCATATGATATTTTTCTTTCTCTGCCTGGCTTATTTCACTTAACATAATAGTTTCCAGGTCCATCCATGTTGTCGCAAAAGGTAAGATTACCTTCTTTTTCATGGCCCTATATTATTCCATAGTATATATGTACCACTGCTTTTTAATCCACCCGTCTACTGAAGGACACTTGGGCTGTTTTCAGATCTTGGCTATTGTGAACAATGCTGTCATAAACATGGGGGTGCATTTCTTCTTTTGAATCAGTGATATGTTGTTCTTGGGATATATTTCTCTAGTGGGATGGCTGGGTCAAAGACCAGTACTATTTTTTATTTTTTGAGGAATCTCCATACTGTTTTCCACAGTGGCTGCACCAGTCTGCATTCCCACCAACAGTGCAGGAGGGTTCCCTTTTCTCCACATCTCGCCAGCACTTATCCTGTGTTGTTTTGTTGATGAGTGCCAGTCTGACTGGTGTGAGGTGATATCATATTGTGTTTTTAATTTGCATTTCTCTAATGATTAGTGATGTTGAACATTTTTCCATCTGCCTATTGGCCATCTGTATGTCCTCTTTGGAGAAGTGTCTATTCATTTCTTTTGCCCATTTTTTGATTGGATTGTTTATCTTCCTGGTGTTGAGTTTCATAACTTTTTTTTATAAATATTGGTTATTAACCTCTTATCAGATGTATTGTCCAATAAGTTCTCCCATTGTGTGGTTTGTCTTTTTATTCTGTTCATATTGTTTTTAGCTGTGCAAAAGCTTTTTAGTTTGTGATGGTCCCATTTGTTCATCCTGTCTTTATTTTACTTGCCTTTGGAGATAAATCAGCAAATATATTGCTGCAAGAGATGTCGGAGAGCTTATTGCCTATGTTTTCTTCTAAGATGTTTATGTTTTCAAGGCCTACATTTAAGTCTTTTATCCATTTTGAGTTTATTTTTGTCAATGATGTAAGTTGGTGGTCTAGTTTTATTTTTTTTGCAGATAGCTGTCCAATTTTCCCAACACCATTTGTTAAAGAGGCTGTCTTTACCCCATTGTAGGCTCTTACCTCCTTAGTCAAATATCAATTGTCCATAAAACTGTGGGTTTAAAAAAAAAAAACAACTGTGGGTTTATTTCTGGGTTCTCTGTTCTATTACATTGATCTATATGCCTGTTCTTATGCCAATACCAAGTTGTTTTGAGTACAATGGCCTTGTAGTATAACTTGATATCAAGAAGTGTGATATCACTGGCTTTATTCTTCTTTTTCTACATTGCTGAGGCTATTCATGTTCTCTTTTGGTTCTATATAAATATTTGGAATATGTGTTGTATAATTTTGAAGTATGGCACTGGTATTTTAATTGGCATAGCATTGAATTTATAAATTGCTTTTGGTAATATAGACATTTTAATGATGTTTATTCTTCCTAACCATGAGCATGGCATATGCTTCCACTTATTTGTACCTTTCTTGATTTCTTTTTTCAATGTTTCATAATTTTCAGAGTACAAGTTTTATTTAATGTTATTGATTAAATTTGCTTTAGGTACTTTAGTTCTTTTACTGCAATAGTGATGGAGATTAATACCTTAATTTCTCTTTCAGACAGATAATTTTTGCTGTATAAAAATGCCTCTGATTTCTGAGTATTAATTTTTTATCCTGCCACCTTGCTGAATTCATTTATCAGGTCCAGTAGTTTTTTTTGACTGAGACATTAGGCTTTTCTATGTATAGTATCATATCATCAGCAAATAATGAGAGTTTTACTTCTTCTTTTCCAATTTGGATGCCTTTTATTTTTTCTTCTTGACTGATTGCTGTGGCTAGGACTTCCAAACTTTGTTGAATAAGAGTGGTGAAAGGGGCACTCCTGTCTTGTTCCTGATCTTAAAGGGATTGTTTTTAATTTTTGTCCATTGAGTATGATGTTTGCTGTGGGTCTGTCATAGATGGCCTTTATCTTGTTGAGGTATTCCCACTTTGCTGAGAGTTTTGAACATAAATGAGTGTTGGATTTTATCAAATGCTTTTTCTGCATCTTTTGATATTATCATGTGGTTTTTCTCCTTCCTTTTGTTTATGTGCTGAATCCCATTGATTGATTGATCGTGTTTCATGCCACTGTATTCAGAGTAGATGCTTGATATGATTTCAATGTTCTTAAACTGGTTGAAACTCATTTTGTTATCTATCCTAGAGAATGTACTGTGAGCACTTGAAAAGAATGTATATTCTGCTGCTTTAGGGTGAAAGGTTCTGAGGATATCTATTAAATCCAGTTAACCTAGTGTGTTCTTTAAGTTTGCTGTTTCTTTGTTAATTTTTTTCTTGAGAATCTATCTAGTGATGTTAGTGAGTATTGAAATGCCCTACTTTTATAGTATTGCTATTGCTCTTGCTCTTTATATCCATCAAAGTCTGTTTTATATATTTAAGTGCTCTTATATTAGGTGCATTGTTATTTATAATGATTATGTCTACCTGTTGGATTGCTCTCTTTATCAATATGCAGGGAACATCTTTATTTCCTAGTATAGCCTTTGTTTTAAAGTCCATTTTGTCAGATAAATGTATTGCTACCTTAGCTTTGTTTTTTATTTTCACTTGAATGAAATTTTTTTTTCCAAAAATTGTCTTTTAGGGTATGTGTATGTTTTGTTTTGAGGTGTGTCTCTGTAGACAGCATATGTGTTGTTCCTGTTTTTATATTTACACAGCTTTCTTATGTGTTTAGATTGAATCATTTAAACCATTTACATTTAAGGTTATTATTTATATGTAGTTGTTTATTGCCATTTAATTCTTTAAATCTACATTCCTCTTTTACTATATTTTACCCCTGTGTTCTGTATGCAACAGGCCCCTGAACATTTCTTGCAGCATTGGTTTGGTTATAATGAATTATAGTTTATTTTTGTCTGGGAAGCTTTTTATTACTGGTTCAATTTTAAACAATCACCTTGCTGGATAAAGAACTCTTATTCGTAGGCTCTTGTTTTGCATTATTTTGAATATTACTTGCCCTTCCCTTCTGTTCTCAAGTGATTCTGTTGAGTAGTTCAATGTCATCCTTCTGGTGACTCCTTTGTAGGTGATTGACATTTTTTTTCTCTTCCAGATTTTAGTATTTTTTCTTTATCTCTGAGCTTTGGTATTTTAGTTATGATGTGTCTTGGTGTAGGTTTCTTTGGGTTTCTCTTTAATGGAATTCTGTGTGCTTCTTGAACTTGTGTTACTTTTTCCTGCATCAATTTAGGGAAGTTTTTGCCATGATTTTTTTTTAAATATTTTCTTTATTGATTTTTTTAGAGAGAGAGGAGTGAGAGAGAGAGACAGAGAGAGAGAGAAGGGGGAGGAGCAGGAAGCATCAACTCCCATATGTGCCTTGACCAGGCAAGCCCAAGGTTTTGAACTGGCGACCTCGGTGTTCCAGCTCGACACTTTATCCCACTGCGCCACCACAGGTCAGGCCTGCTATGATTTCTTAAACAGGATCTCTATCCCTTGTTCTTTCTCTTCTTTTTCAGGAACCTCTATGATGCAGTAGTTGTTTCTCTTTTGGTTGTGACAGAGCTCTCTTAGAGTTTTCTCAGATTTTTTAAGCCTCTTTTCTTATTTCTGTTATACTTCTTTGCTTTTTTTTTTATCTAGTCTTTAAAATCGCTGATTCAATCCAGCCTGCTTTTAATTGCTTCTAGTGTAGTCTTCATTTTTGATATTGTATGTGTCATTTCTGACTGGTTCTCCTTTATTATTTCAATGTCTTTTTTTTTTTTTTTTGCTTGTTATCTCTTTTTTTATGTGCTTATTGTGTAAATCCATAGTTGTTCTATGATCTTTGAGCATTCTAATATTTGTTATGTTTAAACTCAATATCTAATAATTTGGTTATTTCCATCTCACTCACTTCTTTTTCTTGGGGTTTCCTTTACTGATTTATTTGGATTGCACTTCTCTGTCTTCCCATTTTTTTTGTGTAGACACTCCTCATTTTTGTGCGTTGTTTGTGAAGTTGGCTAAGTCTAGGTTTGGTGTTTATGTTTCCACTCTCTCCAAAAACTACAAGAGCACTGATGCACAGAATACTGGGCTTTACAAATGGTATAGGGGAAGAGACAAAACTCACAAATGACCATAGATTTTAAAATCACAAAAAAATGCAAAATATTTTTGTAAACAAGAGAAAGAGCCAAAGGAAAATGACAGACCATGCAAATGTTCCACAGCCCTTGGGACAGAGTGACAATTCTCTAAATGTATAAATAAGGAATATAAACCAAAGAAATAAATTGGCCAAGTATTCCATTTCCCAAAACTGATGCCAAGAAGAAAGGACATTCAGAGAAAATAAACAGAGGCACTTCTTTGATGTGGACACATGTTCCCTCGTGATTCAGAAGAGACACAAAGCCAGGACTTCATCCATGTTCCAGGTCTTAATTGTCACACTGGGAAAGATGTCAACCTCACAGTTCAGGTAGCAGACTAATATCCATCATGTCTGGCCCCAGGGTCCCCTCCACCAGGGTTTTCAGAAAGTCAGGATCATGTTATTTACAGCTCACAGCAATTGGCACATAAGCAGCACCGGATGTCGAGGACAAGCCTCAACTTGGGTCTCAGAATGGGCATCTCTAATTGCCTGGCTATGCCATCCACATGCAGTTACTGTCCTTCCCATGGGCAGAACAGAGAGGCCACAAGTCCAGCTGTTTCCATCATCCATGTAGAAATAAAGAAAAAATATATAAAACTATAACACAGCACAACTATAAACACTGACAGTAATTCATTTATTATTTAATAATGGCTCCAACTCAGAGGTTACAGTTTATTAGTTTGAACACTGTTTAATGGTCACTCTGAGGTGCATGAGGGTCTGAGACATTCAGTGTATTTTTACAAAGCACACTGCTGCCCAGAGCCCTGGAAAATTGAAAAAAGTGAAGTAATTGAGGGATCACGGGGCCTTTTAAATACTGCCCACTGTGCATGGGCAGCAGGTGGGCTTGTATGTTTTAGTGAGTGATGTCGACAGGACCAATGTAGAGGATGATACATAAATGTCTCTTAAATGTACAAGATATGTTACTTTGAACCTACATTCTACTAGGGACATTTCTGTAGAAGACAGTCAGAAATTAGGAAGATGATATGCACTGCACTTATGGTTATAATTGAAAATAGTTAGCAATATCCAAACTGTCAGAATTTAGTGAACAATGAGGGACCACTAAACGAAAAAACACCTAGATTTTATAATGCTTTTCACACAAAAATGTCGTCCTGTGTGCACCGCTGCAACAGTGTTAGAGGCAAAGCCTCAGGTGAGGAAGGACACTCAGAACACGGGGACCCTGGTGGTCCCTGCAGAGCGGGTGGAGGGTTGGTGCAGGGAAGGGGAACGATAGTCTCACTCATCACTTAGCTCCCTTTCAAATTTTCTTTTTTGGCAAAAATTACTTTTCTAATTTAAATATCTGAAATTTCAGATGCAGGTTGCAGGAACTCTGTTGTGTCGTATATTTCTCCATAAGGACATAAGTCACTGGAGAGTAGTTTATCTGATATGTTTAAACCCTACTGATGACAGGAAATGAATCTCTCTTTTAATTTAACTCTGACCAACTGCTTCTCTCCTGTCCCTCTGTGACCACTTCACAGAGGCCGAGTCACTGTCCCCTCCACCTGAGGAGATCACCCAGCCAGAACCAGCCAACCTCCCCACCAGTCCTTGAACCTGGAGAACGAACTCTCTACTCCAATTGGGGAAGATCTGGTCCCAGGTCAGGCCCTCCAGAGATGAGCAGGTCCCCACATCCGACATAGAAAATGTTGTTCTCTTCTCACTGAATGAGAGCTCTAGTCCTTGTCCTCTTTGAACACTAGAAGGTAAATACCCAAGCTGACGGCACACAGAACACACACCAGGTCCTCATCATCACTATCAACATGAAACAAGTGTGGACACTGAGCCCATGGACGCGTGCTGCTATGAAAGGGTGGGTACAGGAGCATCATAAAGGCTGGGAAGCCTGGCGGCCCTGGTCCCAGTCCATCTAGAGGATTTTCTGCCCTCACTGTGCTATGGTTGCTGTACCCGCCCACCCCACTATAGTTGCAGGCTGGCTCTGCCCTCCCCCCACTCACTATGCCCTCCCACCCAACCCATACCTCTAGGGGACTCTCAGCCTGGAGGACCCTAGCCGTCCTCACTGCCCTGCTCTTCTGGCCTTCCAGGCCTGGGTTGAGCCCCTGCATGAGACAGCTTACTAGGTGCCCACTCAGGACCAACCTGTGGCCGATGACCCAGATATGGTCATCTCTGTCATAGACGAGGAACACATCACTCAAGGTGGTTCAGGTGACACCTGCCTACGTGCTACAGGGTCTGAGCCCATCAGAGTGCCTGTCAGAGGGGCGTGGAGTACCGGTTCACCATCAGGGGTAGGATCAGGAGGGAGAGAAGCAGGCACCACGAGGGGAGAGAAGGATGGGTGCAGGGCCAGAATGAGCATGGATGTGATGGACTCAGGTCAGAGACAGTCATGAGTCGGTGTGACTAACACACAGTCAGCCAGTGCTTGTGATTTACATAGACACAAGACCTTTCACCCTAATCTGGTAGGTATTTTTTTTGGCAATAAATAGGTCACCTCTGAGGAGATGTCCCTGGTACTGGCTGTGCCTCTGCTCCCTGTGCCCATGTCCACTGTGCCTGACCTTCCTCTTCCCTCAGCAGGCTTTGAGAGAGGAGCCAGGTGCATGTGACTACCTGGGCACTTCTGCAAGGTTAATGAGTCTTATGCTGGAAGATGCACTAGCTTTGGTGACGAATACAGGCTTTGCTGCTGCGATACTTTGTGAACCCAGACAACAGTTTTGCAACATTTCTCTGAGACCTGAAAAAGCATTGATCTGTGCACCTGCACCTTCTCTTCCTTTTCTCTCCATGATAAACTTCAAGCATAAACTCACTGTTTATCTTTTTCCCCTCTTTCTATTATTCTTGTTAGTGCGATGTACTTGCACGAAAAATTCTGTCCTGCATGGTCAGCATTAAATTAGCAGTCCTTTTAATCCTGATGATGAATTATTTGAGCATCACATGGCAATAAAAAACCAGCAAAAAGGACCATGATCCTTATAAGAAATCTTTAACCTTCCATATTCAATCAATTCATAATGAAGCTCAAAGTGAAACCTTTTCATGGTGTGTAATAAAAGGTGCCACTGAGCCCTGGCTGGTTAGCTCAGTGGTAGAGCGTCGGCCCAGCATATGGACATCCTGGGCTTGATGCCCAGTTAAGGCATACAGGAGAAGTGACCATCTGTTTCTCTCTCTGTCTCTCTCTTTTCCCCTCCACTAGCCCTGCTCAGTTAGATCTAGTTGGCCTCATGAGCTGAGGAATGGCTCCATGGCCTCACCTCAGGTGCTAAAATACCTCAGTTTTTGAGCAACAGAGAAATGGCTTTAGAAAAGCAGAGCATCACCCAGTAGGGTGTTGCCAGGTAGATCCCAGTCGGGTCACATGTGGGAGTCTGTCTCTCTGCCTGCTTGCTTCCACTTAAAAAAATGTTCAACAACAACAACAAAAAAAGGTGCCATTAACTTCAAGAAGAGCAGACCCAATGAGTGTGGTACTGCTTCTTTAATCTTAGGGTATGAGAGGACATTGCTATGCAGAGATATTTTCTAAGATAAGCAGGTGTTTCAGTCACATGTGCATGTTCCTAGCTGTATTAACAAGATCAAGTGACCTAATGCTCCAGGGCGCCACCAACAGGGAAAAGTAAGAACTACACCTAAACCGGAGAAGACTGACCAGCATCTGTCATCACAAATAACGGCCAGAGGAAAGCAGAGTCCTGATCCGGTCAGTATCACAGGTCATGCCTTTGACCAGGAAAATGATGGTCCCTCATCAACCCTAAAAAGGTGATTAGTTCATTGAGCATTAAAAGAGTTGATCTCAACTCTCTCTTTAAAGAGATGGAGTCTACTAGTCACAAAAATCTTATTCTGAATCGAATATAATCTAGCAATAAACGGTATGTTTTTTAGTAATACCACAGATAGGAGCTCGGTCCTGAGCTGAGAGGGAGGCTGCAGGAAAGCCACTGAGACAGAGAAACTTTATTTCCAGATGACAAGCACCTCTCTGCCCCCCTCTCCCTGTTATAGGGTCGCCACACACGTCCTAGAGCCACACAACCTTGGTTTCTACCCTGAGGCTGTGTTGTACTAGAACCTTCTATTTGATCTTTGCACTGTGGCCACATCTGCCATATATCCCCATGTATAAGACGATCCTTTTTTGAAAAAACTGGGATCTATCAATAAATACTGGGTGTGTATTATACAGTGGTTGTGATATTTCCAATGCCATCGATGGAACTGAGGACGAGGCAATATATGAAGACAGTGAATTGTCATCAGACATAGCTGCGGACAAGCTAGTGGGTGGGAGTTTGGACAGTGATAAAGAGTTATATGAATTTTATAATGAATAAAACTTGAGTTCAATAACTTTATGTGATACAATTTTTTTTCAAATTTTTGGACCCCAAATTAAGGTGTGTCTTATACATGGGAGCATCTTATAAGTGGGGAAATACAGTAATTCAAGAAAATTAGCCCTGTAAATATTTAAAACTAGAAACACTTATAAATTGAAACATAATATAAAGGACCATGCGCCCCTCTCAGCCCCACCCCCAGGACACGAGAGCAGTGACCGGGCTTTACAAACAGTAGTAGGGAAGAGACTAAACTCACAAATGACCAAAAATTTAAACAGCACATATAAATGTAAAGTATTTGTGTAAACAAGAGAAAGAGCCAAAGGGAAATGACAGACCATGCAAATGTTCCACAGCCCCTGGGACAGAGTGACAATTTCCTGAATGTATATAAAAGCCCTACAAACAAACAAAAAATAAATCGGCCAAGTATTTATTTGCCAAAACTATGCTAGAAAGAGAGGACATTCAGAGAAAATAAACAGAGACACTTTTTCGATGTGGACACATGTTGCCCCATGACTCAGGAGAGACACAAAGCCAGGACTCCATCCGGGTTCAGGTCTTACCTGTCGCTCTGGGAAAGATGTCAACCCTCACAGTTCAGGTAGCAGACTGCTTTCTGCCACGCCTGGACCCCAGGGTCCCCGCCACCAGGGGTTTCAGAGAGTCAGGAGCAGGTTATTTACAGCTCACAGCGATCAGCATGCAGGCAGCACCGGAGGTGGGGGACGTGCCTCCATTGGGGTCTCAGGACGGGCATCTCCCATTGCCTGGCTACGCCATCCACATGTAGTAACTGTCCTTCCCATGGGCAGAACAGAGAGGCCACAAGTCCATCTGCTCCCGTCCTCCAAGTAAAAATAAGGAGGAAAAAACCACAATAACACAGCACAACTATAAACAGTGACGGTAATTCATTTTAATTATTAATAATGGTTCCGACTCAGAGGTTACATTTGATTGGTCAGAACTCTGTTTAATGGTCACTTTGAGCTGCAAGAGTGTCTGGGACATCCAGTGTATTTTTAACAAAGCACACTGCTGCCCAGAGCCCAGCCTTAAACAAACAAACAACGAAATTGGGGGATCTCAGGGCTTTTTAAACACCTCCCACTGTGCGTGGGCAGCAGGTGGGCTCATATGTATTAGTGAGCGAGGTCAGCAGGACCTCTGCAGATGGCACTATATTAATATCTATTAAATGTATAGGACGTGTTATTTTGATCCAGAATCTGCTAGGGACACTTCTATAGAAGAGAGTCAAAAATAAGCCAGACAATACCCTAGTTATGCTGGCAATTGAAAATAGTAATAATCAAACTGTCAGAATTGAACAATCAAAGAAAGACTGCTAAAAGTTGACTAAGAAATGCTGGGATGGTACAACGCCGTTCACACAGGGACGCGGTCCCTGCATGCTGCTGGAATAGTGATCAAGGGAAAGCCTGAGGTGAGGAAGGACACTCAGAACACGGGGACCCTGGTGGCCCCTGCAGAGCAGGTGGAGGGCTGGCGCAGGGAGGGGGACCGATAGTCTCACTCATCACTCAGCTCCTTTTCGAATTTTCTTTTCTGGCAAAAATTACTTTTCTACTTTAAACATCAGAATTTCAGAGGCAGGTTGCAGGAACTTTGTTGTATCATCTATTTCTAAAAAAGAACACAAGTCATTGGAGAGCAGTTTATATGATACATTTAAATCCTACTGATGTCAGGAAATGAACGTGTCTTTCAGCTGAAATCTGACAAACTCTTTCCTTGTGTCTCTCTGTGCTCCATTCACAGAGACTGAGTAAGTGTCCCCTCCACCTGAGGAAATCACCAAGCCAGGACCAGCAAACCTCCCCCACAGTCCTTGAACTTGGAGAACAAATCCACTAATACTATAAGGGACGGTCTAGTCCCATGGTCAGGGCCCTCAGAGGTGAGCAGGACCACGCATCAGACACAGAAGAACGTTGTTCCCTGTACTCACTGACTGAGAGCTCTAGTCCTTGTCCTCTTTGAACACAGGAAGGTAAATACTTAAGCAGATGGCACACAGAACACGCCCCAGGTCATCATCACTATCAACATGAAACTGGTGTGGGCACTGAGCCCAGGGACACGTGCTGCCACAAAGGGGTGGGGACAAGAGCATCAAAGAGGCTGGGAGGCCCGGTGGCCCTGGCCCCAGGCTAGACAGAGGTCCCACAGCGCAGTTGCCGGGCCCCACCCACCCCACTATAAGTGCAGGCTAGCTCTGTGCTCCCCACTTTTCACTCTGACCTCCCACCCGACCCACACCTCCAGGGACTCTCAGACATAAGGGCCCTCGCCCTTCTCGCTGTCCTGCTCCTCCTCGCCTTCCCGGCCCGGGCTGAGCCCATGGAGGAGACAGATGACCACGTGCCCATTCTGGACGTGCCTGAGTTCAATGACCCGAACATAAATATCAACATCCAAGGTAAGGAACACATAACTAGAGAAGGTTCAGGTGACACCTGCCCATGTGCTACAGGGTCTGACCCCATCAGAGGGCCTGTCAGAGGGGTGTGGAGACCGGACTCACAGTCAGGGTGGGATGATGGGGGAGAGAAGCAGGCACCACGAGGGGAGAGGAAGATGGAGGCGGGGCAGAGAATGAGCACGGACGTGATCAACTTGGGTCAGAGACAGTCATGGTTCTGTGTGACCAACGCAGAGTCAGCCAGTGCTTCTGATTTACGCAGACACATGACCTTTTACCCTGAGTTGGCAGGTGTGGTCTCACATAGCAGACACGTCTCCTCTGAGTAGATGTCCCTGATACTGGCTGTGTCTCTGCTCCCTGTGCCCGGATCCACTGTGCCTGATCCTCCTCTTCCCTCCACAGCCATTTTGAGACTCATCCTATGTACGTGCAGAAATGGCCCCTGCGAAAGAAATGAGCGTCTCTCTGGGAGGTGTTGGAAGGTTTTCGGTTTATACAATAGTTGCTGTATGATTTCTGTGGACTGAGACCCAGCACACTGTGACATTCCACTGAGGAACAAGAGTGCATTTCGTCTGTGTCCCTGTCCCTTCTCTCCTTTCTCACTCCGGAATAACATTCAAGCATTAAAATTACTATTTTTCTCACATTATTTTTTTGTGTGTGTTTCATAGTTCTTATGTGTGTGGTTCACCCCTATGGAGAATTCTGTCCTGAATGGTCTACATTAGTTATCCAGCTTTTCCATTCAAATAATGAACAATTTGATCAATTACATGGCAATAACAAAAATTGTAAAAATTAACATATATAGAACAAGCTTAACAGAAAAAACTAATTTATTCATAATAAAACCCAAAGAGGAAGGTGTCTGTAGTGTACTAAGAGGTGTTTTTGACATCAGAAAAGGTGATTTTAATAGACTGTGTTACATGTTCTTTAATTTTAAGATGGGAGAGGGCATTGATATGTATATTTTCTCAGGATAAGCTGGTGTTTCAGTCCCATGTGCATTTTCCTAGCTGTATCAACAAGATCTAGTGACTTAATGCTTCAGGGTGCCACCAACAGACAAAAGTAAGAATAACACCATAAAAAAGTATCTTAACCAGCATCTGTGGTTTCAAACAATAACAATGGGTCATTAGGTAGAGTGGGTCATGCCCAATGACCACTGAAATAAATATTTGATAGTTCCCTTGGATGCAGTGGTGAGATTAGCCCAATGATCAGTGCAAGAATTGATCTCAATTCTCTCATACCTTGAACAGCACTATCAATTTCCATGAGACTGTCAGCTTCCACCTCCAGGACTCAAAATTAGGGTGCCATTGACTGAGAAAATAAGAACTACACCAAAACTGGTACACACTGGCCAGCATTGGTGGTCTCAAATAATGAACTGAGAAAAGGGACTCCCAGACCCACTGGTAAAGCTCAGATGGCCAGTGACCGTGAACTCATTGGTCCTCGTTTGGATCACTAATGGTATATGAGTCAATGTCGAAGGAATCAGTTGGTCTTAAATATTAGTTACAATAACTCCATCCTGAATCTAATATAACCTAGCAAGAAATTATATGTGTTTAGCAATGCCACAGACAGGCGCTCGGTCTTGAGCTGAGAAGGAGGCTGCAGGGAAGGCACCGAGACAGAGAAGCCTTATTTCCAGACGACAAGCACCTCCCTGCCCCCCTCTCTCTGTTCCAAGGTCGCCACACACACCCTATAGCCACAACCTTGGATTCCACCCTGAGGCTGTGTTGTCCTCCTTCTATGTGCTCCTTGCCCTGTGGCCACTTCTACTTCAGGTGACCTTTCCCTGCAAACGGTCAAATGAGAAACAGTTTCTTTTGAACCTTTACCATCTGTCACCATGTGCCTCTCTCAGCCTCCTTCCCCCTCTCAGCCCAGGACATGAGAGCACTGACACATGGGAGACCATGTGACCATGGCTTTCCATACAGACCAAGGTGGCAAAGAGAAAAACTCAAAATTTATCAAAACTTTTAAAAACCTCATAATAATGCAAATTACCCATAGGAAAGAGAAAGAAGCAGAGGGGAAATGACACACTCTGAAACGACCTGTAGTAATTGGGATGAAGAAGACATTTCCTGAATTTAAAAATGAATCTGAACAACCTACTAAAATAAATGGGACAACTATCAATATTTCTTTTTTCATAACCAATGCCAAGGAGAAAGTACCTTCAGAGAAAATAAACACAGGCACTTCCTAGACATGGAAACTTGTTGTCCCTGCACATTCGTGACAGAAACAAATCCCGAACCCCATTGGGATGGGAGTTCTTATGGATCACATTCTAGAAGATCTCAACCTCACAAGTGCAGACTGCTCTCAGCCACACCAGGGCCCCGGGATCCCAGCCACCAGGGCCGGCAGAAAGTAAGGAGTCTGTTTTTTTGAGTCATAACAATCTACATGCAGTCAGAACAGGATGTGGGTGTCATGTCTCAACTTAGACTCAGGACAGACATCTCACATTTTCCTGTTCCAACATACATATCTGGTAACAGTCCTCTTCCTGGTCAAAACAGAGCTGCACAAGTCCAGGTCCTTTTATATTATACTTCAATACAGATATGGAGCAAAATATTTAAAAAAGCATTGTACAACTACTATCAGTAAAAACACTTTATTTTATTATATAAAAATAATAAAATTCTCTCTGAACCATGGTGGCTCAGTGGATAGAGCATTGACCTGGGACACTGAAATCCCTCATTTGAAAACTCAAGGTTGGCGGTTTGACTGCTGTCTCACCAGCTTCATAATGAGGTCACCAGCTTAGCTGGACTCGTAGAAGTGATTCTGAGATCGCTGACTTGAGCCCAAAGAGGCTGAGTTGAACCCAAGGTCACTGGATATAGCTCAAAGGTCACAGGCTTGAGCTTACAGTCACTGGTTTTAGCCCTACATCACTGGTTTGAGCCCAATCTTGCAGGATTGAACCAGGTTTCACCGGCTTGATTGAGCCTGGGGTCAATTGACATATGAAAGAAATCAATGAACAACAGAAATGGTGCAAAAAGTTGATTATTCTCATCTCTCTGTTTTCTCTCTCTTCCTCAATATAAATAAATAAATAATAAATAAATAAATAAATAAATAAATAAATAAATAAATAAATAAAATTGCTTTTTAAACTAACTCTCAGGAATTATACTTTATTGGTTAGAGCTTCGTCTATTGGTGACTCTTCGCTAAAATATCCTGGGACATGCTGCCCTGATCCTGAGCCTGTAGCTGGTACAAAATATTGGGGGGTAATGGGGCCATTGACAAGAAGAAAAGTTGATAAAAATGGGAAGCACTGAACTTTTACATGGGCAGCATTTGACTCCCTTTTCCCTCCCTTCCTTCCCCTTTCTTCTATCTATAAAAGTAAAATAAAAAAGAACAAAAAATTAAGCCATGATCAGATGGCTCAAATGGTTGGAGTGCCAACCGGGAGCACAAAGGTGGTCAGTTCAATTCCCCAGTAAGGGCACATACAAGAGCAGGACACGGTTTCTATTTTTTCTACCAGCTTCAAAAGAAAGGAAGGAAGGAATGAAGGAAGGTAAAGTTCCTTCCTCTGCACAGGACAAGACACTGTCCTGCAGAAATCAAGCAGCTTTTAGAGAAAAGGGCAAGTAATTAATTCTTTAATCTCGGGGGCCACAAGCCTCTGTCATGATAAGTCACCTCCACCTCAAACAACACGGTGATGAAGGGACACGCTTGTCCTCCTATAAAACCAATAGTTATTGACACTAACATTTGAATTTCAGATCATTCTCATAAATCACCCTTTATTGTTCTTTTCAGGTTTTCCTGATTTTTTAATTTGTCTACATTAAATAATGTGAAAAACTTTCTACCCTTGCAGGTCCCGCTTTGGTGATAGAGGGCTGATTTTGTACCGGGGAGAGTAACTGACGACAGCATCTCGCTTTCCAAGATGAAGGCGGTCCAATAACTTGCCTTTATTCCTTGTTTGTTTGTTTTTTCCCTCTATGCTTTCCTGCTCAGGAAATGAAAAAATGGAGAGAAAGCTGGAATGTAAAACTATGTTAGGCACCTGCAGGCACTAGAAAACCCACGGGTGCTCCGTCCTGCCCACGGACTGCCGGAGTTGATACAGACACTGCTGTCGACTCTGGGCTCAGCAGAGGGTCCGCCCACAGTGAGAGAGATGCTTCACCACTGACGTCTGCAGAATAAACATGCTGCCACCACTCACGTGGGTCCTTCGTCACGTCTTTCCCAGGGTGTGCCTAAGTGACAGGTTACTGAACAGGGGGCTGGGGGGGGAATTTCAGTCCTGAGTCTGCTTACACCGCTAAGTCTCTGACTGACACCCACCAACGTGTCTTTTTTCCTGGGTCTCAGTGTCTGCAATGGCCACGGCTGATACTGCTGTTCTCTGAGCCACCTGGAACCTGTCTGCCCATGTCCATAAACCGATGGACTGAGGGTAAGAGCTTTGAGAGAGAGAGAGAGAGAGAGAGAGAGTGTGTGTGTGTGTGTGTATGTGTATGTGTAGTGTGTGTGGATTATTTGTTAAAAAAGCACTGAGATTTTGTTCTTTCTTTTATGTCCCTTGAGGGTTCTTGTGTACCAAGCTGTGGCTCTTGGTTGATTACTGAACAACCGGGGAAACCACTTAGGGGCCCCGAGGACCAGGAAGATTTCAGCTGCCACTCAGACATCAAACCATAGAACCAAAACTCAGGGATTACAGAACCCAACCCACTATTTCACAGAGAGCCAGACTCACAGACATGGGGATGACTTCTACTCTCCAGAGGTATCTCTCCAAATAGCCCGAGTCGTTGACAACCACTACCTTAGAATCAATGGAATCATTTAAAACACAGACGAGATTTAAATGGTAGAGCCAAAGCTTGCTGACTAGTCGACTGGGAAAGGAGTCTTCAGCAGTAATGGAATAGACCCCAGTTTGAAATAGGGTACAGTTTCTTAGTCACCTTTCTCCTGACTCACTCTCTTCTAACAGATCAAACTCTCATACACTGCTACTAGGAATGCAAAATAGTAAGTCTGCTTTGGAAGAGAGTTGGGCAGGTTAAACCTATGCTTGTAAAAGTGACACACATACTTACCAAACGATTCATTAACCCCACTCCTGGGTAGTCACTCTAGCAGAGTAAAAATGTATGTTTACATTAAAAACCTGTATGACAATGTTCATAGCAGCTTTACTCATAATTGTCCTAAAAATGGAAAATAATGCAGATCTCTTTCAATTAACAAATTAACGGTGGTATAATACTCTATTGTATTATTATATCATATAATAGAATACTGTGCAGCAATGAAAAGGAATGAATGATTGATTTATGAGATAACCCTTAGAACGCTACACCACAAAGCTTAGATTTTAGTTTATGTAAATATTTAAAAATTTCGGCCCTGGCCAGGTGGCTTAGTGGTAGAGCATCGGCCTGGCATGCAGGAGTCCTGGGTTTGATTCCCAGCCAGGGCACACAGGAGAAGCGCCCATCTGCTTCTCCACCCCTCCCCCTCTCCTTCCTCTTTGTCTCTCTCTTTCCCTCCTGCAGACAGGGCTCCATTGGAGCAAAGTTGGCCTGGGCGCTGGGGATAGCTCCATGGCTTCTGCCTCAGGCACTAGAATGGCTCTGGTTGCGACAGAGCAACAGCCTAGATGGGTGGAGCATCGCCCCCTGGTGGGCGTGCCGGGTGGATCCCGGTTGGGCGCATGCGAGAGTCTGTCTGACTGCGTCCCTGTTTCCAACTTCAGAAAAATACAAAAAAAATAAATTTAAAAATTTCAAATTTATGTGGACTGAAGAATGGGATGCAGACTATGACAAATAAAACTGGGTTATGATTAATATTATGACCACAGTGAAGGCAGTGGGGAGTAAAGAACTGACATAAATTTGAAAACTTGTTAAATATTTTCAAGTAAATGGACCTAAGGATCAATGAAGAACTGATTGACTTCTAAGAAGGGGGAGGAAATAGCAATATGAGTCTGGAGCATCTTTTAGAGCCAGAAAGTAAAAAAGTGGTTCCCCAAAATGCAGCTTACTCTGTTAAATTTCACAACAGAAACCTGAATGAGCCCCCAATAATCAAAGTTGAATCATATTTTTAGGTAAGAGAAGGGGAAATAGTAAGGCAGACTCTGACATGTGCCCCAATCTGATCCACTTAGTAACCCCATCTGGGGACAATGCTTAGGTATTGAGTTATTTTTAGTGCCTGAGGCCAATGCTCAGACCAAAGGATCCATCCTTAGTGCTGGGCCGACTCTAGAACCAATTGAGCCACTGACTGCAGGAAGGGAAGAGAGAGAGAAGGGGAAGAGGTTGGGGGAAAGAAGCATAAAATTCCCAGCCACCTCTGTAGCTTGACTGGGAAACAAACCCAAGGCATCCATTGCTGGGCCGATGCTCTCTCCACTAAGCACCAGTCAGGGTCAAAACACTTCTATAAAAACCAGAGAAGTGTGGAAGTATAACCTAGAGATAAATGAAAGAGCCATGTGTCCGTATTGAGATGAGTAATGGAGAAGGGACGACTTTTCATTACAGCAAAATGGCTGAGAGCAGACACAGACGTGATGGGGAAATACAAAAGTACATCAGAATATCATAGTCAGAACTGCAGGCATGATCTGCCATTTTTTCTAAAGCTGAAATAAAGCTAAAATATCTGCATAATCACAAAGTATCTCCAAATTACATAGTAATTTCAAAAAGAAACTATAGCTTTGTAGAGCAGAATTCTAGCAGGAACTACCTCAGCCAAGTGATGGGCCATCTTGAAAACAATTTTGCTAAGATGCCAAAAAGTAGTAAAGTGCGCTAAAATGTTGGGGGTAAGTGAAAGGGACACGGAGCCCACTGAAAGCTCCCCAAGTGCCAATGCTGGAATAATTTGTGCAAGAAAGACAGTATTGGATGATCAGTGAAAGTATGAAATATCTGTAAGTCCATAGTGTTAATACATGAATGATTCAACAAATAGCAGAAAAAATAACCTCCTCTAAATAATGTCCACAGATGCTCCCCCTTCAAGACCCTCTTGGACCATCCATTGCTGTCCTGGCCGAACAGAGTTGGGGAAACAGACAACTTCTCTTTAGTCCATAACCGAAGGTCTTAATGCTTGTCATGGTGGAGTTTATGTTTCTGAAACATTAGGCCCAACATTTACTATGCTAGACAGCTGATTTAAATACAAGTGAAATTGATAGCTTTATCAAGTCCAATGTAAAACACACAGAGCTTATCAAGGAGGAGTGGGACTTGAAGTTGGAATGGGGAAACTTGAGTGAATTTTGATAGCACGTACATTATAGACATTAGAAAAGAACCATGAGTTTGCATGACCAATGCAGAGTTGCTTAGAGTCCCTGTGATTTACACAAACTCATGTAAACTGTCAGGTCTTGTCTGCAGTGAGTAGACATGTCACCTCTCACAAGATCTCCATAAGATCAGAGGTACCTCTCCTTCCTGTGCCCGCCCCCAGGGTCCCTGATTACCCCTCTTCCCTCCACTGGTGTTCAGAGAATTAACATACTCACGTGTTGATGTGGACACATCTGAAATATTCTTATTTTAAATTAATTTAAATGGGGTGACATTGATAAATCAGGGTACATAGGTTCAGAGAAAACATCTCTAGGTTATTTTGACATTTGATTATGTTGCATACCCATCACCCAAAATCAAATTGTCTTTTGTCACTTTCTATCTGGTTTTCTTTGTGCCCTTCCTTGAGTAGAATATGATCCAAGTCTTCTTTGAATGTTTGATAGAATTCACTAGTGTAGCCGTCTGGCCCGGGACTTTTATTTTTGGGGAGTTTTTTGATAGTTGTTTCTATTTCCTCCCTGCTTATGGGTCTGTTTATGCTTCCTGCTTCTTCATGACTCAGTCTAGGAAGATTGTATTGTTCTAGGAATTTATCCATTTTTTCTAGATTGTTAAATTTGGTGGCATATAGGTTTTCATAGTATTCTACAATAATTCTTTGTATATCTATGATATCAGTGGTGATTTTTCCTCTTTTATTTTGGATTTTGTTTATGAGTCCTTTCTGTTTTTTCTTAGTGAGTTTTGAGAAGGGTTTGTCAATTTTCTTCATCTTTTCAAAGAACCAGCTCGTTTTAATTTTCTGTTCTCTATTTTGTTTATTTCTGCTCTGATTTTTATTATTTCCTTTCTTCTGCTGGTTTTGGGTTGCCTTTGTTATTCGTTTTCTAGTTCCTTAAGATGTGAAGTGTTTTACTTAGGCTTTCTCTTGTTTGTTCATATAGGTCTGTAGTGATATGAAGTTCCCTCTTATTACTGCTTTTGCTGCATCCCAGAGATTCTGATATGTTGTATTGTTATTTTCATTTGTCTGTGTGTATCTTTTGATCTCTGCTTTTATTTCTTCTTTGACCCACTCATTTTTTTTAAAGTATGTTGTTTGGTTTTCACAGTTTTGGGGGATTCTTTACCTCTTTTTTGCAGTTGAATTCTAGTTTCAAGGCTTTATGATCAGAGAATATGCTTGGTATAATTTCAATCTTTCTGAATTTGTTGATGTTATTTTTGTGGCCAAACATATTTTCAATTCTTGAGAATGTTTGTTGTACACTAGAGAAAAATTTATACTCTGGCACTTTGAGATAAAATATCCTGTAGATGTCTATTATATCCAACTGTTCTAGTGTTTCATTTAAGGTCAATATTTCTTTATTGATTTTCTGTTTGGATAAACAATCTAGTGCTGTCAGTGGGGTATTGAGGTCTCCAAGTATAATTGTATTTTTGTTGGTTTTTATTTTTAGATCAGTTAGTAGATGTCTTATATGCTTTGGTGCTCCTTGGTTTGGTGCATATATATTAAGAAGTGTTATGTCTTCTTGATTAAGTGTCCCCTTTCTCATTATGTAATGACCGTTTTTATCTCTGACTACCTTTGCTGTCTTGTAGTCAGCATTATTAGATATGAGTATTGCTACACTTGCTTTTTTTTATATGTTATTTGCATAGATTATTGTTTTCCAACCTTTCACTTTGAATTTATTTTATCCTTGTAGCTTAGATGTGTTTCTTGTAGGCAGCATACAATTGGATTTTCTTTTTTAATCCATTCTGCTACTCTGTGTCTTTTTATTGGTGAGTTAAATTCATTTACATTTAGTATAATTATTGACACTTGAGATTTTCCTATTGCTATTATATATATATTTTGTATCTTGTTTGGTTCTTCTCTTTTGTTTTTCTATCATTTGTTTCTGTTTAATTGTAATACATACTTTTTTCCTCTGTTACTTCTTTTTTCAGGCCATGTGCTTCTGTAGTTTTTTCAGGGATGGTTACCATTAAGTAATGGAAAGGATACATATCATGTTCATTGTAGTACATTATCTCATGAGTGCTTCTGCACTCCATTCTCCTTTACTACTGTTAATCTTTGTCCTCTCTCCTTTTCTTTGTTTTTGATGTCACAGATTAGTCTTGATTTTATTGTGATCTTGATGGAGCTTTTACTTGTAGTTTTGTTTTGTTTTATTCTTTGTATCTGGCTGGAAAACCCCCTTTAGTATTTCCTGAAATGGGGGTTTTCTGGTGATAAATTCCCTCATCTTTTTTGTATCTGTTTTTATTTCTCCTTCATATTTGAAGGAGAGCTTTGATGGGTTTAGTATTCTTGGCTGGAAGTTCCTCTCTTTCAGAACTTTAAATATTAAGGTCTACTCTCTTCCAGGTTGTAGAGTTTTTGCTGAGAAATATGATGGTAATCTAATTGGCCTTCCTTTATATGTTGTATTTTTCTTTACCCCGGCTGCCTTGAGAATTTTTTTTGTCATTGGTTTGTGCCTATTTCATTATTATGTACCTTACAGTAGGTGTGTTATGGTTAAGATAACTCTGTGTTCAGTTTGCTTCTTGAATTCGAGGCTTTAGTTCTTTCCACAAGCTTTGGAAGTTCCTGTTTATTATTTGTTTGAATATGTTCTCCATTCCAGTTTCTCTCTCTTCTCCTTCTGATATACTCATTATTCTTATGTTGCTTTTTTTGATGGAGTCAGACAATTCCTATATGGCTTTCTCATTATTTTTTTAAATTCATGAGTCATCTCTTCTTTCTGTAGTGCCTCTAGTTGCCTGTCTTCTATGTCACTAATTCTCTCCTCTATCTGGCCTGTTCTATTAGCTAAGCTTGTTATCTTGTTTTTCAGTTCATGAATTGAGTTTTTCATCTCTGTTTGATTTGTTTTCATAGCTTTAATTTCCTTGGTGAAGTATTCTTTTTGTTCAGTGAATTGTTTTTTGAGCTTCCTAAATTGCCTTTCTGTGCTTTCTTGTATATCTCTGAGTATTTTAAGGACTTCAATTTTAAAGTCTCTGTCACTTAATTCCAAGGTTTCCAAGTGTTTAAAATTTTTTCTATAGTTTTTTTCTCACTTATCTAAGCTATATCTCTGTCTTTTGTATCCATTATATTCAATTTCTTTTTCCTTAATGGCACTTGAGAGTGGCATTGTTAATAACACATTAATAAGAGTTGATAGAAAACAAACTTTTTTTTGAGAAAATACTGTGAATAAACTAAAAATTCTATTGTGCTAAGAGGAACACAAACTACATAGAACTGAGGGCCTCAGTTGGGGGAAAGTGACAAAGAGCCAAAACACAAGGTAAGAACCCATGAAATGCTACAAGGAAATAATTTGGTTCAAGAATAAAATAATTAGTTTGTAAATGACAATTGAATGAGAGAAATAGTGAAAGAAAAAAAAAAAGAAAAAAAACAGTAATAAATGAAAATTCTATTGTATTAAGTGAAACAAAAACAACAGAGAATGGAAAGCCAGATTTGGGGGAAATGCTAATGAGGTGAAAAGCAAACTAAAAAGGACACAAAATGCAACAAAGAAAAAATATGAATCCAGAATAAAATAATTTGTTTGTCATTAAGGATCAAATGAGAGAAAAAGTGAGAGAAAAAAGAAGAAAAAAAAAAGAAAGAGGAAAAAAGAGAGAGTTAAGGTTTTTGGAATGTAACTCAAATAAAAAAAAGAGTGGGAAATGTAACACTTATGAGTACTGAAGTTCAAAATGAAAAGAAAATAATAAAACAGAAAGAGGATAAAATGTCCAAGGTGGAAGAAAAAAAGAAAAAAATTAAAGAAAAAAAAAAAAGGAAACCATTATAAAGACTGTGGATTTTTTCTGGTTTTGAGAGGTTATATTCTTCCTTTTTCTTTCTTTTCTCTTTTTGGTCAGTGGCAGTGTACCCCAGGTTCTGTCCCAGTGGCACTCTTAGGCAGAGATTTGTAGTTGATGTGTCACTATGGTGATAATATAAACTAGGCCTCAGTACCATTGGTAGGTGGGGCTTGTCAGTGTTTGCCGGCTCCAACAAATGGAGAATTTGTTTTCCTGAGCCTCTCTCCAAATCTCTCCTTCCTGAACCAGCAGCCTGGGGACCCAGCTGTGAAGTTTCCCCAGTCACTGCCTGCAGAGCAAGAGGCCCTAAAAGCCAATAAGTCCCTCCTCCAGGTCTGTTCAAAGCACAGCCCTGGGTATAAAACCTCTGCCAACCAGAGCCACCAGCCTAAACAGGCAGGGGGCTGAGCTGACTTCTGGTCAGGTTTCTTTCTAAGGTTCCCCAGGTATGTCTAGTTAAATTTTCCTAAGCGCTTTGTGGGTCTTTTCTCCACAGCAGGCTCCTCCCTTGTTGGGAAGCCTACAGCCTAGCCTGACCAACTTCTGCAGTGTTCTCCAAGGTTTGTTCCATAGGACTATGCTTTTTAACCTTTATCTTCTGGCTAGAAGTCGTTCCAGCCACTGCCTGCAGAGTAAAAGGCCCTAAGGACTATCAAGTCCCTCCTCTGGGTCCACTTAAATTGCAGGCCTGGGAAAGAAGACTTTGTCAGCCAGAGCTGCCAGCGTAAGCCAGCAGGAAGTTAGCAGTCTGCGGGTTAGACTCCTTTCAGCGTTCCACAGGTCTGCTCTCCAGAGGCTGCCTACTCCAGCAAGCTGCCTGCGTGCCCAACTCCCACCACTTCCTCAGCTCTCTCCCATGGGAATGTGCTTTGTAGCCAGTGTTGGCTGGCGGAGGTGCCCAGCCCAGACAGGTCCCCGTGTAGGAAATCTGGCCTTTGCACACTTTCTGCGTGCTATTATTTGGGGAGTCAGGATTATACAGAAACTCTGGCTACAGCCCATGGAAAAGGCCACTGCTTACAGTCTCCAAACCGGCCCCTCCATCCCAGAACAGGGGCACCCAATACCGAGGTGCCAGGGGGAACCACTCGTACACTGCCCATGCTCGCTGACTGGGAGACTGGGAGTAAACAAAGCCGAAAGCCACTCTGGTATGAGTGTCCGCAAGCAAACCCCTCTCACACCTAAGCCAGGGTTTGCTGATGGCATTAGCTCTGCATTGGTGATTTCAAGCTGAGCCGTGGGCACACTGTCTCCTCGGCTTGAACACCTCTGCCTTAGCAAGCTTCTTCCCTCTTCCCTAGCCCTCCCTTCCTCTCAGTTCCAAATGAAGGCAGCCCTTCCTCAGATCAGTGAGGAAAGCAAAATACTCCGTTCTCTGTCTTATTTCCTTCAGAGTGGATTATATATTTAGCCACCTTTTCACCCAATTGTACCTTTGTTTGATGTATGTGTATTTCAGATGCTCCTGAGATTGTTTTTCTGTCTAGTTGTTGAACTTTTTGAAATTTCAGGGAGAGGTATCGAGAATACTCCTCACGATGCCATTTCTCTGACATCACCTCACCACATCTGAAATATTCTTGGGCATCATTCTGGGAGCTGTAGGATCAATGACCGTCTGTACAAGCTTTGCTGTCACTGACCTTTTAGACCAATACTGAGAACACTGAAGACCAAAGACAGTGTTTATTATTTGTACCTGGAATTTCAGGTAGTTCAGTCTTCATAGTAACCTTCACTGTAAGCCACAAGAAAATCTGAGACATCAAGTATTGCTTTAACAAAGGACATCACATCCAGATCACTGCCCAGAAGAACTGGGGAATCACGGCACCTTTTAAAACATTTCCCTGTGAGTGGGCAGAAGTTGTGCTCATATATTTTGGTGAGTGATGCTGAGATGACGTCTCCGCTCCAAGTACTAACTAGGCCCGACCCTGCTTAGCTTCCGAGATCAGACGAGATCAGGCACGTTCAGGGTGGTATGGCTGTAGACCTGAGATGACTTCTACAGAGGATAATAAATCAATGTCTGTTAAATATATGAGACATGTTCTTGAACCCTGCCATCTAATTCTAGACATTTATCTAAAAGACAGTCAGAAATGAGCAAGATGATGTGTGTGTAAAAGGACACTCACTACAGTTGTGCTTGTAACTGAAAATGTTTAGAAATAACCAAGTTGTTAGAATTTAGCAATCAATGACAGACTGCTAAAAGGTGACTTATAAACGCTGGGATGGTATAACACCGTTCACACAGGGGTGAGGTCCTGTGAGCGCTGCTGGAACAGTGCTCAAGGTAAAGCCTGAGGTGAGGACGGACACTCAGAACACGGGGACCCTGGTGGCTCCTGCAGAGCAGGTGGAGGGCTGGCGCAGGGAGGGGACGATAGTCTCACTCATCACTCAGTCTTTTTTTGAATTTTCTTTTTTGTGCAAGAATTACTTTTTTACTTTAAACATCAGAAATTTCAGATGCAAATTGCAGGACCTCCGTTTTGTCGGGTATTTCTCCTTAAGGACATAAGTCATTGGAGAGCAGTTTATATGATATGTTTAAATACTACTGACGTCAGAAAATGAACGTATCTTTCAACTTAACTCTGACCAACTCCATCCCTCGAGTCCCTCTGTGCAAACTTCACAGAGGCCAGGTCATTTTCCCCTCTCCCTCAGGGATCACCCAGCCAGGACCAGCAAAAAACCTGCACAGTCCCTCAACCTGGAGATCGAACCCTCTACTCCAGTAGAGGAAGGTCTGGTCCCAGGGTTGGGGCCACCAGAGATGAGCAGGGCCCCGCATCAGATACAGTACTGAACATTGTTCCCTGTACTCACAGAATGAGAGCTCTAGTCCTAATTTTCTTTGAACACTAGAAGGTAAATACCCAAGCAGATGGCACACAGAACACACACCAGGTCATGATCATCACTATCAACATGAAACAAGTGTGGACACTGAGACCATGGACGTGTGCTGCCACGAAGGGTCGGGGACAGGAGAATCAACGAGGTTGGGAGGCCAAGTGGCCCTGGCCCTAGGCCAGCCAGAGGCCTTGCTGCCCTCACTGCACTGTAGTCGCTGAGCCCCGCCCACCCCACTATAAGTGCAGGCTGGCTCTGCCCTCCCCACCACTCACTCTGCCCTCTCACCCGACCCGCACCTCCAGGGATTCTCAGCTATGAGGACCCTCCCCCTCCTCACTGCCCTGCTCTTCCTGACCTTCCAGGCCCGGGCTGAGCCCCTGCAGGAGACAGTTGATCAGGTGCCCGCCCAGGACCAGCCTGAGGCTGAGGACCAGGATGTGGTCATCTCCTTCACAGAGGAGGAATGTGTTGCTCGAGAGGCTTCAGGTGACACCTGCCCACGTGCTACAGGGTCTGACCCCATCAGAGGGCCTGTCAGAGGGGCATGGAGTCCGGGTTCACTGTTGGGGGTGACATGAGGAGGGAGAGAAGCAGGCACCATGAGGGGAGATGAGGATGGGGGCGGGGCAGATAAACAGCACAGATGTGATGAACTCTCATAAGAGACGGTCATGGGTCTGTGTGACCAACGCAGATTCAGCCCGTGCTTGTGATTTACACAGACACCTGAGCTTTCACCCTCTCCTGGCAAGTGTCTACGGTAAATGGACAGGTCAACTCACACAAGATCTCCATGAGTATGGCTGCCCTTCTGTACCTGTGCCTGTGTCCTCTGGGTCTGAACCCCCTGTTTCTCCTCAGGTCTTTGGAAAATAACCAGCTGCAAATGTCGACCTGGCCCCTTATCTGATTTCCTTGAGTGTGTCAAGGGGAACTGTAGGATCAATGGCCACCCCAGCAAGCTTTGCTGTCACTGAGCTCTGTGGACCCACACCCAGAGCACTGCGGCGTTCCACTGAAGACCAGAAAGAGCATTTATCTCTGTACCTGTCCCTTCTATTCTTCCTCTCTCCGGAGTAACATCAAACATTAAACTTAAAATGCATTATGAGTAATATGCATTATTATCAGGCTTTCAGAAGTTTTGGTAAATTTTGAGTGTTGTTCCTTTCCCACCATGGTCTGCATGTAAAGCCGTGGTCACACGTTCTCCCACGTGGCAGTGCTCTCATGTCCAGGTGGTGGGAGCTGAGAAGGCCGTTGATCCTACAGTTCCTCTGGTAACGTGCAAGGAAATTACATAAGACGCCAGGTCGATGTTGTCAGCTTGTTATTATCCAAGAACCTGAGGAGGAAGAGGTGGTTCAAGCACAAAGGGCACGGTCACAGGTGCATAAGGACAGCCAGACTCGTGGAGAACTAGTGAGATGTGACCTCTATTTACCATAGACAGTACCTGCCAGGTTAGGGTGAAAGGTCACGTGTCTGTGTAAATCACAAGCACTGGCTGACTCTGCGTTGGTCACACAGAACCATGACCATCTCTGACCCGAGTCCATCACGTCCATGCTCATTCTCTGCCCCGCCCCCATCCTCCTCTCTCATCACTGGACCTGCTTCTCTCCCACCTCATCCCACCCCGGACTGTGAGCCCGGACTCCATGCCCCTCTGACAGGCCCTCCGATGGGGTTAGACCCTGGAGTAACCTGGGCAGGTGTCACCTGAAGCCTCAGAAGTCCCTCTAAGTAGCAAATATTTATAGGTTACTTTATAGGGGTAGCTGTAAGCACACACACATATTTTTTATTTACCTTGTAGCTTTCCTTCTACAGAGGGACTTCTATTTCCCTTCTGTGTGACCTATAGCAGCACACGTATCAGACCTTAAGATGACCTGCTCTGGCCTCTCCTTGATTTTAGTGTCCCTCCCTTCCCAAAGTTCAATTATAAGGATTCTCACAGTGATGTTCCTCAAGCTTCTGTCATACGTAGAGTAGCCAGTTCCCAGTTTACAGCTGGAGCAGGGCATGTGGTCCTTCTCAGAGTCCACTTACAAGGTCTGGTGGGATTTGTTTGCACCATCTCTATGGGGGTCTGTAAGAGAACTGAGGGAGAAGGGGTGTTGCCTCACTAGTACTATTCTATATGGGGTGAATTTTGGGTGCATTTAGCTTTTAGCAGGTCTACGGAAGTAAGCTAGTCCAGTTTTTAGATTGAATTTGGTCAGGACTTCTTTCAGACTTTGGTTTAATTGTCCTGAACTCTGAGGCCTGTGAGCACCATGTAATATCTAATTAATATTGAATGCGTTTCCTACTAGTTGTAAGACCTTAGATATAAACACAGACCCATTAATAGACCTAAAATTAATGGGCAAGCTAAATGTGGAAATCATTTCATATAGTAATTTCTTAACATCTATCACTGTAGTCTCATTTCTAGTAGAGACAGCTTCTACCTATCCTGAAAAGGTGTTAATAATAACTTACAGGTCCTTATATTCCTGTGATGGTGGCTTTACTTTAGTAAAATCTATTTCTAAATGTTCACCTGGGAATGTTCCTCTTTCCCTATTTCTTAATTTCCCTACTTTGCTTAGTATTTACTTGGGCACAGACTCAACAATATATTCTAAGCCTGGCAACGAATAATTTCCTTAAATAATTCTATTACTGAACAGTTATCTAATTTTTTGTTGAATTTGGTGAACCGGTTGTTAAAATGACACTTTTTCTTTTTAATCAGGGTTCTCTCTAAGTTGGGTGCCTGGGCAGCCATGCAATGTGGGAATCACAAATAAAAGTTCCTTATTCTTTTTAATGTTCATCAGCAAAACTGCAAAGATTACTGGAATATTGTAGATGTACTAGTTCCATAGAAATCTGCTGAAGAACAATTGCTGGTCTTTAATGAGATTTTTATTTCCAAATTGATATTAATGATGACTGTATCTAGATTTCATAAAAAATATTTTTATTACATTTAATGCAGCGACATTGATAAATCAGGGTACATATGTTGAGAGAAAACTTCTCCAGATTATTTTGACATTTGATTATGCTGTATACCCCTCACCCAAAGACAAATTTTCTTCCGTCACCTTCTATTTGGTTTTCTCTGTGCCCCTCCCCTCCCCCCACCCCCTCTCTCTCCTTCCCGCCCCATCCCTTCAACTCCACCCCCCCATTACCATCACATTCTTGTCCATGTCTCTGAGTCTCATTTTTATGTCCCATCAATGTATAGATTCATATAGTTCTTAGTATTTTCTGATTTACTTATTTCACTCCGTATAATGTTATCAAGGTCCATCCATGTTACTGTAATGTAAGTGATCCAATGTCATCATTTCTTATGGCTGAGTAGTATTCCATAGTATATATGTGCTAAAGCTTTTTAATCCACTCGTCCTCTGACAGACACTTGGACTGTTTCCAGATCTTCGCTATTGTGAACAATGCTGCCACAAACATGGGGGTGCATTTCTCCTTTTGGAGCAGGTCTATGGTGTTCTTGGGGTATATTCCTAAAAATGGGATAACTGGGTCAAAAAGCAGTTCAATTGTCAATTTTTTGAGGAATCTCCACACTGTTTTCCACAGAGGCTGCACCAGTCTGCATTCCTACCAGCAGTGTAGGAGGGTTCCTTTCCTCCACATCCTCGCCAGCACTTATTCTGTGTTGTTTTGTTGATGAGCGCCATTCTGACTGGTGTGAGGTGATATCTCATTGTGGTTTTAATTTGCATTTCTCTAATGATTAGTGATGTTGAGCATTTTTTCATATGCCTATTGGCCATCTGTATGTTCTCTTTGGAGAAATGTTTATTCATTTCTTTGGCCCATTTTTTTGATTGGATTGTCTGTCTTTATGGTGTTGAGATTTACAAGTTCTTTATAAATTTTGGTTATTAACCCCTTCTCAGATGTATTGTCAAATATGTTCTCCCATTGTGTAGTTTGTCTTTTTATTCTGTTCTTATTGTCTTTAGCTGTGCAAAAGCTTTTTAATTTGATCTAGTCCCATTTGTTTATCCTCTCTTTTATTTCACTTGGCCGTGGAGTTAAATCAGCAAATATATCACTGTAAGAGATGTCGGAAATCTTACTGCCTATGTTTCTTCTAAGATGCTTATGGTTTCACAGCTTACATTTAAGTCTTTTATCCATTCTGAGTTTATTTTGTGAATGGTATAAGTTCGTGGTCTAGTTTTATTTTTTTGCAGGTAGCTGTCCAATTTTCCCAACACCATTTATTAAAGAGGCTGTCTTTACTCCATTGTATTTCCTTATCTCCTTTGTCAAATATCAGTTGTCCATAGAGCTGTGGGTTTATTTCTGGGTTCTCCGTTCTGTTCCATTGATCTATATACCATACCAGGCTGTTTTGAGTACAATGGCCTTTTGTATAGCTTGATATCAGGAAGTGTGATACCTCCCCGTTTATTCTTCTTTTTATAATTGCTGAGGCTATTTGTGTTCTCTTTTGGTTCCATATAAAATTAAAGGCCAATATCCCTGATGAGTATAGATGCTAAAATCCTCAACAAAGTATTAGCAAACCGGATCCAACAATATATGGAAAAAATCATACAACATGATCAAGTGGGATTTATTCTGGGGAGGGAAGGCTGGTACAATATCTGCAAATCAATCAATGTGGTTCATCACATAAATAAAAAGAAGGAGAAAAACCACATGATAATTTCAAAAGATGCAGAAAAAGCATTTGATAAAATCCAGCACTCATTCATGATCAAAACTCTCAACAAAGTGGGAATACAGAGAACATACCTGAACATGATAAAAGCCATCTATGACACACCCACAGCCAACATCATACTCAATGGGCAAAAATTAAAAGCAATACCCTTAAGATCAGGAACAAGGCAGGGGTACCCCCTTTCACCACTCTTATTCAACATAGTCCTGGAAGTCCTAGCCACAGCAATCAGACAAGAAGAAGAAATAAAAGGCATTCAAGTTGGAAAAGAAGAAGTAAAGCTATTATTATTTGCAGTTGATATGATATTGTATATAGAAAACCCTAAAGTCTCAGTCAAAAAACTACTGGATCTGATAAATGAATTTAGCAAAGTGGCATGATATAAAATTAATACTCATAAATCAGATGCATTTTTATACACCAACAATGAACAGTCAGAAAGAGAAATTAAGGAAACAGCCTTCTTCACTATTACAACCAAAAAAATAAAGTACCTAGGAGGACATTTAACCAAGGAGACTAAAGACCTGTACTTGGAAAATTATAAAACATTGATAAAAGAAATCAAGGAATACACAAACAAGTGGAAGCATATACCATGCTCATGGTTAGGAAGAATAAACATCATTAAAAGGTCTATATTATCAAAGCAATTTATAAATTCAATGCAATACCAATTAAAATTTATATGGCAGTAAATTTAGCATTTTAAAAAAACATTTTATAAAAATACTCTCGAAACCAAATTCTCCTCTGGTTGTGACTTATTCAAGAGGTTGGGATGTAAAGATCTTTGCCTAGGATGGATCCACTCCCTTTTAAACAGGTAGCAAAAAAGTTTTAATGACAGGAAAAAAAGGAGAGATGATTATCTTTTACAGAATTTCTCCTCATCTGCCTGATAAAATGGGGATTTTCTTCCCAACCTTAAACAGGCAGCTGACATGCAATGAAGATGAATCAATAACTGGATGATTTGCAAAAACAGCTCTGTTTTGTATTTGCTTTATTTTCTCAAACGGAAAATACACCAAACCTCAAAGTCATAGCAGAAGTGAGAGTCAGCTACAAAGTGCTGACGTTACTATGAGGGCCTTCCTTTGACTCAGGCAGGAGCTTGGACCTGCAATCATGTGTCTATAGAGGAAACTTTCTCCAGTCACAGCCACGCCCTCACTGAGCACCTGCATTAGGAATATGTGCTGCTTCTCTCCAGCTGATGGCTTCCACCTCTGTCCCCAGGTGACCTGCCTGCATTGGGGCACACTGGAGAAAGAGCCACCACCTGACCCTGCCCGTTCCTCCTGTGACAACAGACACTCATTTCCATGATGCGGCCACTATTCCTTCTTCTTCCTCCTCTCATGTCTTATGCTGGTGGTGACAGGTAAGCTGAGGGTCCCACTGGTAAGATGATTACAAGGCGTGAACTTGGAGCCCGGGGCGGAAAGGGCCGAAGGAGTTCACAATCCAATGATGCCCTGAAATACGTGAGAAGTGATGCAGAGCGCCCCTGACGGAAGCCCCGCGTGCACGGCGCACTCGCTTCACCAATAAGGAGGGAGACGCTCACAGAAATTATACAGGTTTTCCTAAGGTTGTCCTCATGAACCAGGTGATAATAAGCTTGTAACTAGAAATGCTGACAGGTAACATGTACAGGGGACGTCATAGCTTACAAATGACACATAATAATAGCTAACAATATCGACCTCTTCCTCAACCCCATGCCAATACAGAAGCTTTAACCTACTACCCACCTTCTCTCATCACAAGATGCACAGGTACGGGGCAGGTGTTCTTAGCCCTGTCCCACACCTGAGAATAAGAACAGAAGTAACTTGCTCCAACTCATACGGACTACATGTAGGAAAGCCTTTTACTGAATCCCAAGTGTCTTTGGCTCCAAACACCAAGGTTTGTTTTTTCAGAGACAGAGAGAGAGAGTCAGTGAGAGGGACAGATAAGGATGGACAGACAGGAACGGAGAGAGATAAGAAATATCAATCATCAGTTTTTTGTTGTGACACCTTAGAAGTTCATTGATTGCTTTCTCATATGTGCCTTGACCGTGGGCCTTCAGCAGACCGAGTAACTCTTGCTCAGCCAGCGACCTTGGGTCCAAGCTGGTGAGCTTTGCTCAAATCCGATGAGCCCGCGCTCAAGCTGGTGACTTTGGAGTCTCGAACCTGTTTCCTCCATATCCCAGTCCGACGCTCTATCCACTGCGGCACTGTCTGATCTGCAAACACTGAGTTTTTATTGACTATTCAACAACGTCCCCAAATAACTGTATTTATCAAATTAAATATAAACAGTGCATGCTTCTTAATATGACTATGACTCATGCTATAGTTGGAACATTCTTATACAAAAAGATTTCCCGTTGCTTATCTGAAAGTTCAAACTTAAAGGGGTGTCCTGTGTACCGCATGGCCACCTTATGTATCTGTCAGCATGTGCCAGGTTGTGCGGTGGTGACAGCCACGTCAGAATTATAAAAGACCAAAGTGGACATTGTTTCTCATCCATATTGACTCTGGCCACAGGGCACTTTGCTCCCTCTAACCTCTGAGGTCCGGCCGACAGAGCCCCCACCACGTGAATGTGGCTGGTCCTTGTGTTGAGGGACAGCGTTTGGGGAGTCACACACTGGTAATGAAGGGCTCTGGCAGGACATGTCCCATCTGCTCAAACTTCATTCACCAAGTAAGCCTTCCAGCCCCGCCCATCCACACAGCAGGTCAGTCCTACATTGTGTCATGAAAATAGACAGCTGGATGGACCTGGTGAACAGCCTGGTGGAAGTGGACACACAAGAGATATAAGTATGGATAGATAGATAGATGTAGATATCAGTGTGGGTGTGGAGGTACACAAATACATATTCATATTAATATAACCTAAATGATATCAACTACAGATATATATGAATATCACATACTCATATATCTATATCAATATATATGAATCACATATATTTATACAATGAGTAATTACCTTTATCTTGCCTTCTTATGGGAAATTAGGAGCCTCCAGGCTTCCAGGGGAAACTCTGGTTGTGGAGGAGGAGGAATCAGAAGCCGGGTCTCCTACCTCCTGGTGGAGGATGCTGACGTCACAACACGGTGCCTTCACAAGCCGTGAACTTCAACGGAAACACCTCCCGTTCCCGGTCCCCCCACTGGCTGCCTGTCCTTGTCCCCCTCGCTCTCTGTAGACCCTCCCTGCGCCCACGGTGCTGTCAGAGTTGCTGGTGCCAACCTCCCTGACCTGTCACCTTCTGTGCGGCTTGTCTCACACGTGCTCACCAGAGCCGTGGCTGCTGCACTTGAGACAGATCACAATTTCTGAGCCAGCTCTCACTGCGTGGGTTGCAGGAGGCGCTGTGTGCAGGGGCAGAATGCTCAGTCCCACACCCACTGTCTTCTTGGTATCATGTGGTTGGGGGGTGCTGTTCTTCTGACAAAGAAGAGGGCATTCACATTTCGGAAGCTTTGATGACACACACGTGAAGAATACATGTATCTTGTGTTCCTGCCAGGTCGCAGGCTCTGTCTGAGCTAAAGTTTCTTCCTCTGCAAAGGACAAGACACTGTCCTGCAGAGATCGAGTGCTTTTTTGGGAAAGGGCCTGGTAATTAACATTTTGATTTTTGTGGGCATAATTCTCTGTCATGACAGGTCACCTCTGCCGCAAACAACACAGGGACAAAGGGAAATGCTTGTCTTTTAAAATAGTTATGGGCACTCATATTTGAATTGCAGACCATTTTCATAAATTACCCAATATTTTTCTTCTTCTGGTTTTCTTAAAAATAATTTTTACCATTTAAAAAATTTGAAAACCTTTCTACACTCGCAGGTCCCACTTTGGTGACAGAGGGCTGATTTTGTTCCGGGGACAGTAACTGGCAGCGTCTGGCTCTACAAAATGAAGACAGGCAGCTTTGGTTAAACTTCCTTTATTCCCTGTTTGTTTTTTGTTTTTCCCACTACCCGTTCCTGCACAGGAAATGAACAAAATAAAGAGAATCCTGGAATGTAAAACTATGGGAGGCACCTGCAGGCACCAGAGAACCCACAGGTGCTCCGTGCTGCCCGCGGACTGCAGGAGTTGGTACAGACACTGCTGCTGACTCTGGGCGCACTGAGGGTCCCCCGCAGTGAGGGAGACATGCTACAGCTGATGTCTGCAGAATAAAAGCGTCACCACTCACGCGGATCCTGTGTCTAGTCTTTCTAAGGGCTTGCCTAATTGACAGGTCACTGAACTGGGGGCAGGGCTAGGGTGACATTTCAGTCCTGCGTCTGCTCATACCACTAAGTAGCTGCCTCACACCCAGCAAGGTGTCTCCTCTCCTGGGCCTCAGTGTCTGCACCTGCCACGAGTGATACTGCTGTTCTCTGAGCCACCTGGAGCCTGTCTGCCCATGTCCATAAACCACTGTACTGAAGAGAGAGAGAGAGAGAGAGAGAGAGAGAGAGAGAGAGAGAGAGTTTGGTGTCTGTGGATTATTTGTTGAACGTCGTTGAGAGTTTGTTCTCGTTTTCATGCCCCTTGAGGGCTCTCGTGTACCCAGCAGTAGCTCTCGGTTGATTACTGAACAGCCCGGGAAACCACTTAGGGGCCCCGAGGAGCAGGAAGATTACAGCTGTCACTGAGACATCAACCCATAGAACCAGAACTCGGGGATTACAGAACCCAGCCCACTGTTGCACAGAGAGCCAAGACTCACAGACATGGGGATGACTTCTTCTCTCCAGAGGCGTCTTCCCAAATAGCCCGAGTCCTTGACGACCACTTCCTTAGAACTCATGGAATCACTTCAGGCAGAGACAGGGTTTGAATGGCAGAGCTGAAGCCTGCTGACTAGACGACTGGGAAAGGTGTTTAACGGTGGTACATCATATAATAGAATACTATGCCGCAATGAAGAGAAATGAATGATTGATTGATGTGATAACCCTTAGAACACTACACCATAAAGCTTGTAATTAGTGTATGGAAATTTTTAAAAATTTCACCTGCATGTGGGTTGATAAATGGGATGTGGACTGTGACATATAAAATTGGGTCATAATTAACCATCTGACCACACTAAAGGCAGTTGGGAAGAAAGAACTAAAATCACTTTGAAACCTTGTTAAATATTTTCCAGTAAATGGAACTAGGGATCCTGAAGAACTGACTTCTGAAAAGGGGGAGGGAAATGCAGGATGAGTCTGGAGCATCTCCTAGTGCCAGGAAGTAAAAAATATGCAGCATACTGTGTTTAAAGTTCATAACAGAAATCTGAAAGAGCCCTCAGTGACCAAAGTTGAAACAATTTATTTTTAGGTAAGAGGAGGGGAGACAGTGAGGCAGACTCCTACACGTGCCCCAACTGGGATCCAACCGGCAACAGCATCTGGGGCCAATGCATGAGTACCAAGCTATGTTTAGGGTCTGAGGCCAATGCTCTGATAAACTGAGCCATTCTCAGTGCCTGGGCCATCCCTCAAACCAATCGAGTCACTAGCTGAAAGAAGCTAAGAGAAAATGAAGGGGGAGAGGGAGGTCGGAAAAACAGATGGACACTTTGCAGGTGGGTCCTGACCAGAAAATGAGCCCAGGACATCCATATGCTGAGCCTTTGCTCTATCCAGTGAGCCCCGATCCAGGACCAAAACACTTTTATAAAAACAAACAATTATGGAAATCAAACCCAGAGATAAAAGAAAGAGCCATGTGTCCACAGTGAGATGAGAAATGGAGAAGGGACGACTTTCCTTTACTGCAAAACAGCAGTGAGCAGACACAGACCTGATGGGGAAATATAATATCAACATGAGAACACCATGCTCGGAATTGAGGCAGAATCCAACACTTTTTAAAAGCAGAAATAAAATATCTGTGTAATCTCAAAATATCTCCATATTCCCATTTTTTCCCTTGAGCAAACACATTTTGCATAACGCATTGGGAATTCTGATTCGAAATGGTAGCTTCCATATTTTTTTTTACTTTACTTTTGTTTACTAATCATTTCTCAGCAACAGCCTTATCAACCATTTATGAGAAATTAATTAAAAGACTACAAATAAGTTTTACTGATATTTTCCCCCAACTCTTTCTTTCTACTCTCATGTCTTCTTATTTGGATTCTTTATTTTGTAGGAGTCAGGGCTTAAGCAGTGTTTTCCAAAAAGGATTTGTGCAGATAAAATTTTCTAAATTCCTGAACATCCCAAAAAAGACTTTTTGTCCCAGTGTAAATCATCAAAAATTATTCCTCAGCATAGAATTGCTCTTTCAACGTAGTTCCCCTCAGAAGGGTCAAAAATCCCTTTGGGTACTCAGAGCTGCAGGAGAGAATCTTTATGTCCCCCTGATTATGCCACTTCTGAGCGAGTTTAATAAGCGCCTCCTGATGACTTCGAGGCCCTCCGACACACAAGCCCACATCCGCACTGGTAAATACTCAGTCAGAAGAGAGACAGAAAAGATTGTCATGTTCTGAGCAAGAATGAATCATCACATATGAAAAACAAGCATAAACACCAAGCAAAAAGGCAGACACGATGGATGGACCAGTGAGATCAGAAGGACATCAAAGGGACACTGGGCAAGAGCAGGACCTGGGACAGGCCACCTGCCCTCACATATTCACACACTGAGGGCAATGCTGTCTCTCCCCCAACTCTCCCGTTAACACAGGCTGATTCTGCACGGGCCTAACACCCAGCTCCTGTCCTCTCATCTACACGGTGCATCCCAGTGACCCTCTGCCATGAGCTCTCATCTACACAGTGCATCCCAGTGACCCTCTGCCATGAGCTCTCATCTACACAGTGCATCCCAGTGACCCTCTGCCATGAGCTCTCATCTACACAGTGCATCCCAGTGACCCTCTGCCATGAGCTCTCATCTACACAGTGCATCCCAGTGACCCTCAGCTGTGAGCACCTTCACCCTCTGAGCTGCCTTTCTCCTTTTCGCCTTCCAGGCCTGGGCTCGGACGTTCAGAGACACAGTTGACCAGGTGCCCGCCCAGGACAACCTGAACCCAGGACCAAGACCAGCCATTGGCCGAGGTCCATAACCAGCCTGGACATGGCCAGCTCCTTCCTGGGAGATGAAGACCTGGCTCAAGAAGCTTCAGGTGACACAGCAGCCAATGTGCTATCGGGGTTGGCAGCCCAGTAGAGGGGATGTTAGAGGGGCGTGGAGTCTGGGCTCAAAATTGGGTGTGTGTGGATGAGGAGCAGTGACCCTGACTGGAAGAGGAGGGTGGTGGAGTGGGAGACAGGATATAAGAATGAATATCACAGACATCAGAAAAATATCATAAGTCAGCATGACCAATGCAGAGTCACTGAGAGTCCCTGCGATTTACACAAACACATGAAAACTGGAAGGTCTGGTCTACGGTGAGTAGACATGTACCTCTCACAAGATCTCCATGAGGTCAGAGGTACCTCTCCTCCCTGTGCCCGTCCCCAGTGTCCCTGATCCCCCTCTTCCCTCAACAAGTGTTCAGAGAATACACATCTGCACATGTTGACATGGACACATCTGAAATATTCTTGAGCATCATTCTGGGAGCTGTAGGATCAATGACCGTCTGTACAAGCTTCTCTGTCACTGAGCTTGTGGACCGATACCCAGAGCACTGAAGACCTAGGAAGTGTTTAGTCTTTGTACCTGCAATTTCTGTTAATTCTGTCTCCATAGTAACCTCCACTCTAAGCTGCAAGAATGTCTGAGATATCAAGTATTATTTTAACAAAGAACATCACAGCCAGATTGCTGCCAAGAAGAACTGGGGAATCATGGCACCTGGTAAACCTTTCCTTGTGTGTGGACAGCAGTTGCGCTCATATATTTTGGTGAGTGATGCTGAGATGACCTCTGGAGAGAACAATAAATCAATGTCTGCTCAATGTATGAGACATGTTCTTGAACTCTGCCATCTAATTATAGACATTTATCTAAAAGACGGTAAAAGCCCTGGCCGGTTGGCTCAGCGGTAGAGCGTCGGCCTAGCGTGTGGAGGACCCGGGTTCGATTCCCGGCCAGGGCACACAGGAGAAGCGCCCATCTGTTTCTCCACCCCTCCGCCGCGCCTTCCTCTCTGTCTCTGTCTTCCCCTCACAGAGCCAAGGCTCCATTGGAGCAAAGATGGCCCGGACGCTGGGGATGGCTCCTTGGCCTCTGCCCCAGGCGCTAGAGTGGTTCTGGTCGCAACATAGTGACGCCCAGGATGGGCAGAGCATCGCCCCCTGGTGGGCAGAGCCTTGCCCCTGGTAGGCGTGCCAGTGGATCCCGGTCGGGCGCATGCGGGAGTCTGTCTGACTGTCTCTCCCTGTTTCCAGCTTCAGAAAAAATAAATAAATAAATAAATAAATAAATAAATAAATAAATAAAAAACGGTAAAAAATGGCAAGATGATGTGTGTAAAAGGATACTCACTACAGTTATGCTTGTAACTGAAAATGTTTAGAAATAACCAAATTGTCAGAATTTAACAATTAATGACAGCTGGCTGAAAGGAGACCTATAAACCCTGGGGAGGTATAATGCGGTTCACACAGGGACACGGTCCTGAGCGCTGCTGGAACAGCGTTCGAGGTAAAGCCTTGGGTGAGGAAGGACACTCAGAACACGGGGACCCTGGTGGCTCCTGCAGAGCGGGTGGAGGGCTGGCGCAGGGAGGGGGACCAATAGTCTCACTCATCACTCAGCTCCCTTTGAATTTTTTCCTGTGTGCATGATTTACTTTTTTTATGGTGAAATATAAAAAATTCCAGAAGGATGTTGCAGGAATGTCGCTTGTGCTGTGTCTCCTGAAGGACACAGTAACTGGCGAGCAGCTTATGTGAACAATACAGATTCTACTGACTTTTTAAACATGTCTACTTTGGCTTTGTTCTAACCAACGCCTTTCGTTCTGTCCCATCTGCTCACTTCACTTGTGCCTGAGTCACTGTCTCCTCCACTGCAAGAGCCTATCCACCCAGGACCTGAACACCTCTCTTGAAGGTTAGTGAAATGCTTGAACCCATAAGGTGGACCCTCCACTGCACAAGGGCAAAACTTTGTTCCCAGAGGTGAGCAGGGCCTCATATCAGACACAGAAGAACAACTGTTCCCTGTACTCACTGACTGAGAGCTCTAGTCCTTGTCCTCTTTGAACACTAGAAGGTAAATACCCAAGCAGATGGCACAAAGAACACACACCAGGTCCTCATCATCACTATCAACATGAAACAAGTGTGCACACTGAGCCCACGGACACATGCTGCTGTGAAGGGGAGGGGCCAGGAGCATCAAAGAGGCTGGGAGGTCGGGTGGCCCTGACCCCAGGCCAGCCAGAGGCCCCGCTGCCCTCACTGCACTGTGGTCGCTGAGCCCCGCCCACCCCACTATAAGTGCAGGCTGGCTCTGCCCTCCCCACCACTCACTCTGCCCTCCCACCCGACCCACACCTCCAGGGGACTCTCAAGCCATGAGGACCCTCACCCTCCTCGCTATAAAGCTTGTAAAGACGAAGCTTTACAAATTTACTGGAAAAAAGGTAAAACTCAGAAATCAACAACAACAAAATTCTGTTTGATATATTAAAAAAGCAAAGTATCTGTGCAGAGAAGAGAAAGACCCAAATGGGAAATGACATACCGTGGAAATAATCTGCAGTACTTGGGACACAGGGATAATGTCCGAAGTTAAAAATGCATCTTAAAAAATCTAAGAAATGAATCCACCAAGTATTCCATTTTCCCAAACAGATGCCAAAACAGAAAGCACATTCAGTGGAAATTAACACAGGCACTTCTCAGACATGGAAACGTGTTGTCCCTGCTGACTCACGAGAGAACAAAGCCCGGACTCCACTGGGGTGGCAGTTCTTAGCCACCAGTTTGGGAAAGGTCCCAAACCACACAGTCCAGGCAGCAGACAGATCTGACAACACCAGGACCCCGGGATCCCGGCCCCCAGGGGCTGCTGAAAGTACGCAACACGGGTTTTCCAGGTCACATCAGTCTGCACGCGGACAGCCCGGGAGCTGGGGGACAGGGCTCACCTGTGCTCTGAGGGACAGGCACCTCGCATCTTCCTGCTCTAGTCATTGTCCTTCTCACGGTCGAAATACAGCGTCCAGAATTCCCACAACTCCCTGCGTCCTCCAAGCCGAAGTATGGGGGAAAAGATAGAACAATAGCCTAGCACAAATACAAAGCAGTAACAGTAATTCATTCTATTGTTTAAGAACGGTGACTTCCTAGGGGGAACATTGGAGTGATCAGAACTCCACTAATTGGCCACTCTGAGCTGGAAGAGAGTCTGGAACAACAAATTGCTTTGTTTTTCTTTTACAAACTACATGGCTGCTCAGATCCCAGACCAGAAGAAAAGAAGATAAAACGCGAATCACAGGGACCTTTAATCACCTTGCACTGTGTGTGGGCAGCAGCTGAGCTAATGTATTCTGGGGAGTGATAGTCTCACACATCACTTGGTGACCTTTCAAATTTTCTCATTTTTGTGCATGAATTCATTTTTTATTTTATAAAATCAGGAATCTCAAATAGGAACCATGATAACATCATTATATTTCCTACTTTTCCAAAAGGACACAAGACCTGGTGAGCATGTTATATACCACTGTTTTAGATTCTACTGACGACCTAAAACATCTGTCCTTCTGCGTTACTCTGACCACATCATCCTTTGTGTCCCTCTGTGTTCAGGTCACTTGAGGCTGAGTCACAGTCTCCTACCTCCAGAAGCCTATCCACCCAGAACCTGAAAACCTCCCTTACTGTATGGTGTTGCCCCTGAACGTGGAAGATGAACCCTCTACAGCAATGGGGGAAGGTCTGGTCCCAGGGTCGGGGCCTCCAGAGATGAGCAGGGCCCGCATTAGACACAGAAGAACGTTGTTCCCTGGACTCACTGAATGAGAGCTCTAGTCCTTGTCCTCTTTGAACACTAGAAGGTAAATACTCAAGCAGATGGTACAGAGAACACACACCAGGTCCTCATCATCACTATCAACATGAAACAAGTGTGGGCACTGAGCCCACAGATGCATGCTGCCACAATGGGGTGGGGACAGGAGCATCAAGGAGGTTGAGAGTCCCACGGCCCTCACTGCGCTGTGGTCACTGAGCCCCGCCCACCCCACTATAAGTGCAGGCTGGCTCTGCCCTCCCCACCACTCACTCTGCTCTCTCACTGGACCCACACCTCCAGGGGACTCTCAGCCATGAGGACCCTCACCATCCTCGCTGCCCTGCTCCTCCTGGCCTTCCAGGCCCAGGCTGAGCCCCTGCAGGAGACAGCTGACCAGGTGCCTGCCCAGGACCAGTCTGAGGCCGAAGACCAGGACATGGCCATCTCCTTCACAGAAGAGGAACGCTTCGTTCGAGAGGCTTTAGGTGACACCTGTCCATATGCTACAGGGTCTGACCCCATCAGAGGGCCTGTCAGAGGGGTGTGGAGTCCAGGCTGATAGTCGGGGGTGGGATGAGTGGGGAGAGAAGCAGGCACCACGAGGGGAGAGGAGGATGGGGGCGGGGCAGAGAATGAGCACAGACATGATGGACTCGGGTCAGAGACGGTCATGGGTCTGTGTGACCAACGCAGAGTCAGCCAGTGCTTGTGATTTACAAAGACACGTGACTTTTCACCCTATCCTGGCAGGTGTTGTCTACAGTAAATAGATAGGTCACATCTCACAAGATCACCATAGTCTGGCTGTGCCCCTGCTTTCTGTGCCCGTTCCCTCCGTGCCTGACCCTGTCCTTGTCCACAGGCCTTCGGAAAGTCACCGTCTGCACGTGCCGACGCAGCCTCTTCTGTACTATCCTGGAACGTCACTCTGGGAGCTGTAGGCTCAATGGCCGTAAATACAGGCTTTGCTGTCGCTGAGCTTTGTGGACTGAGACCCACAGCACTGTGACATTCCACTGAGGACCCGAGAGTGCATTTAGTCTGTGTACCTGTCCCTTCTCTCCTTTCTCCAGAATAAACTTCGAGCATTAAACTCACTGGTAGCCTTTTTTTTTCTTTTTTACTATTCTTACGTGTGTGGTCACCTGTTCTGAGAATTCTTCCCTGAATGGTCTACACTAAGTTAACTGGGCTTTGTATCCCTTGATGCACAATTTGAGTTCACAGGGCAATAACAAAACCAACAAAAAGAAACATAATTGCTAAGTAAAGAAATGTTAACCTACACAATTTAACCCATTCGTAATGAAACTGAAAAGTAAACAGTTTCTATGGGGTGACTCAGAAAATGTTGCTGATCCCAGGAAAAGTGGATCTCATATGCATGTTTCTTACTCTTTAATTTTAAGACGTGAGAAGGCATTGATATGTGTAGATATTTTCTAGGATAAGCTGTATTAACAAGATCAAGTGAACTAATGCTCCAGGGTGCCACCAACAGAGAAAAGTACGAACTACACCAGAACCAGAGTAGACTGACCAGCACTGGCCATCTGAAATAACAGCCGGAGGGAAGGGGAGTCCAGATCTGGTCAGTATCACTGGTCCTGGCTACTCAGGCATGCTCTTCGGGCTCCCAGAGGAAGGGTAGTCCACTGTCCAATGCAACAGCTGGTTTCAACTCTCTTTATGTCCCGCTCTCAAAGAGACTGATTTATGAGTTAAAACGAACCTGTTACTAATTTTAATAAATTCCATCAAGAAATAAATATTTTAGTTTTTCCAATGACGAGCCCTTAACTCCGAACAGAAAGGTATCTGAGATGCAGAAAAGCCTTATTTGCAGAAGACAAGAACCTCTCTGGACCCCTCTCCCTGTTCCACTGTTGTGACACACATCCTAGAGCCACAACCTTGGATTCTACCCTGAGGCTGTGTTGTCCTCATAGAACCTTGTGTTTGATCCTTGCACTGTGACCACACCTACCGTATTTCCCCATGTATAAGACACACCTGTTTTGAGAAATTTGGGGTCTATAAACTGAGTGCGTCTTATACAGTGATTGTGGCATTTCAGATGCCATAGATGGATCTCAGGATGGGGCAATATATGAAGACAGTGATTATTCATCAGACACAGATGAGGACAGTAATGGATGGGGGAGTATTGAGAGTGATAAGGAGTTGTATGAATTTTATGATGAATAAAACAAGTTCAATAACTTTATGGAACTTTTTTTTTTCATATTTTGGACCCAAAAATTAAGGTGTGTCTTATACATGGAAAGCATCTTATACTTGGGGAAAAACAGTAATTCAAGAAAATTAGCCCCATAAATATTTCAAACTAGAAACACTTTTAATTTGAAACTTAACCAACAAGGAATATGTGCCCCTCTCAGCTCCCTCCTCCCCCCGGACACGAGAGCACTGACACAGGGAAGACCGGGCTTTACAAACAGTAGTAGGGAAGAGACAAAACTCACAAATGACCAAAAATCATAACAGCACATAAAAATGCAAAGTATTTGTGTAAACAAGAGAAAGAGCCAAAAGAAAATGACAGATCATGCAAATGTTCCACAGCCCCTGGAAAAGAGTGACAATTTCCTGAATGTATAAATAAGCCCTACAACCCAAAAGGAATAAATCAGCCAGGTATTCCATTTCCCAGAACCGATGCCAAGAAGAAAGACATTCAGAGAAAATAAACAGAGGCACTTCTTCGATGTGGACACATGTTGCCCCGTGACTCAGGAGAGACACAAAGCCAGGACTCCATCCGGGTTGCAGGTCTTACCTGTTACTCTGGGAGAGATGTCAACCCTCACAGTTCAGGTAGCAGACTGCTTTCTGCCACGCCTGCACCCCAGGGTCCCTGCCACCAGGGGTTTCAGAGAGTCAGGAGCAGGTTATTACAGCTCACAGCGATCGGCATGCAGGCAGCACTGGAGGTGGGGGACGTGCCTCAAGTGGGGTCTCAGGACCAGGATGTGGCCATCTCCTTCACAGAAGAGGAACTCATCACTCGAGAAGCTTCAGGTGACACCTGCCCACGTGCTACAGGGTCTGACCCTATCAGAAGGCTTGTCAGTGGGGCGTGGAGTCCGGGCTCACAGTCGAGAGTAGAATGAGGGGGGAGAGAACCAGGCGCCATGAGGGGAGAGGAGGAGGGGGGCAGAGAAAGAGCAAGGACGTGTTGGACTCGGGTCAGAGACGGTCATGAGTCTGTGTGACCAACGCAGAGTCAGCCAGTGCTTGTGATTTACACAGACACGTGACCTTTCACCCTAATGCAGCAGGTATTGTTTGTGGCAATAGACAGGTCACTTCTCAGTGTCTGTCCCTGATATTGGCTGTGCCTCTGCTCCCTGAGCCCGGGTCCACTGTGCCTGACCCTCCCCTTCCCTCCGCAGGCCTTGAGAGAGGAGCCAGGGCACGTACTGATCTGGTCACTTCTGCAGGGTTAATGAATCTCATGCTGGAAGATGCACTAGCTTTGGTAACAAAAACAGGCTTTGCTGTCGCGATACTTTGTGAACCGAGATCACAGCTCTGCGACGTTCCTCTGAAGACCTGAGGAAGCGATTATCTGTGCACCTGCACCTTCTCTTCTCTCTCCATAATAAACTTCAAGCATAAACTCACTGTTTAGCCTTTTTCCCTCTTTCCATTATTCATTTTTTATTGATTTTAATTTATTGTTTACATAGATTCTAGTGTTGCTCCTAATGTTTCCCCCCCTCCCCTGTATTACCCTCAACATCTTCCTTTCCACCTTCCCCACAGCGCCCTCCCCCCTTCACTTCAGGATTATCCATCCTCTCATCCCCTTTCCCTCTGTCCTCTTTTCCTCTGGTCCCTTTGATCCCCCCTCTGTCTCAATTCTGTTCCTCAGTTCACATTGTTCATTGGATTCTTCAAATGAGTGAGGTCATATGATATTTTTCTTTCTCTACCTGCCTTATTTCATTTAACATAATAGTTTCCAGGTCCATCCATGTTGTCTCAAAAGGTAAGATTTCCTTCTTTCTCATGCATAGTATTCCATTGTATATATGTACCATTGCTTTTTAATCCACTCGTCCACTGACAGACAGATGAGCTGTTTCCAGATCTTGGCTATTGTGAACAATGCTGCCATAAACATGGGGTGCATTTTTTCTTTTTAATCATTGATGTAGTGTTCTTGGGATATATTCCTAAAGTGGAATGCCTGGGTCAAAAGGCAGTTTCATTTTTAAATTTTTGAGAAAAATCCATACTGTCTTCCACAGTGGCTGCACCAGTCCGCATTCCCACCAGCAGTGCAGGAGGGTTCCCTTTTCTCCACATCCTGGCCAGCACTTATTACGTGTTGTTTTGTTGATGAGCACCATTTTGACTGGTGTGAAGTAGTATCTCATTGTGGTTTTAATTTGCATTTCTCTAATGATTTGCGAGGTTAAAAATTTTTACATCTGCCCATTGGTCATCTGTATGTCTTCTTTGGAGAAGTGTCTATTCATTTCTTTTGCCTATTTTTTGATTAGATTTTTTATCTTTCTGGTGTTGAGTTAAACAAGTTCTTTATAAATTTTGGTTATTAACCCCTTATCAGATGTATTGTCAAAAATGTTCTCCCATTGTATGGCTTGTCTTTTTATTCTGTTCATATTGTCTTCAGCTGTGCAAAAGCTTTTTAGTTTGGTATAGTCCCATTTTTTTATCCTTGTTGTTTATTTCCCTTGCCTGTAGAGATAAATCAGCAAATGTATTGCTGCGAGAGATGTCGGAGAGCTTACTGCCTATGTTTTCTTCTGAGATGTTTATGGTTTCATGACTTACATTTAAGTCTTTTATCCATTTTGAGTTTATTTTTTTGAAGGGTATAAGTTGGTGGTTTAGTTTCATTTTTTTTTTTTTTCCGGTAGTTGTCTAATTTTCCCAACACCATTTGTTGAAGAGGCTGTCATTACTCTTACTCCAACTTATGCTCTTACCTTCTTTGTCAAATATCAGTTGTCCATAAAAGTGTGTGTGTATTTCTGGGTTCTCTGTTCTGTTCCTTTCATCTACATGCCTGTTCTTATGCCAGTACCAGGCTGTTTTGAGTACAATGGCCTTGATGTATAACTTGGTATCAGAAAGTGTGATACCACCCACTTTATTCTTCTTTTCCAAGATTTCTGAGGCTATTCCAGTTTTTTGTTCTTGTTGTTCCATATTAATTTTTGGAATATATGTTCTATATCTTTGAAGTATGTCATTGGTATTTTAATTGATATTGCATTGAATTTATAAATTGCCTTATAGACATTATGATGATGTGTATTCTTCCCAACCATGAGTACGGTATATCTTTCCACTTGCTTGTATCTTTCTTGATTTCTTTTATCAATGTTGTATAACTTTTCAAGTACAAGTCTTTTATCTCCTTGGTTAAATTTACTTCTAGGTTCTTTATTTTTTGTTGCTGTTTTTACAATAGTGAAGAGTGTTGATTCCTTAATTTCTCTTTTCGACAGTTCATTGTTAGTGTATAAAAATACCTCTGGTTTCCGAGTAATAATTTTATATTTTCCACCTTGCTGAATTCATTTATCAGGTCCTGTAGTTTTCTGACTGAGACTTTATGGTTTTCTATATACAGTATCATCTCATCTGCAAATAACGATAATTTTACTTCTTCTTTTCCAATTGGGATGCCTTTTATTTCTTCTTCTTGTCCAATTCCTGTGGGTAGAACTTCCAGAACTATGTTGAATAAGAGTGTTGAAAGGGGACACCCCTGCCTTGTTCCTGATCTTAGGGGATTGCTTTTAACTTTTGTCCATTGAGTATGATGTTGGTTGTGGGTCTGTCATAGATGGCCTTTGTCATGTTGAGGTATGTTCCCTGTATTCCCACTTTGCTGAGTGTTTTGATCATGAATGGGTGCTGGATTTTATCAAATGCTTTTTCTGCATCTATTGAAATTATCATGTGGTTTTTCTCCTTCCTTTGTTTATATGATGATTCACAATGATTGATTTATGAATATTGTACCATTCTTGCCTCCTCAGAATAAATCCCACTTGATCATGATGTATGATTTTTTTCATGTATTGCTGAATCTGATTTGCTAATATTTTGTTGAGAATTTTAGCATCTAAATTCATCAAATATATTGTCTTATAATTTTTTTTGTTTTGTTTTGTCTTTGCCTGGTTTTGGAATCAGAATTATGCTCGCCTCATAAAAGGAGCTTAGAAGTTTACCCTCCTCTTGAATTTTTTTGAAATAGCTTGAGAAAGATAGGAGGTAGTTCTTTAATATTTGGTAGAATTTGCCTGTGAAGCCATCAGGCCCAGGACATTTGTTTATTTTTGTTGGGTTTCTTTTTTTTTTTATAACTGTTTTGATCTCATTTGTTATATTTAGTCTGTTTAGGTTTTCTTACTATTCCAGATTGATTTTGAAAGATTATATGTTTCAAGAAATTTGTCCATTTCACCTAGGTTGTCTGATTTTTTGGCATACCATTCTTCATAGTATTTTCTTACAATCCTTTGTATTTCTGTTGTGTCCGTTGTTATTTCTCCACTCTCATTTCTAATTTTATTTGAGTCCTCTCTCTTTTTTTCTTGGTCAGTCTGGTTAAAGGTTATCAATCTTTTTTACCTTTTTAATGAACAAGCTCTTGGTTGCACTGATCCTCTGTATTGTTTCTTTAGCCTCTATTTCATTTATATCTGCTCTGATCTTTATCATTTCCTTACTTCTACTTCCTCTGGGCTTTATTTGCTGTTATTTTTCTAGTTTTTTTAGATGCAGGGTTAAAGTGTTTATTTGAGCTTTTTCTAGATTCTTGAGGTACGCCTTCTTTGTAAAAGTGACGGGTTTTTAAATGGCCACCATATAGGGGCAGGCTAGTGGCTGGCAAAGGTTTTCATCCTGCTTTTGCTAAATTTTCCTCTCAGAACTCCTTTTGCTGTGTCCCATCAATTTTGAGTTGTTTTATACTCTTTTTCATTCATTTCTAGGAATTTTTTATTTCTTCTTTGATCTCATTGTTAACCCATTCATTATTTAATAACATGCTTTTTAGTTTCCAAGTTTTTGAGTATTTTTCAGTTTTTCTTTTGTAGTCGATTTTTAGTTTCATGCCACTGTGATCAAAAAAGATGCTTGATAGATGTTTTTCTTCTTAAATTTGTTTAGACCCGTTTTGTGCCCTAACTTGTGTTTTATCATAGAGTATGTACTATAAGCACTTGAAAATGTATATTCTACTGCTTTAGGGTGAAAGTTTCTGAAGATACCTTTAAATCCAGTTGACTTTGTGTGTCCTTTAAGTCTGCTATTTCATTTTTAATTTTCTTTCTTGAGGATCTATCTAGTGAAGTTAGGGGGTATTGAAATCCCCTACTATTATAGTATTGCTGTTTGTCTCACCCTTTATGTCCATCAAAGTCTACTTTATATATTTAGGTGCTCAATATTAGGTGCATAGATATGTATAATGGTTATATCTTCCTTTTGGATTGCTTCCTTTATCATTTTGTAGTGACCTTCTTTATCCCTATTGAAAGCCTTTGTTTTAAAGTCTACTTTGTCAGAAATAAGTATTGCTACCCCAGCAATATTTATTTTTTTATTTCCATTTGCATGAAACATTTTTTTCCAACCTTTTATTTTCACTCTAAGTTTATCTTTTGCTTTGAGGTGTGTCTCTTGTAGACAGTGTATGTACGGGTCCTATTTTGTTATCGACACAGCTACCCCTATGTCTTTTGCTTGGATCATTTAATCCATTTACATTTAATGTTATTATTGTTATGTAGTTGTTTTTTATTATTTTATTCTTTAAATCTACATTCCTCTTTTACTATATTTTTGTCCCCCTTTGTTCTGTTTACAACAGGCCCCTTAACATTTCTTGCAGCATTGTTTCAGTTGTATGAATTCCTTGAGGGGTTTTTTTGTGTTTTTTTTTTGTCTGGGAAGCTTTTTATTTCTCTTTCAATTTTAAACAATAGCCTTGTTGGATAAAGAAGTCTTGGTTGTAGGCTCTTGTTCTGCATTACTTTGAATATTTCTTGCCATTCCCTTTTGGCCTCAAGTGTTTCTGTTGAGAAGTCGGATGTTATCTTTATGGGGGCTCCTTTGTGTGTGATTGACTTTTTTTCTCTTGTAGCTTTCAGTTTTTTTTCTTTATCTCTTAGCTTTGGTATTTTAATTATGATGTGTCTTATGTGACTTTTTTCTGCATCAATTAGGGAAGTTTTCAGCTATTATTTCTTCAAACAGGCTCCCTATCCCTTGTTCTTTCTTTTATTTTACAGGAACCCCTATGATGCAGATATTGTTGTTTTTTATGTTGTCACAGAGCTCTCTTAGAGTTTCCTCAGACTTTTTGAGCCTCTTTTATTTTTGCTGCTCCACTTCTGTGCTTTCATTTACTTTGATTTCTAAATTACTGATTCGAATCTCTGCTTCATCCAGCCTTCATTTAATTGCTTCTGGTGTAGTCTTTATTTCTGATACTGTATTTGTCATTTCTGACTGGTTCTTCTTTATTATTTCAGTGTCCTTTTTCATGCTTGTTTTCTCTTTATTTAGCTGTTCATTGTGTCCATCTGTTGTTGTTCTAAGATCTTTCAGCATTCTAACAATTATTATTTTAAACTCTGTATCCAGTAATTTGGTTATTTCCATCTTACTTAGTTCTTTTTCTGGGGATTTCTCTTCTTGATTTATTTGGATTGCATTTCTCTGTTTTCCCATTTTGTCTGTGTATACACTCCGCATTTGGGTGTGTTGTTTGTGAAGCTAGCTATGTCTAGGGATAGTATTGTCTGTCTCTAATTTTCAGTTGTCTTTCTTCTAGTTCTTCTTGGGATGGCATCAGCTGTTGTTTGTAAACCGCTGTGGGCTACTTATCTGCTATCACCGTTCCTTTTGCTGTTTGTGTTGATGTTTTTTATGTTTTAGCTAGGTCAGGTGTGAGCAGCCTTCCTCAAGCTTCCACTTCCAAGAGCAGGCCCATACTGCAGGCAGGACTGTGTGTGAACCCGGACCTCTGCTGTGGCCGCCGTGGCTTTTCACCTCCACCAGCAGGCTCGTGCATGCTCGCCCTGACCAACCTGGCCTCCGCAGCAGAGCCTGGCCCCCTCTGGCCCAGCTGCCCTTGTGGAGCACTCAGCAGCACAGGTAGCGGTATAGCTGAGGGCTCGGAACTCACTATTTGTGTTCTAACGTGCTGCCTGCCTTTAAGTGCCTCTTTGTTCTAACTGCGGCAGTAAGCCTCCAGTGGACAGGGTAATTTCTTCCCTTTGCTGATGGTTCAGTTCCCAGAAGAAATGTTCACTTTAGACTTGGGGAGTGACTCAGCCCAGGGGTTAGGGTGTCCATCCCTCAAAGTTTCTATCCCTGTGCCTCTGAGACCACTCTCTCTCCCCTGGCAACTCCAGTCCCCCCAGTGCTCCCTGCTTCTGGAGCTCCAGGAAAGTGGCTGTGAGTGAGACTCTTTGTGTGGTCCTTTAATAGGAAGCCTGGGTCCAACCCCCTCTATCTCCTTCTCTCAAACAGTATCCAGGCACCTTTCTCAGCCAAATACACTGTGTAAGCCCCTTCAGGCTTCAGAGCTCTAGGCTGGAATTCTGGTTTGGAGGCTGAGGCCCCACAACTCGCTGGGCAACCCCCCCCCCATCACGAGAGGCCCTACTGTCTGCCGCTAGCTTCCGGGAGCTGGGAAGCCCTTTTTACATCTCCGCCTTTTCTGAGAGTCTCAGAGTGGCTTCTTGGGTTGTTCTGAGCTATAGAATCCCCTTAGTTTAGTACAAGATTGGTCTTTCAAGATGAGTGTTCACAGAAGTAGTTATAATCCACCTAGGTTCTGAGAAGTGTGAGTTAGAATGTCCGCCTACTCTGTGGCTATCTTGTCTCTTCCTCCATTATTCTTGTTAGTGTGATGCACTTACACAGAAAATTCTGTCCTGCATGGTCAGCATTAAATTAACCAGACCTTTAATCCTGATGATGAACCATTTGAGCATCACACGGCAATAACAAAACCAGTAAAAAGGACCATGATTCTTATTTAAGACAAATTTAACCTTCCATATTCAATAGATTCATAATGAAACTCAAGGTGAAACATTTCTATGGATTGTACTAAAAGGTGCCATTGGGTCCTGGCTGGTTGGCTTAGTGTTAGAGTATTAGGCCAGTGTATGGACATCCTGGGTTTGATGCCCTGTCAGGGCACACTGGAGAAGTGACCATCTGCTTCTCTCTTCCTCCTCCTCTCTTTTCTCTCTCTCTCTCTTTCTCTCTCTGTCTCTTTTCCCCTCCCTTAACCATGCTCAGTTAGGGCAAGTTGGTCCGAGGCATTGAGAGTGGCTCCATGGCTTCACCTCAGGTGCTAAAAAAGCTCATTTACTGAGCAACAAAAAAAATGGCTCCAGAAGGACACAGCATCACCCAGTAGGAGGCTTGCCAGGTAAATCCAAGTCAGGTCACAGGAGGGATTCTGTCTTTCTGCCTGCCTGCTTCTCACTTAAGAAAATTTTTTAGAAAAGAAAAAATAAAGGTGCCATTAACTTCAAGAAGAGTAGACCCAATGATCATTGTACTTGTTTTTTTATTTTAAGGCAGGAGAGGACATTGACATGTGTAGATACTTTCTAGGGTAAACAGATATTTCAGTCACATGTGCACGTTCCTAGCCCTGTCAGCAAGATCAAGTGAACTAATGTTTCAGGGTGCCACCAACAGGGAAAAGTACAAACTACACCCAAACCAGCGCAGAGTGACCAGCACCGGTCATCTCAAATAACCGCCAGAGGAAAGCAGAGTCCTGGTCTGGTCAGTATCACAGGTCATGCCGGTAACCAGGGAAATGATGGTCCCCCATGAACCCTAAAAAGGTGATTAGTTCATTGTGCATTAAAGGAGTTGATCTCAACTCTCTTGTTATAGAGATGAAGTCTCCTAGTCTCAAAAATCTCGTGTTGAATCTAAAATAATCTAGCAATCAACGGCGTATTTTAAATAATGGCACAAACAAGCACTCAGTCTTGAGCTGAGATGGAAGTTGCAGGAAAGCCAACGAGAGAAAGAAGCTTTATTTACAGATGACAAGCACCTCTCTGCATTCCTCTCCCTGTTCTCAGGTTGCCACACACATCCTAAAGCCATAACCCTGGATTTCACCCTGAGGCTGTGTTGTTCTCTTAGAACCTCCTATGTGCTCTCTGCACTGTGGCCACATCGACTTCAGGTGACTTTACCCTGCAAATGCACAAATGAGAAACACTTTATGTTAACCTTTACGATCATTCACCATGCACCCCTCTCAGCTCCCACCGCCAGGACACGTGAGCACTGACACGTGGGAGACCGGCCGTTAGAGACTGTAGTAGAAAAGAGGCAAAACGCAAAATTTACCAAAACTTTTAAAAGCCACATAAAAATGTAAATTTTCTGAAAAGAAGGAGAAAGAGTAGAAAGGAAATGACTCACTCTGAAATGATCTGTGGTGTTTGGTATGAAAAGGACCTTTCCTGAGTTTAATAATGAGTCTGAACACAGGCACTTCCTAGACATAGGAACATGTTGTCCCTGCTGACTCCTGACAGAAACAAAGCCCGGACCCCTCTGGGGTGGGAGTTCTTAGAATCCAGAATAAGTATCCACTGTAACATGGACAAAGGACTGTTTGCCAAATGAAGGTATATAAGTAACATCCCTTTGCAAAAGTTGTACTGGTAGGAGTCTTCGAGGGTTAACTCCAAATGAAAGGACAGATTGTAGTACAGAACACCTTGGACAGGATTTAACAATCTGCTGTGCTGCTTCCTGAGAAAGTTGAAACTGTTTACACAGGGCTCCAGCGTTCTGGTGATAAATAGTATGAGACTGAATTACTTGATCTGTCATGGTTGTTCCAATAATTTTCTTTTGGGTAGTTTGATCGATAAGGGCATTCTCTTGTGCTAAAGCTCCAGGGAGCATAGAGTGATCTTGAATATGTCCTATAAAACACGGAGCTCTATGTTGATGTACAAGTCTTTGCCATCGATTACTAAGCCTACTATTCCTGTGTTGAACCCCTCAGTAAAGACTGTAGGTGCTTCAGGAATGGGCTTATTAACAATTGTCTTAGGAAAGACAAATGTAGTAATTAATGAAAATTGAACTATTTTATCAGCTGAGTAGAATCAATTTGTCCTGTAAAATTTGCAAAAGCAATTTTCCATTTAGTGGAAGTTTCCCAGAGCCATTGTTGTTGTTCCTTTTTCAAAGGATCAACAATAATCCAAGGCTCAAAACCTATAAGCTGTAAGAGTTGCGTACACTCCTTGATAAGGAGGCAACAAGATTAAAATATGGAGATAAAACTTTCTTAAGAGTAACAGCTAAATGAATCCATTCAATAGGACCTGAAGCTTGCCACAATAGTCCTGTTGGAGTGTAACTGGAGGGACAAATTAGTAAAGCATTTGATTCTTCAGGATTTATGTGTTTTAGTTGTGCTTGTTTCAAGGCTTTTTCTACAAGCTTTAAAGCCTACTGTCTCACAGCTGTAAGTAGCCGAGAAGAAGCTGGTTCAGTCAAGCCTCTAAGAATATCAAAAAGTGTCTCCAGTTCTCCGGTAGTTAATTTCAAGGAAGGTCTAAGCCATTTAATGTCTCGTAATAATTTCTGGAAATCATTTAAACTTTGCAAATGATCTGTCCTGATATCTAATTTTTGTGGACATGTTTGTTGTCCCTCAACAATTAGTCCTAAATAAGAGAAAGGTAAAGATTTCTGTATCTTTTCAGGAGCTATATAAAGTCCTGATTCTTTCAAAGAATATTTGAGTTGTTGCAGGTGGTCAACACAGTGTCTATGTGGATGAGCAATAAGAATATCATCCACATAGTGAATTATGTACACCTTAGTGTGCTGCCTTCGTACTAGAGAGATAACTTGAGCAACATATTTTTCGCACAAGGTAGGACTTTAGTCATACCTTGAGGCAAAACTTTCCAATAATATCACTCCATTGAAGCCTAGAAATTAAGTGAAGGGACATTGAATGCAAAACTCTTGCAATCATGGGGGCTTAAAGGAATAGTAACAAAGCAATCCTTCAAGTCAATAATTACAAGGTGATAATTCCACGGAATGGCAGTAGGAGATGGAAGTCCTAGCTGGAGATGACCCATAATTTCCATAGTCTTATTTATTGCTCTCAAATCTTATAATAGCCTCCAGTTTCTTGATTTCTTTTTAATGACAATTATAGGCATATTCCATAGACTATTAGATGATTCAATGTGCCCAAGCTCTTGCTGCTCTTGTACCAATTGAGCAGCTGCATCAAGTTTCTCCTGAGAAAGGGGTTATTGGTCTACTATACAGAATTATATGATTTCCAAGTAATTGGGTCTGCACAAATGCATTCTTGGGGTAGCAGGAGCTACCAAGGCCCCTATGCTAAATTTTGGTATCTTAATCCATACCTTCTGGTTTTGGGTGCCACTTCTATGGGGGTGAGAATTCCCCAATGTTATTTCCCTAGTCCCTTAGTGGGCAAAAATCCCTGATCAAGCATTTGAGCACAGACTAAAATATTAGGACTGACAAGCAATGCTTCTGTATTTTTCAAAACATCTCTACCCCACAAATTAACTGGCAATCCAGGGAGCACATATGGTTGAAATAATCCAGAATGACCTTCTTTATATTCCCATTGTAAAAAACTAGAGCTTTTTTGAGGGGATTTACTCTGCCCTATACCTTGTAATTCTGTGGCTGCTGCTGGGCCAGGAAGGAGGACAATGTAGCTTAGCAATAACAGAAACATCAGCTCCAGTATCTAAAACTCTTTTAAATTTATGCCCTTATACTGTTAAATTCATTTCAGGATGTTCCTGACCTACTTCTTGAATCCAATAGGCAGGATCAGTGGAGCCAAATCCTCAATTCTCTCAGGGTCCCTTTTGCAGGGTTTGGCCTGAGAAGCAGAATTAGCAACCTTATACTATTCTTCTACCTGCCTGAAGCAGCTTGAGACAAATTCTTGAGCTCACTTATTAGGGCCCTGCTTAATTTTTCTCAATTTCTTTGTTTTCCCTACCTGAATATAACCTTACACACAAACAAGACAATTTATGCACAAAAACACAAATATAACATATAACTTTGATTAATCCTAATATATACTTGAATTGCTATTTGGCTCCTGACTCTGAACACATCTCACAATGCACTAACCAAATTAGTAAGTCTTAAGTATCTACATTTTATTCTACTTAAATTTAAATGAACATTCCTTACAAGTTCTAAAATTATCTTATATTTTCAATATTAGAGCTGGCATTTCCAATCTTTGCATGCAAGAACTCAATTCAGGCCTCAAAAACAGACACATTTAGACATTAATCAAAGACCTCACATACAATCATACAAATCAAGAGTGAAACCCAGGATTTTAGAGATTAGGACGTGGCCTCCTTGATCTTAGGTAGGGCTATTTTAATAAGGATAAATACTAAACAGAAATCTCTCTTGAAAAATCCGAAGAGGCCGTATGAGATTTATTTTAGCAACATCCACACAGGCACCCCCTTCGCCCTCTCTCCAGGCAAAAAATAAGAAAGAAACAAAATGATAGTTAAGAAGATTGTAGTTAAAACATTAAAGAAAATCAGATCATAACAGGAAAAGCTATAACTTTCCTAATACCTGAGTCTCCTATCCATTCTCAAACTCTATAGTCGCTGTAACTGGTGACTCAGGTTGACTATGCTGAGATTTCTTCCCTACTTCAACCTCAGCTGAGCAGCAAACTAAGCAGCTGGAGAGAACTAGAGGCAGCCACACTGTCCTATGTTCCTCAGACCCCAAGCCGCCAACTACAGCACCAACTGCCAGAGACTGCCACCTTCATGCCTCCCTGCCACAGTCTCCTCACACCACTGCCTTCTCAGAACTTTGCCTATTTGCTCTCCTGTAGCAGAAATAACCATTCCTTCTTCCGGTAACCAGGGCACATGTCTTGAACATATCGCAAAAAGCATTCTAGCTGCAAAACTGCTCTTACAAAAAGATTTGACTCTAATTGTCCCATAATTTTTACTCCCGACTATACTTTCCCCCAAAACTTTTTTTACTCACTGTGCACAACTTGGGGGCAGTTTCATCACCTGCCTTCAATTTAGTTTCCTTGTACTCAAGTCCCCTGTTTGGGCGCCACTTGCCATAGACCAGTGCAGTTTGTAATTCTGGGTCTTGAGTGAGAACGGTACAGAATTAAGAAAACAGACTCATTAAGAAAAAAGGATGGGACTGGGAGGACTCTTCAATGCTGATGGCAATATCCAAGTGCCCTGTAGCTCCAGTTTGCTTTATCATATACACATATGCAAATCAAGGAAGTCCTTGATACAAAGTTACACATCTGAGGCAAAAACAGGAACTCTCCCAAGGCATAAAGAGGAATTCCCCAACATACATAAGTGAAATCAACCAACATCTGAACAAACAAAGTGTAAGAGGAAGGGCATGTAAATTGCTTCCAGCAACTTAAGGAAGCAGGTGAAGTGGGTGCAAGTACTCAGCATCATAGCCAATATGGAAGTGGAGGGGGGAGAACTCAGCCTTTTGCTAAGCCTCGAATCTACAATGGCTTTTTGCCATTTGCAGTCTACAACAACACACATGTTTATTCAAACAGATAAACACACACAGTTCGCCCTCAAAATACTTGGAGTGTCAGCTAGCCTCTGAAGTTCATCCTCAACCCCCAAGCTTAGGACTCCTGCCTTCAGGATCTAAGAGATATGTCTTTAAAATAAAATTAGAGATCTAAAATGCAAGTGTCTAAAGGAAAAGACTCAGAATAATCCAGAGCACCTGCTGATGTTAAAGAGGTTTCTAAAAGAGAAAAAATCTTAACTGACTCAAATCCAGGCCTGAAAAAAAGATTTGTTTTCCTGCATCTTCCAAGGCTGGAGAGTCTGCACTCAGCCCCGAGGAAGGAAGGTCTCAGGTCCCTCTCACCCAGCTGACCCACTAGGGGTCACCACCACAGGCCACTGGCTTTGGAACCCTGGCAGCAGAGCTCCATGGTGCTGGCTCTCAGTGGTCTCAGACTGGTCACCAGGCATGGCCACCCTTATGGAATTCATGCCAGGGCGGGGGGCAGGCTCCCACTCCCCAACTTCACCTGCCCACTGACCTCAGCCCTGTGTCCACTCTCCTCAGCCTGCCCACCACCCCCACACGCTGCAGGGGTCCTGAGGGCGGGGCTTGCAGCAGAGAGCTGTCACAGACATCCTATCGGGGGCCCTTGTCCCCCCATATTCACACCAGATGGTTAGTCTGTCATGAAAGGACCACATGGCCCAGTTCATGCTTCATCAGAGCAGCTATGACCACAGGTCTCAGACGCCTGGGACCCTTGCAACTGAGAATCACTCTCATCAGTTGATTGACCTGCTTGAGCCGTCACTAGGGCTGTGACACAGGGAAGCACCCTGACAGCCCTTTGCTGTCCCAGAGAGCACCCCACACAGCCCCCCACAATCTACCCTCCCCTCTCTCTGATGGAAGAGCAGCCCAGTGGGTCACAGTGAATAGGCTCCTGTGAACTCGAAGCAGAGAGGACAGTGGCTGGGGACCCTCCGCCCCATCCAGCTCTGTCCCCGAAGCTCTTGTCCGTCAGTCAGTTTGTGACTTCACACTAGAAACCCTGAGCCGTGAAACATTGGAGTGAAGTGTGCGGTCAGCTGACTTTATGTGTATTAATACAGAATCCTGGAGAAGGACAAGAGTGAGGGGGACAGGGACTAAGGTGGGTGGGCACACAGCACACTCGGCAGAGAGGAGAGTCCCTGACTGTGGGGTGACAGGTCAAACCCCTCAGTGCCGGCCAGATCCCCTGGGGCTCTCCCATAGAAGCCCCAAATTCAAGTCTCGTAACACTCGGTAAAAGGCTGAGCTCTCCTGTGACAGTGTCCACTTCTGACAGGTGTCGGGAATGGACAGGCAGGAAGTCAACCCCCGTCCCCCTCTCCGCTCAGCCCGCCACCCCTTGAGCAAGACAGAGAGCACAGTGTACCTCTGCGTTCCTTCCGGACGCCGCGGTGGGAAGGACGTGGATGTCCCGCTTCTGCAGAACCTCTCGGTGCCCCCTTGTCCTGCTCGCAGAGTGAGGCCTTAATCACCGCCCCCATGGGACAGGGCAGATGGTAAACTAGAAGCAGCCACCAGTGGGCAAACGCTCTCAGAGGGGAGGGTGTGAGTGTGTCAGGGTGTCGTCAGACGGGACACTACAGCAGGTCTGCTTCCCCCTTTCCTCCTCACGGACCCGCCTGCTTCTTGGTGCATCAGGCGCAGACCTGCAGGTGCCCACCCTGCCCCTCCTGAGGACAGCCCCTCCTGTCCTTGCTCCTGTGTGTGACCACCATGCTAGCTCCGGGGGACCAGTGGGTCCTTCCCAGAGCAGAGTGGTCAGAGGAAGGAAACAGGAAGGAAGAACAGATACCAACAAGGGCGTGACTGTGTCACTTGGAGACGAACACAACCACAAGGGTGAGCATGTACAACAACCTCATGGCATCCACTATGTGGAGACCTTGCTGGGAACTCCTGGAAGGGGAATCAAGGGAACGAGAACGCTGTTGATAAAACTCAGTTTAAAGCTTCCTCTTCTGGGTCGTTCTGATCAGGGTGACTAACTGTGGAAGAGACTGTCCAGTGGCACTCGTTAAATTACATGCTGGGCAGTGGATGTGATGAAATGAACAAGGACGATGGTCAACAACGCTGGGTCAGAGCAGGAGGCATTGCTTTTGTTAACCCCGAAGACCCTGAAAAGAACAGTCATGACAACAGTAGTAAAAATAAGAGTGACTACAATTGATGGACACTTAGTCTATGAAAAATGAAAGAACTGAAAGGTTTGTGTGACTTCTTTTTTCCCCCATTGACTGTCATGAAACTTGTGTAATCTGCTGTGTGAACTTGGGGACACATCCAGTCCCGATATAGCCATTCATGTCCCCTCTTGTCACTCTGGCAGGTGGAAGAATGGAACTCAGAGGAACGGAAGCCACCATCTACCTGGCAGGACTCCCTCCCAAGACCCTGCTCTCTCTTCTGACCCCTGAGATCTCCTGAGACCTCTGGTTATGCAGCCATAACCACGTCCCCATGTCCTGTGTTCCTACCTGGGACTGGCCCCGCCCATCTGACCAGTGAAACTTGCCTTCCATTCCAGGAGGACCCTGCTGATTCAGGTCCCTGTCCAGGTCACAGTGATCTCTCATGACTGATCAGACCTCGGGGCGTGGCTCTCATGTGGGTGAGCCTGACAGCCCAGGTTGGAGAGAGCTGAGGGGCTTTCCTCCTTTGCTGAAGCTGGAGCAGCTACAAGTCCTCTTCTCCTATCAGGCCAGGTTCTCAGGCAGGGACCCCAGAGCAGCCCGCCCCTTCATTTGACTCCACCTGCTGTCCCTGTCCTCTGTTACTGGGGGAAGCCACCCGACCCTAACTTAGAATCCCAGGGAGCCAGAAATGAGATTTCCATTCTTTTCCCTCACCCGGAACATCTTGGGCTCCTTATGGGAAATGATGCCGGTCATTGCGAACACACCATGAGCTTGTCTTGAACAAGCAGCTTCAGAAGTGGCTGGCATGGGGTGGAGGTTTGTGGCCTTCCCTCTCATTTCCCACTATAAGTGCAGGCTGGCTCTGCCCCTCCCAACCACTCAGTCAGCCCTCCCACCCGACCCGCACCTTCAGGACTCTCAGCCATGAGGATCCTCGCCCTCCTCGCTGCCCTGCTCCTCCTGGCCTTCCAGACCCGGGCTGAGCCCCTGCGGGAGACAGCTGACCAGGTGCCCACCCAGGACCAGCCTGAGGATGAGTACCAGGACCTGCCCATCTCCGTCATAGAAGAGGAACTCATCATTCAAGAAACTTTAGGTGACATCAGCCCACGTGCTACAGAGTCTGACCCCATCCGAGAACCTGTTAGAGAGGCATGGAGTTGGGGCTCACAGTCGCGGGTGGGATGAGGTGGGAGAGAAGCAGGTACCACGAGCAGAGTGGAGTAAGGGGGTTGGGGCAGAGAATTAGTATGGACCTGATGGACTCGAGTCAGAGAATGACATGTTTATGCACAACCAACGGAGATTCAGCCAGTCCTTGTCATTTACACAGACATGTGACCTTTCATCTTGACCTGGCAGGTGTGTTCTCCCAGAGCAGACATGTGTCCTCTGAGTAGATGTCCCTGATGCTGGCTGTGCTTGTGCTCCTGTGCCCGTCCCCACCGTGCTTGACCCTGCTCTTCCATCCGCAGCCCTTTTTCAGTATCTTCATAATCTGCTGCAGAAACGAGTTCTGCTACAGCAATGAGCGTTAATCTGGATTCTGTGGGAGAAATGGCCGTCCATACAATCATTGCTGTTACAGAGTTCTGTCCACCGAGACCCAGAGCACTGTGACATTCCACTGAGGAACAAAGAGTGCATTTCGTTTGTGTACCTGTCTCTTCTCTCCTTTCTCTCTCTGGAATAAACTTCAACCATTAAAATTACACTTTCTCTTTTTTCTCTCTCTTTTTTTTGTGCCCCATATTTTTTTTATGTTTGGTTCACCCCTATGGACATTTCTGTCCTGAATGGTCTACATTATGTAATCCAGTTTTTCCATCCCGATAATGAACAATTTGAGCATTTACATGGCAGTAACAAACACAGCAAAAGGAAACATATTTTAGAAAAAGCTTAACAGACAAAATTTAATCCATTCATAATAAAACTCAAAGGAGAATGATGTCTGGAGTGAACCAGAAGGTGTTGACTTCAGGAAAGGCGGTTCCAATGGACTGTGTTACATGTTCTTTAATTTTAAAATGGGGCCCTGGCCGGTTGGCTCAGCGGTAGAGCGTTGGCCTAGCGTGCGGAGGACCAGGGTTCGATTCCCGGCCAGGGCACACAGGAGAAGCGCTCATTTGCTTCTCCACCCCTCCGCCGTGCTTTCCTCTCTGTCTCTCTCTTCCCTTCCCGCAGCCAAGGCTCCATTGGAGCAAAGATGGCCTGGGCGCTGGGGATGGCTCTGTGGCCTCTGCCTCAGGCGCTAGAGTGGCTCTGGTCGCAACATGGCGATGCCCAGGATGGGCAGAGCATCGCCCCCTGGTGGGCAGAGCGTTGCCCCTGGTGGGAGTGCCGGGTGGATCCCGGTCGGGCGCATGCGGGAGTCTGTCTGACTGTCTCTCCCTGTTTCCAGCTTCAGAAAAATGAAAAAAAAAAAAAAAAAAAGAAAAAAATAATTTTAAAATGGGAGAGAGCATTGCTATGTATATTTTCTCAGGATAAGCAGATATTTCAGTCCCATGTGTATATTTCTAGCCGTATCAACAAGATCAAGTGACCTAATGCTTCGGGGTGCAACCAACAGAGAAAAGTAAGAACTACGTCAAAACCGGAGCATAACGAGCAGCATCGGTGGTCTCAAATAATGAACCGAGAAAGGGGAGTCCCAGTGTTATTGGTAAAGCTCAGATGCCCAGTGACCGTGAACTCAATGGTCCTCATTTGGATCACAAATGGTAAATGAGTCAATGTCTAAGGAAACAGTTGGTCTTAAAGATCAGTTACAATAACCCCATCCTGAGTCTAATATAACATTGCAAGAAACGATATGTTTTTAGCAATGCCACTGACAGGCGCTCAGGCCTGAGCTGAGAGGGAGGCTGCAGGGAAGCCACTGACACAGAGAAGCCTTATTTCCAGATGACAAGCACCTCTCTGTCCCCCTCTCCATGTTTCCGGGTCATCATACATGTACTAAAGCCACGACCTTGGATTCCACCCTGAGGCTGTGTTGTCCTCATAGAACCTTCTATGTGCTCCTTGCCCTGTGGCCACTTCTACTTCAGATGACCTTTCCCTGCAAACGGTCAAATGAGATACACTTTACTCTGAATCTTTACCATCAGTCACCATGTGCCCCTCTCAGGTCTCCCCCCCTCAAGGACACGAAAGCACTGACACATGAAAGACCATGTGACCATGGCTTTACATACAGACTGTGGTGGCAAAGAGAAAAACTTAAAATTTACCAAAACTTTTAAAAACCTCATAATACTGCAAATTATTCATAGGAAAGAGAAAGAGGCAGAGAGAAATGACTCACTCTGAAATGATCTGCGGTACTTGGGATGAAGAGAACATTTCCTGAATGTAAAAATGAGTCTGAACAACCTACTGAGATAAATGGATCAACTATTTCATTTGTCATAACCAAGGCCCAGTAGAAAGGACCTTCAGAGAAAATAAACACAGGTACTTCCTAGACATGGAGACTTGTTGTCCCTGCTGACTTGTGACAGAAACAATGTCCAGACCCCATTGGGGTGGGAGTTCTTATGGATCACATTGGAAAAGATCCCAAACCTCACAGTCCAGGTGCAGACTGCTCTCAGCCACACCAGGGCCCCGGGATCCCAGCCACCAGGGACGAGAGAAAGTAAGGAGTGTTTTTCCCAAGTCACAGCAATCTGCATGTGGGCAGGACAGGATGTGGGTGTCATGTCTCAACTTGGTCTCATGATGAACATCTCACATTTCCCTGTTCCCCCATCAAAATCTGGTAACTGTCCTCTTCCTGGTCAGAACAGAGCTGCACACATCCTGGCCCTTTTATACTTCAATACAGATATGGAGCAAAATGTTAACAGTAGCATTGTACAATTGCTGTCAGTAAAAACACTTTATTTTATTGTATAAAAATAATAAAATTCTGTCTGAACCATGGTGGCACAGTGGATAGAGTACTGACCTGGGACACTGATGTCCCAAATTTGAAAACTGAAGGTTGCCAGTTTGAGTGCTGACTCACCAGCTTCAGAATGGGGTCAACAGCCTAGCTGGACTCATAGAAGTGATCCCAGGATTGCTGGCTTGAGACCGAAGTGTCTGGCTTGAGCCCTAGAGCATTGGACTCAGCTCAAAGGTCCCAGGCTTGAGACCAAGGTCACTGGTTTGAGTCCACGATTGCAGGATTGGGCAGGTGTTCAGTGGCTTAAATTGAGCACCCGGTCAATGAACATAGAAAGAAATCAACAAACAACAGAAACGCTGCAACAAGTTGATGATTCTCATCTCTCTTTCCTCTCTCTCTCTCTCCCACTATAAATAAATAAATAAATATGTAAATATGTAAATAAGTAAATAAATAAATTCCCTTTTTTATCTTTTATTCTCAGGAGTTATACTTTATTGGTTAGAACTCTGTATATTGCTCATTCTGAGCTAAAAAAAAAAAAAAAGCCTGGGACATGCTGCCCTGATCCTGGGCCAGTGGAAAGAATAAAGACTTTAAGGAGTCACAGGGTCATTGACAAGAGGAAACGATTATAAAAATGGGGAGGCACAGGGACTTATATGGCTGTTTATTGCATGGGCAGCATTTGACTCCCTTCTCCCTCCTTTCTCTCTCCTTTCTTCTCTCTATCTGTAAAAGTGAAAAATAAGAAAAGGAAAAAATTAAGCCCTGGCCAGATGGCTCAATTGATTGCAGTGCCAACCAGGAGCACAAAGGTGGTCATTTTGATTCTCCAGTAAGGGCACATATGAGAGGAGGACAAGATTTTCTATTTCTTTTAGTAGCTTGGAAGGAAGGAAAAAAAGAAAGAAGGAAGGAAGGAATGAGAAGGAAGGAAGGAAGGAAGGAAGGAAGGAAGGAAGGAAGGAAGGAAGGAAGGAAGGGAGGGAGGGAGGAAGGAAAGAAGGAAGGAAGGGAGGGAGGGAGGGAGGGAGGGAGGGAGGGAGGGAGGAAGGAAGGAAGGAAGGAAGGAAGAAAGAATGAAAGAAAGAAAAAGAAAGAATGAAAGAAAGAAAGAGAAAGAAAGAAAGAATTGTAAACTGATTAGCAAGTTCCAGAAAGACACTAAAATTACAGAAGAATTTAAAAGAATTTTATTATAATCCAGCCGCTGCAGGGGCTAAACAGACCCAAATCCTGCAGATCTGAACACTTAAGGTCTATGGTCTAAAAGGCAAAAACCACAAGCGTCAATTTACAGAAGCAGAACTAATGTTAGCTTATCAGGAAGTTCTGCTGCACAGTGTCTGTCATGCTAAAGTATCTTTGCTGACAGGACAACTTGCAGTGTACTTAGTTTGCAAGTTTGCACTTACAGAAATGCAAAAATTTCAAAATAATGATTACATAAGGCATACGAACCGACATTGTTCATGCTAACAGTTTTACAGTTTCTTGGCACATTGTTACATTCCCCACTGGTTTTATTTAAGTTTTAATCAAGTCCTTGATTTAGCTGTTTATTACCCTGTCATTTAAGGGAATACTGACTTCTGTGTGTTATTAATTTGATAGAGTTTACCTTTTTTCAAACTGCCTACAACCTGCACAAACCTTCTGCAACTTACATAACCCTTAACTTTTATGAACTTTCTTATCTCTTTAGAAATAACTAGCTTTCATAGCAACTTATTTTCTTACTTTTTCTTTCAAAAGCATCTCTATACTTTCTACCATTCATTATTAAAACTATACAATCCCTTTCTATTTAATCATAACTCTTCATTTCAAAAATTTTAAACTTTAGTGACAACCAAGCTGGCAACAAGTAATTTTGTTAAAATATACTTAATTGGGGGTGCCCTTCCTCTAAGTAGCTAATATTTATAGGTTATTATAGGGGTAGCTATAAGCACACACATATATTTTTTATTTACCTCATAGCTTCCTTTCTAGCAAAGGGACTTATATTTCCCTTCTGTGTGACCTACAGCAACACACGTATCTGACCTTAAGATGACCTGCTCTGGCCTCTCCCTGAATTTAGTTTCCCTCCTTCCCCAAAGTTCAATTATAAGGAGTCCCACAGCGAATTTCCTCAAGTTTTTGACATCCATAGATTAGCCAGCTTCCAGTTTGTAGCTGGAACAGGGCATGTTGTCCTTCTCAGGGTCCACTTACAGGGGTTGGTGGAATCCGTTCACACTGTCCTCGTGGGGGTATGTAAAAGAACTGAGGGAGAAGGAATGTTGCTCTGCCTAATACAATTCTATACAGGGTAAATTTTAGGTATATTTAGCTTTTAGGGGAAGTAGGAGGGTAAGCTAGTCCAGTTTTCACCAGATTTAGAATAAATTTGGTCTGGAATTCTTACAGAGTTTAGATTTATATTCCTTTTCTCTGAGGCCTGTGAGCACAGTGTAATTTCTAGTTAATACTGAGTGCCTTTCCTACTTGCTGTGAGACCTTAGATATAAACGCAGACCCATTAAGAGACCTAATAGTAATGAGCAAGCTAAATCTGGGAATCATTTCATATACTAATTTGTAAACAACTGTTACTGTGGTCTCATTTCTAGTAGAGAAAGCTTCTACCTATCTTGAAAAGGTGTCAATAAAAACTAAGAGGTAGTTGTATTCCTGTGCTGGTGGCTTTACTTTAGTAAAATCTATTTCTAAATGTTCACCTGGGAAAGTTCCTCTTTCCCTATTTCTTAATTTCCCTACTTTGCTTAGTATTTACTTGGGCACAGACTGAACACTTGGACACTATGCCTTCAGCAGTAGAATCTAAGCCTGGCAAATAGTGATTTCCTTAAATAATTCTATTAGCAAACTGATACCTAATTACTTGTTGATCTTGGTAAACCGGTTGTTAAACTGGTACTTTGTAATCAGGGTTCTCTCTAAGGTGGGTACCTGGGTAGCTGCCCAATGAAGAAATCACAAATTTACATTCCTCATTCTTTTAAAATGTTCATCTGTGCAACAGCAAGATTACTGGAATATTGAAGATGTACTAATTCCATAGAAAGCAGCTGAAGAACAATTGCTCCTCTTTAATGACATTTTTATTTACAATATTGATATTAATGATTATCTGTATTTCATGAAAAATGTTTTAAAAAATTGCCAAAACTCTGCAATTTCTGAAAGTGTTTAAAGAGCTAAAATTATTGTCAGAAATATTGTTGGAAAGTGGTTTTTCAAAAAGGAACAAAACATATTTAGAGAATGAAGTCACCTTACTGTTTCTAATATATCAAACACAATGACTGTTAGCCTACTCAGCCTGCCTCTAAAGAAATGGGATCCTACTCCTACAGGAAAGAGATGGTTGAGAATAAATCACACAGCCAATGATGCTCGAATAAAAGTGAAGAAAATTGCAAGTGAGGATGCCAATCAAGAAGCAAAATGGGGCCCTGGCCAGTGTGCTCAGTGGTAGAGCATCGGCCCAGCACGTGGATGTCCCGTGTTCAGTTCCCATCAGGACACACAGGAGAAGTCCCCATCTGCTCCACTACTCTCCATCTTGCCTAACGGGTACTATTTAGAGTTAAGTGTAACTTATTTAAAAAGATTACTACACTAATTCTATTTTTAGATGAGTATCTTCTAAATTGAAATAGGCTCACAGCGATCAGCATGCAGGCAGCACTGGAGGTGGGGGACGTGTCTCAACTGGGTCTCAGGACGGGCATCTCCCATTGCCTGGCCACACCGTCCACATGCAGTAACTGTCCTTCCCATGGGCAGAACAGAGAGGTCACAAGTCCAACTGCTCCAGTCCTCCAAGTAGAAATAAGGAGAAAAAATATAAAACAATAACACAGCACAACTATAAACAGTGACAATAATTCATTACATGGACAGACAGAAATGGAGAGAGATGAGAAGCATCAATCATTAGTTTTTTTTCATTGCGCGTTGCAACACCTTAGTTGTTCATTGATTGCTTTCTCATATGTGCCTTGACCGCTGGCCTTCAGCAGACCGAGTAACCCCTTGCTGGAGCCAGCGAACTTGGGTTCAAGCTGGTGGGCTTTTGCTCAAACCAGATGAGCCTGCGCTCAAGCTGGCAACCTTGGAGTCTCGAACCTGGGTCCTCCGCATCCCAGTCCAATGCTCTATCCACTGTGCAACCGCCTGATCAGGCTCAGAGGTTATATTTGATTGGTCAGAATTCTGTTTAATGGTCACTCTCAGCTGCAAGAGGGTCTGGGACATCCAGTGTATGTATAACAAAACACTTGGCTGCCCAGAGCCAAGGCTTAAAAATACATATGATGAAATTGTGAGACTACGGGGTCTTTCAAACACCTTCAACTGTGCGTCGGCAGCAAGTGGGCTCAAATATTTCAGTGAGTGATGTCGACAGGACTTATGCAGAGGATGATACATTAATGTCTCTCAAATGTGTAGGATGTGTTACTTTGACCCAGAATCTACTAGGGACATTTCTATAGAAGACAGTCTGAAATTTGCAAGAGGATACTCACGGCATTTATGCTTGTAACTGAAAATAGTTACAATAACCAAACTCTCAGTGTTTAGTGACCACTAAAAGTTGACCTATAAACGCTGGGATGAAAAACACCGTTTACACAGGGTTGCTGTCCTGTGCTCACTGCTGGAACAGTGTTCTAGGTAAACCCTGGTGTGAGGAAGGACACTCAGAACAGGGGGACCCTGGTGGCCCCTGCAGAGCGGGTGGAGGGCTAGTGCAGGAAGGGGGACCGATAGTCTCACTCATCACTCAGCTCCCTTTCGAATTTTCTTTTTTGTGCAATAGTTACTTTTTTTTTTTTCTTCTAAGTTTTTTTTTTTTTTTTTTTTTTTTATAATTTTATTTTTTTAATGGGGTGACATCAATAAATCAGGATACATATATTCAAAGTTAACAACTCCAGGTTATCTTGTTGTTCAATTATGTTGCATACCCACCACCCAAAGTCAGATTGTCCTCTGTCACCTTCTATCTTGTTTTCTTTGTGTTCCTCCCCACCCCCTTTCCCTCTCCCATTCCCCCCTCCCCCCTGTAACCACCACACTCTTATCAATGTCTCTTAGTTTCACTATTATGTCCCACCTACGTATGGAATAATACAGTTCCTGGTTTTTTCTGATTTACTTATTTCGCTTCGTGTCATGTTATCAAGATCCCACCATTTTGCTGTAAATGTTCCGATGTCATTATTTCTTATGGCTGAGTAGTATTCCATAGTGTATATGTGCCACATCTTCTTTATCCAGTCATCTATTGATGGGCTTTTTGGTTGTTTCCATGTCCTGGCCACTGTGAACAATGCTGCAATAAACATGGGGCTGCATGTGTCTTTACGTATCAATGTTTCTGAGTTTTTGGGATATATACCCAGTAGAGGGATTGCTGGGTCATAAGGTAGTTCTATTTTCAGTTTTTTGAGGAACCACCATACTTTCTTCCATAATGGTTGTACTACTTTACATTCCCACCAACAGTGTATGAGGGTTCCTTTTTCTCCACAGCCTCTCCAACATTTGCTATTACCTGTCTTGCTAATAACAGCTAATCGAACAGGTGTGAGGTGGTATCTCATTGCCGTTTTGATTTGCATTTCTCTAATAGCTAAAGAAGATGAGCATCTTTTCATATATCTGTTGGCCATTTGTATTTCTTCCTGGGAGAGGTGTCTATTCATATCCTCTTCCCATTTTTTTATTGGATTGTTTGTTTGTTTGTTGTTGAGTTTTATGAGTTCTTTGTATATTTTGGATATTAGCCCTTATCTGAGCTGTTGTTTGAAAATATCATTTCCCATTTAGTTGGCTTTCTGTTTATTTTGTTATCAGTTTCTCTTGCTGAGCAAAAACTTCTTAGTCTGATGTAGTCCCATTCATTAATTTTTGCCTTCACTTCTCTTGCCTGTGGAGTCAAATTCATAAAATGCTCTTTAAAACCCAAGTCCATGAGTTGAGTACCTATGTCTTCTTCTATGTACTTAATTGTTTCAGGTCTTATGTTTAGATCTTTGATCCATTTTGAGTTAATTTTTGTACAGGGGGAGAGACTGTAGTCCAGTTTCATTCTTTTGCATGTGGCTTTCCAGTTTTCCCAGCACCATTTATTGAAGAGGCTTTCTTTTCTCCATTGTGTGTTGTTGGCCCCTTTATCAAAAATTATTTGACTATATATATGTGGTTTTATTTCTGGACTTTCTATTCTGTTCCATTGGTCTGATTGTCTATTTTTCTGCCAATACCATGCTGTTTTGATTGTCGTGGCCCTATAATAGAGTTTGAAGTCAGGTATTGTAATGCCCCCAGCTTCATTCTTTTTCTTTAGGATTGCTTTGGCTATTCGGGGTTTTTTATAGTTCCATATAAATCTGATGATTTTTTGCTCTATTTCTTTAAAAAACGTCATTGGAAGTTTGATGGGAATTGCATTAAATTTGTATATTGCTTTGGGTAATATAGCCATCTTGATTATATTTATTCTTCCTAGCCAAGGACAAGGTATATTCTTCCATCTCATTATATCTTTTTCGATTTCCCTTAACAATGGTTTATAGTTTTCATTATATAAGTCCTTTACATTCTTTGTTATGTTTATTCCTAAGTATTTTATTTTTTTTGTTGCAATCGTGAACAAAAAAAATATGCTTGGTAAAACTTCAATTTTTCTGAATTTGCTGATGTTGTTTTTGTGGCCCAACATATGGTCAATTCTTGAGAATGATCCATGTACACTGGAGAAAAATGTATACTCAGTCACTTTGGGATGAAATGTCCTGTAGATGTCTATCATATCCAGGTGCTCTAGTGTTTTGTTTAAGGCCACTATGTCTTTGTTGATTCTCTGTTTGGATGACCGATCTAGAGCCGTCAGTGGTGTATTGAGGTATCCAAGTATGATTGTGTTTTTGTCAGTTTTTGTTTTAAGATCAATAAGTAGCTGTCTTATATATTTTGGTGCTCCTTGGTTTGGTGCATATATATTAAGAATTGTTATGTCTTCTTGATTCAGTGTCCCCTTAGCCATTATGAAATGGCCATTTTTGTCTCTGAGTACTTTTTCTGTCTTGTAGTCAGCATTATCCGATATGAGTATTGCTACACCTGCTTTTTTTTGGATGTTATTTGCTTGGAGTATTGTTTTCCAGCCTTTCACTTTGAATTTGTTTTTATCCTTGTTACTTAGATGAGTTTCCTGTAGGCAGCATACAGTTGGATTTTCTTTTTTAATCCATTCTGCTACTCTGTGCCTTTTTATTGGTGAGTTTAATCCATTTACATTTAGTGTAATTATTGATACTTGTGAGTTCCCTATTGCCATTTTATATCTTGCTTTCTGTTAGTTTTGTGTCTTGTTTGATCCTTCTCTTTCATTTTTCTATCTTTTGTTTTTATTTGGTTGTATTCCATACATCTTTCCTCTGTTGCTATCTTTTTTATCTCATGTGCTTCTGTGGTGGTTTTTTCAATGGTGGTTACCTTTGAGTAATGAAAAGGGTCCCTACCCTGTTCATTGTAGCGAACTATTTTGTGAGTACTTTTGCACTCCATCGTCCTTTGCTACTGTTAATCTCCATCTTCTCCACCCCTTTCTTTTTGTTGTCACAGTTTAAATTTGGTTTTATTGTGTTCTTCTTGGAGCTTTTACTTGTGGCTCTGTTTTTTTTTTGTTCTTTGTATCTGATTGGAGAAACCCCTTTAGTAATTCCTGGAGTGGGGGTTTTCTGGTGATAAATTCCCTCATCTTTTCTGTATCTGTGAATGTTTTTATTTCTCCTTCATATTTGAAGGATAGCTTTGATGGGTATAGTATTCGTGGCTGAAAGTTCCTCTCTTTCAGGACTTTAGATATTGGGGTCCACTCTTTTCTAGCTTGTAGAGTTTCTGCTGAGAAATCTGATGATAATCTAATGGGCCTTCCTTTATATGTTGTATTCTTCTTTTCCCTGGCTGCCTTGAGAATTTTTTCTTTGCTGTTGGTTTGTGTCAATTTCATTATGATATGCCTTGGAATAGGTTTGTTGGGGTTAAGAAAACTTGGAGTTCTGTTTGCTTCTTGAACTTGAGGCTTTAGTTCTTTCCACAGGCTTGGGAAGTTCTCATCTATTATTTGTTTGAGTATGTTCTCCATTCCATTTTCTCTCTCTTCTCCCTCTGATATACCTATTATTCTTATGTTATTCTTTTTGATGGAGTCAGATAATTCTTGTAGGGCTATCTGATTTTTTTTAATTTTTGAGTCTCTTTCTTCTTCTCTCTGTTGTGCCTCAAGTTGCTTGTCTTCTATTTCACTAATTCTCTCTTCTATCTGACCTGTTCTATTAGCTAAGCTTGTTACTTCGTTTTTCAGCTCGTGAATTGAGTTTTTCATCTCTGTTTGATTTGTTTTTATAGTTTCAATTTCCTTGGACATATATTCTTTGTGTTCATTGAGTTGTTTTCTGAGCTCCCTAAATTGCCTTTCTGTGTTTTCTTGTATATCTTGGAGGATTTTTAGGATTTCTATCTTGAATTCTCTGTCATTTAGCTCCAAGGTTTCCAATATATTAAATTTTTTCTCCATAGATTTTTCCTCATCTAGCTGTGTTACTTCTCTTTCTTTTGTATCCATGATATTCGATTTTCTCTTCCTTAATGGCATCTGAGGGTGGTTTTGTTGATAGTATTAATGAGATTTAATAAAGAATAAAAAGTTTAAAAAGATAATAAAAAAAATCGAAAAGAGTTGTTTTTTTAAAAAAAATTAATAATGAAATAAAGAAAAATAAAATAAAATAAAAATTAAAAAAAAAAAAAGGAAATTATTCCCCCCCTCCTTTTTTCCTCTCCTCTCCTCTCCCCTCTTTCTTGATAAAATCTTGTGGTGGACTGTGAATTATAACAAACAATGCCTGTGATGGAGGGCCTGAATTGGGGAAAAGTAATAAAGGGGCAAAAAAAAAAAAAAAAAAAAAAAAAAAAAAAAAAAAAAAAAAAAAAAAAAAAAGAAAGAAAGAAAGAAAAAAGAAAAAAAAGAGCGTATGGACCCACAAAAAGCAAATAAGGAAAAAATTTGGGTCAAGAATAAAATGATTTGCTTTTAGGTGTTGGTTGTCTAAGAGTTATGATGAGAGGATTAAGAGGAAAATGGAAAAATGGGGGGGACAAATTAAAAAATTACTATTGTATTTAGTGGAACAAGAACTAGATAATATGGAGAGCCAGGGATGGGAGCATTGCTAGTGAGTTAAAAAGGTGAAGTAAAAACCCCCCAAAATGCCACAAACATAAGTTTGAGTCCCAGATAAGATAATTTGTTTGTTATTGAGGTTTGAATGAGAGGAGATGTAAAGGAGAAAGGAAGAAACTAATATAGAGGGAGAAAAGAAAGAGAGAGAGAGAAAAAAAAAGAGGGAACCACTAAAAGAAGAAAAAAGAAAGGAGAGAGAGAGAGAGAGTTAAGGGTTTTGGAGTGCAACCCTCATAGAGAGAAAGGAAGAGAAGAGAAAAGATAATGGGAGATGTAACACTTATGGGTAGTGTAGTTCAAGGAGAGGAGAGAGTAAGACCGGTAGAGAGTTAATCGGCCAAATTGGAGGAGGAAAAAAAAAGTATCAAGAATGAAGATAAGAGAAACAAACGAACAAATATAATAAAATGGGATAGGTTATAAAGTCTGCAGATTATTCTTGATTTTGAGAGGTTATCTTCTTGCTTTTTCTTTTCTCTCCCTCTTCCTGGTCGGTGACTCTGTACCCCGGGTTTTGCCCCTTTGCCACGCTCAGGTGGAGGTTTGCAGTTGATAAGTCTCTATGGCAATGTCATGTATTGTGCTTTAGTCTCGTTGGCAGTCGAGGCTATTAGCATTTATAGGCTCCGACAGTGAGAGAGTCCGTGTTCCTGGAGCCTTTCTCCTAGTCTTTCCTTCCTCAATTAGTAGCCTGATAATCCAGCTATGGGGTTGCTGCTGCCTCTGCCTGGATAGTAAGAGGCTCAAAGAGCTGGCAACTCCCCACTCTATTTCCACTCAGCACAGGGCTCTGGGTAAGGCTCAGTCAGTCAGAGCTGCTAGCATAATCAGGCGGGCTTTCCGGCCATTCAAAGACCTCTGGCTCTGCCACTCTGTCCGGTAACACAAGCGGGCGCCCACTTCTGGGGTGCTTGGAGGAAACTCTCACGCACTGGCTGCGCGCGCAGACCAGGATATCCGGCCAGCAGTCTCACGCTCTGAGTGAAACCCCCAACCGCAGGGAAAAGTTGCAGCGTTGGAATTGAGTCTCGCTCCGTCCCCGTGCGCGGCTTTTGCAAGGCGCTGGGGCGGCCCGAGATTCCGCTTTGGCCCACACAAAGGCCCCTGACTCTGCCCCTCTGTGCGATAACACGGGCGCGCACTGCCGAGGCACTCGGAGGAATCGCTCACTCCTTATCTGCACGCGCAAACCAGGATATGAGGCCGGCCGCGTTTCCCTCTGAGTGAAACACCCTCCAGTACGGAAAATCTCCACCGTTGGAATTAGTTCTCACTCCCTCCCGTGCGTGGCTTTCCCAGGGCGCTGGGGCTGCCCAGAGACTCTGCCCTTGGCCCACAGAAAGGCCTCTGACCCTGCCTCTCCGTGGGGCAACACGGGCACCCACTTCCGGGGCTTAGGAAGAAATCTCTCGCCCACTAACTGCGCACCAACCAGGAGACCGGGTAAAATGTCCGCGCCGCTTGTCTTTCTTTCTTTGGGTTTGGCGCGAGTGTTAGCTTGAATTGCCCGGGTTGCCACAGGATCAGATTTTCCTCAGCTTGGATCTCCGTGCCACAGCCTGGATCGGCCGTTTGTGTTGCGACCTGGATGTATTCACCCTCTTTGCCCGCCTCAGTTTCTATATTCACAGTTACCAGAGAAAGCCGCCCTGTTTAGAGGTTAGTGAGGAAGGCGGAGCATTTCTTACTCCCTATTTCCTTCGGGGTTTGGTTATATATTTAGCCAATTTTTCACTCAATCATACCTTTGGGTGTATTGCGAAGCATCTGGAAGCTCCAAGTATAGGTTTTTCTGTTTCTGGTTGAAGATCTTGTTGAGTTTTGGGGGAGATTTATCGGTATCGCTTCCTACCCCGCCATTATTCTGACGTCCTATTACAAGATTTGAGAGCAATAAATAAGACTATGGATATTATGGGTCCTCTCCAGCTAGGATTCCCTTCTTTTACTGCTATTCCATGGAATTATCACCTTGTAATTATTGACTTGAAGGAATGTTTTTTTACTATTTCTTTAAGCCCTCATGATTGCAAGTGTTTTGCATTCAGTGTTCCTCCACTTAATTTCCAGGTTCCAGTGGAGCAATACCAGTATAGAGGTTTGCCTCTAGGTATGGTTAACAGTACTAGGTTGTGCCAAAAATATGTTGCTCAAGCTAGCTCTCCAATATAAAGACAGAGCCATAAGGCATACATAATTCATAATGTGGATGATATTCTTATCGCTCATCCAGATAAAGACATTATGTTGACCACTTTGCAACCACTAGAATATTTGAAAGAATCAGGACTTTCTATAGCGCCTGAAAGGGTGCAATAATCTTTACCTTTCTCTTATTTAGGACAAATTATTGAGGGACAACAAATTCATCCACAAAAATTAGAAATTGGGACAGATCATTTGCAAACTTTAAATGATTTCCAGAAATTATCAGGAGATATTAATTGGCTTAGACATTCCTTGAAATGAACTACCAGGGAACTGAAGCCACTTTTTTATATTCTTAGAGGCTCAGCTGAACGAGCTTCTCTTTGGCTACTTAAGCTGTTAGAACAGCAATCTTTAAAGCTTTGGGAAAAAAAGCCTTGCAATAAGCACAATTAAAACTCTTAAATCCTGAAGAATCAATTGCCTTACTAATTTGTCCCTTGGATTACACTCCAACAGGACTATTGTGGCAAGCTTCAGGTCCTATTGAATGGATTCATTTAGGTGTTACTCCTAAGAAAGTTTTATCTCCATATTTTAATATTGTCACCTCCTTCATTATCAAGGATCATAGTCGACTTTTACGGCTTATAGGTTTTGAGCCTCAGATTGTTGTTGTTCCTTTTTGAAAGGATCAACAACAATGGCTCTGGGAAATTTCCACTAAATGGCAAATCACTTTTACAAGTTTTACAGGCCAAATTGATTCTCACTACCTAGTTAATAAAATAGTTCAATTTTCATTAATTATTACATTTGTCTTTCCAAAGACAATTATTAATGAGCCCATCTCTGAAGTACCTACAGTATTTACTAATGTGTCCAGCTCAGGAATTTCAGGCTTAATAATTGACAGACAAGTTTTTACTGAAACAGTAGCTTTAAAATCAGCTCAAAGACTAGAATTACATGCCATTATCATGGCTTTTCAGCATTTGCCATGTTCCTCCTTAGTCTGTACACAGACAGCAAATATTTACTTATGGTTGTTTCCACTATAGAGACTGCTGTCTTAGGGACAACTGCTGATGAGGAACTATTGCAGCAATTTCTCCTTCTTCAAAAAACTTGTACATCCACATAGAGCTCCATGTTTTATAGAACATATTTGAGCTCATTCCATGCTCCCTGGAGCTTTAGCACAAGGGAATGCCCTTGTTGATCAAGCTACCCAAAAGAAAATTATTGGAGCAACCATGACAGATCAAGCAATTAAACCTCATACTATTCATCCCCAGGATGCTGCAGCCCTGAGTAAACAGTTACAACTTTCTCAGGATGCAGCCCGGCAGATTGTTAAATCCTGTCCGAGGTGTCCTATACTACAATCTGTCCCTACATTTGGAGTTAACCTTTGAGGACTCATACTGGGACAACCTTGGCAAATGAATGTTACTCATATGCCTTCATTTGGCAAACAGTCCTTGTCTATATTACAGTGGATACTTATTCTGGATTTATAGTAGCCTCTACCAAATAGGAGACACTGCTAAGCATGTGATAGCTCATTGTTTGTATGTATTTTCTATTATTGGATTTCCTAAACTGATTAAAACTGACAATACTCCCACATTTTTAGGAAACACATTTACTATATTTTGTCAAATCTTTCAAATTACTGATCAAATATTAAGGCCAGTTTAAAAAATATATAAATGGGGGAGTCATATCCTGGAATTCCTGCAAATCTACCTTATCTTTAAAAACTTTCTTATGGGCCCTGGCCGGTTGGGTCAGTGGTAGAGCGTTGGCCTGGTGTGCAGAAGTCCCAGGTTCGATTCCCGGCCAGGGCACACAGGAGAAGCACCCATCTGCTTCTCCACCCATCCTCCTCTCGTTCCTCTGTCTCTCTCTTCCCCTCCTGCAGCAAGGCGCCATTAGAGCAAAGATGGCCCGGGCGCTGGGGATGGCTCCTTGCCCTCTACCCCAGGAGCTGGAGTGGCTCTGGTCACAACAGAGCGACGACCCGGAGGGGCAGAGCATTGCCCCCTGGTGGGCAGAGCGTCACCCCCTGGTGGGCGTGCTGGGTGGATCCAGGTCGGGCGCATGCGGGAGTCTGTCTGACTGTCTCTCCCCATTTCCAGCTTCAGAAAAAAAAAAAGAAAATAAAAAGAAAAACTTTCTTTTGAATGTTGATGAACAGGAGATGCCAAATCTTTTTCTCCTGCAAACTTCTACCCTCTTTTATTTGATCCAGCTAATAACACTGTTTTGTCTTTTTCCAAATAGCTCCAGATATACAGAAAAGGTTTATATAGGTGGGTGAGGATCCTCAGATCCCTCAGAGAGATCTTCTGAGCATGGCTTTTAAGGTACCAAGAGATCAGGTGAAATAACAGCTCTTCAGATACGACCTTAAAGGCTCCAACACCCCGAAGGGGTCTCAAAGGACTCCATCTGGACCCAGCTTCATTAGTGGAAAGGAAGGTCATTATCTAAAGCCTGCCAGGATTAAATGCCTTTGCTGTGAGGAAAAAGGGACACTGGAAGGTAAGCTTCTCTCTCATTCCTCTAAAGGGAGGGTTCAGTCTATTCCAGCCCTGCTCCAGCCACCTGTGACCTGACCTTGCAGCCTGCTGGGACTTGCCACTGAAGGCGAAAGGTGACCTGGGCCATTGGCCCCATTTCACATCACTGTGGATGAGCCTAGGGTATTTCTTCCAAGTAGCAGGTATACTAACCTCATTTCTTATGGACACAAGGGTCACTTAACTATGTCTTGCTTGAATATTCAGGTTTTTACTCATCCCTCAAAGATCTCTGTTGTGGGTGTTGATAGTTCTTTTTTCTGCTGCTTTGTTTAATATATAGTGTATCCTTTATTCCTCCTGCCTCAATGTCCCATTCATATTTTAGGATGATACTTATTCCTCTTATTCTCCTTTTTGCCAACATCTGTTGCAAATTTACCTCTGCCACCCAGCTTAGTGTTTTCGAAGGTTCTCCTCACCACCCCACAACTCTAAAGCAGTTAGAAAGGCCCCCTGGGTTCATCTCTCCAGTTTTGAATAAAACAGAAGCTCAATCTCCACACATCCTGCAGATGGCTTTTCCAGTCTACCTGAATCATTACCAGCTAGAAGCAGCGGTCATTGGGACTTGGACGTGAGCTGCAAAGTATAGAACTGTGACAACAAATCCAGTGCCATGCGGATATTTCCTGGATGTGGACTTTTCTTGGACTCCTGCTCCTTGTGACAGCTTTTAATGGACTGAACTGGGGTTGGGTCCCATCTCCAGGGATTTCGAATGGTGTTGGTGCCAAATTGGACTTGGTGAACATGTTAAGGACATTACTCTATTATAGATTCTTGTTATATTGGCCAAGAATTTGCTTAAAGGCTTTAATCACTGTAATGTATTAGACTAGTTGTTTGGGTATCTGTTAGCGTTGGCTATACTAATTTCGTGTTTGTTCTGTATTTTTTCATTCTAACTCCGAATTAGAATCTGGAAAACTAGGAAATCAGATGAGTGCAAATCTCAGCACACAAATTAAAAATAAAAAAGAAAACGGGGATATGTTGTGGACCCTAAATGGCAAAAAGCCATTGTAGATTCTAAGCTTAGCAAATGGCTAATTCTCCCCCCCCCCACCTCCATATTGGCTATGATGCTGAGTATTTGCACCCATTTCACTTGCTTGCTTAAGTTGCTGGAAGGAATTTACATGCCCTTCCTCTTACTCTTTCTTTGTTCAAATGTAGGTTGATTTTCCTTGTGCATGGTAGGGAATTCCTGTTTATGTCTTGGGAAAGTTCCTGTTTTAGCCCTGGTTGTATAACTTTGTATCAAGGACTTCCTTGATTGGCATATGGCTATATAATAAAGCAAACTGGAGCTATAGGGCACTTGGATATTGCCCTCAGCATTGAAGAGTCCTCCTGGTCCCATCCTTTTTTCTTAATAAGTATGTTTCCTTAATTCCACACCGTTATTAGGAGACGCACTGGTCTGTGGCAGATGAACAGAACCACCACCTACCAGGCAGGAATCCCTTTTCCATAGTCTGTTCTCTCTTCGGATCCCCTGAAATCTCCTTAGACCTCTGGATAGACAGCCATGACCACGTCCCCATGTCCTGTGTTCCTACCGGGACTGGCCTCGCCCCTCCTAACCAGTGAAACTTGCCTTCCATTCCAGGACAACCCTGCTGATTCAGGTCCCTGTCCAGGTCACGGTGATGTCTCATGACTGATTAGACCTCGGGACATGGTTCTCATGCGGGTGAGCCTGACAGTCCTGGTGGGAGAGAGCTGAGGGGCTTTCTTCTTTAGCCAAAGCCAGAGAAACTACAAGTCCTCTTCCCCAGTCATGCCAAGTCCTTAGACAAGATCCTCAGAGCAGCCCGCCCCCTCATTTGACTCCACCTGTTGACCCTGTCCTCTGTCACTGGGGGGCGACCATCCGACCCTTACTTAGAATCCCAGGGAGCCGAGAATGAGATTTCCATTGTTTTCCCTCACCCGGAACATCTTGGGTTTCTTATGGAAAATGATGCCCATCATTGCGAATGCACCATGAGCTTGTCTGGAACAAGTCTCTTCAGAAGTGGCCGGCATGGGGTGGGGATTTGTGCCCTTCCCTCTTATTTCTAGATAATGGTTGGTTTCCTGTTTTACATTTCTTTAATCACCAGGACCAAGCAAGAAGAGTGTGCTGAGGTGGTGTTCTCCTGGCCACTCTACAGCCGGAGGCAGGTTAGTCTTACCTTGTGCAGGTACTACTATTACTCCTGATTGTACACCTGCAGAAAATAAGACTAGAGACATTCCGCATGGCAGTCAGATTAGCACCTGGTAAAACCCTGATTAGAACTGGGAACCAGGCTCCAGATCCTGAGTTCTTTTCTACTGTGGAACAGCCTCCTCACTGCTGTACGTGGGAACTATTAGAACTCCATGACTATTTGTCCACATTGAAAAAGAATAATAAATTGATTAATAGCATTCTGTAGTCTGGTGAGAATTTAGGAATTTGAAGTTCAGTGTAAAAGATTCTGTGCTGTTAACTAGCTGATATAAAAAGTCACTGTAAAAAAAAAAGCCACTGTACAAGGAAAGTGCACAAAAATAAACAAGATTGTTTGTATAAGGAGCAACCATTGTGGACTCCATTATCCGTTACAATAGTTGACAATGACATTGAGGCTTGAAATATGTGGCATGGGTGCAGGAAGAAGAAAAAGGATCAGGCTTTTCCACAGGGTCCTGTGTAGCCCATTCATGTCTGTCATCCCTGAAAATTCCCCCCACCCCCTGTCCGCATTCTTCTGTGGATGTGTTTCTGTGGCTTTTCCCAGGGCACAATTGGAGCATTCCTGTGTAAGGAGACGTGTTCCCAACACTCCTCCTCTGTATCCTGCCTGTCCTGCACCACAGGTACTAGTGACTGCAGTCCCGGTGAGGAAAGAAATGTCTTTGCCTGGATTCTTGTTTCTGGTATCACTCAGTGGGGACCACCTGCAGACACAGCTGGGTTTGGCGTAACTAGAACTGGTGACTCACTGTGAGCCAGAGGCCTGAGAGGGGGTGGCTCTGTCTCTTTGAAGAGTCTCTTGTAGTTAAGAAGCTCTTGGCGTGGACCCAGGGTGAGGGCACACAGTGTTTCCACATGGAAGTCACCACCAGAGGGCGATGGTCAGGGCAGTGGAGGCCATGCCCCCATGGCATCTCTGTTGCAATTCAGAATTTATTGTTGATATCAATGAGTGACTCATAGTGTCAGCGGGTTCCAGCAGGTTCCAGACTCTAGGAACTACAGATACCAAGATAATGGGAAACTGGAATTCTGGGAGCAGGACGTCAGTGAATTGATTTTAAGCAGTCATCTCTGAGACTGAAAATATTCTCCACGACTGCAGTAGGAGACTGTGCTGTAGAGACAGTGCACCAGCTTCCAGGGAATAAGCAAGCAGATTGGGAAGGTGGGAATGGCAGGTGTGTTCTCCAATGGGGTGGGGCCAGGGGGGATGGAAACTGGGCAGGACCCCAGGTCAACACACTCCAACCATCTGGCTCTTTGTTTTAGAAGGCCTGACTATTTCCAGGGAAGCTGGAGAGTGAGCAGAGCCTGGGGCTCAGAGCAGCAGAGCACTAACGCCACAGACAGGGTCAGAGGGTCGGATCTGGGAACGACCCGCTTGCTCACGCATCACACTGCGGTGACTTCTCCTGTCCCTGCCACGGGCTGCTCAGTGTCCCCTGTCTTTCCTAAGACCCCAGCATGTTTTCTGCAAATTTTCATTAAACGTATGGGGTGACCCTGGGTAATAACACTACTTAAGTTTCAAGTGTACAGTTCTACACCACATTGCACTGTGCACCTATAAATACTGAATGTAGCAAATGATACTTGTTTCTGCTGTTTTTCTCCTCCGTCAGAATACAGGTACCCCAAAGGTTAACATTTTATTTCTGTTTTGTTCACTATTCAACAATTTTTTGAGGAAAGTGAATGAAGAAAAGTTGGACATAATCGGTGAGTTTTCTCAGAGTCGTCAAGTACCATGGGCAGCCAAGTGAGGGTCGCATGTCCCTCTTCTGACTGACTGTGACAAGGGCCATCAGAGCTGGGAGTGTAAGCAACAACAGCCTTCACGTTCAGTGTTCACTGCTGCCAGAGGCCCTGTGGCCCTCACTGCCCTGTGGTCACTGAGCCCCGCCCACCCCACTATAAGTGCAGGCTGGCTCTGCCCTCCCCACCACTCACTCTGCCCTCCCACCCGACCCGCACCTCCAGGGGACTCTCAGCCATGAGGACCCTCGCCCTCCTCACTGCCCTGCTCCTCCTGGCCTTCCAGGCCCAGGCTGAGCCCCTGCGGGAGACAGATGACCAGGTGCCGGCCCAGGACCAGCCCGAGACCGAGAACCAGGATGTGGCCACCTTCTTCACAGAAGAGGAATTAATCGCTCGAGAAGCTTCAGGTGACACCTGCCCACGTGCTACAGGGTCTGACCCCATCAGAGGGCCTGTCAGAGGTATGTGCAGGCCAGGCTCACAGTCGTGGGTGGAATGAGGGGGCTGAGAAGCAGGCACCACGAGGGGAGAGGAGGATGGGGGCGGGGCAGAGAATGTAACACATGACCTTTCATCCTAATCCAGCAGATGTTGTCTATGGTAATAGATAGGTCACTTCTCAGTGGCTGTCCCTGGTACCAACTGTGCCTCTGCACCCTGTACCTGTGCCCACCGTGCCTGACCCTCCATTTCCCTCCAGAGGCCTTTGGAGAGTGACCATCTGCACGTGCAGAAATGGCAGATGCAATAGAGATGAGCGTCTCTCTGGGAGCTGTAGGAAGAATGGCCATCTATACAATCTTTGCTGTCGCTGAGCTTTGTGGGCTGAGACCCAGAGCACTGTGACATTCCACTGAGGATGCTAGAGTGCATTAGTCTGTGTACCTGTCCTTTCTCTCCTTTCTCTCTCCAGAATAAACTTCAAGCATTAAACTCACTGTTTCTTTTTCTTTTTTGTTCCATTTTTCTTATGTGTGTGATTCAACAGCTTGGAAAATTCTTTTCTGAATCGTTCACATTATGTTATTCAGTTTTTCCATCCCAATAATGAACAACTTGAGCATTTACCGGGCAATAACAAAAACAGCAAAAGTAATCATATTTAGAACAAGCTTAACAGACAAAATTTAATCCAGTCATAATAAAACTCAAAGGAGAAAGGTGTCTGGAGTGAACCAGAAGGTGTTGTTGACTTCAGGAAAGGTGGTTCCAATGGACTGTGTTACATGTTCTTTAATTTTAAGACAGGAGAGGGCATTGATATGTATATTTTTCTCAGAATAAGCAGGTATTTCAGTCACATGTTCACATTTGTAGCGGTATCAACAAGATCAAGTGATCTAATACTTCAGGGTGCCACAAACAGAGAAAAGTAAAAACTACACCAAAACCAAAGTATACTGATCAGCATCGGTGGTCTCAAATAATGAACTGAGAAGGGGGCATCCCAGAGCCACTGGTAAAGCTCAGATGCCCAGTATTCGTGAACTCAGTGGTCCTTGATTGCATTGCAAGTGGTGAATGAGTCAATGTCAAATGAAATAAGTTGTCATTGCTCTCTCTCTTTAAAGAGATAGAGTGACAATAATCCCCTAGTAATTCTAATATAATCTAATATAAAATCTAGCAAGAAACCGTATGGTATGAACAGGCAGTGGTGCAGTGAATAGATCGTCGGTCTCTGATATGGACGACCCAGGTTCAAGACTCCGAGGTCTCCAGCTTGAGCGCAGGCACTTCTGGCTAGAGAAAAAAGCTCACCAGCTTGGAACCAAGGTCACTGGCTGAGCAAGGGGTGATTCGGTCTGCTGTGGCCCCACGGTCAAGGCACATATGAGAAAGCAATCAATGCACAACTGAAGTATTCTACTCTCCAGAGGCGCCTTCCCGAATACCCGAGTCCTTGACAACCACTTCCTTAGAACCCATGGAATCATTTCCAGCACAGACGAGGTTTGAATGGCAAAGCCCAAGCCTGCTGACTAGACGATTCAGTAGTAAAGGAGTAGCCCCCAGTTTGAAATAGTCAGGGTACAGGTTCTTAGTCAACTTTCTGCTGAGTGACTTTCTTTGTCTCAATCTCTAATACACTGCTACTAGGAATGCAAAACGCTAAATCTGCTTTGGAAGAGAAATGGGGAAGTTAAACCTATGCTTGTAAGAGTGACACATATGCTTACCAAAGGATTCATTAACTGCACTCCTGGGTAGTCACCCAGGGGAAGTCAAAATGTATACACACATGAAAAGCCTGTATGAAATGTTTATAGCAGCTTTACTCATAATTACCCCCAAAATGGGAAACAATAGAGATGTCTTTCAATTAATGAATTAATGGTGGCACATTGTATGATTGAATACTATGCAGCAATGAAGAGGAATGAATGATTGATTGATGCAATAATTCTTAGAACACTACATCATCAAGCTTGCATTTTAGTGTATGTAAATTTTTAAATATTTCAAATCGATGTGGACTGAAGAATGGGATGTGGACTGTGACATATAAAATTGGGTCATGATTAATCATGTGACCACACTAAAGGCAGTGGGGAAGAGAGAACTGAAATGACTTTGAAACTTTGTAAAATATTCTCCAGTAAATGGAAATAGGGATACTTGAAGAATGAACTGACTTCTGAAAAGGGGGAGGGAAATGCAAGATGAGTCTGAAGCATCTTCTAGTGACAGAAAGTAATAAAATAGTCCCCCAACATGTAGCATACTATGTTTAAGGATCATAACAGAAATCTGAAAGAGCCCCCAGAGACCAAAGTTGAAACTTTTTTTTTTTTTTTTTTAGGTAAGACGAGGGGAGATAGTGAGGCAGACTCCCACACGTGCCACAACTGGGATCCACGTAGCAAACCTCATCTGGGGTGAATGCTTGATTCCCGCCCTATTTGTAGTGCCTGAGGCCAATGCTCCGATTAGCTGAGCTATTTTCAGTGCCTGGGCCATACTTCAAACCAATCGAGTCACTGGCCGCAGGAAACAAAGAGAGAAAGAAGAGGGAGAAGGATGAAGGAAGAAATAGGTGCTCACTTTGCCTCTGGGTCCGGACCGTAAAATGAGCCCAGGTCATTCATATGCTGGGCCAAAGCTCTATCCACCGAGCCACCCGCCAGGACCAAAACACTTTTATAAAAACAAAAGAAGTATGGAAGTCTAACCCAGAGATAAAAGAAAGAGCCATGTGTCCACATTGAGATCAGTAATGGGGAAAGGACAACTTTCCTTCACAACAAAATGGCAGTGAGCAGACATAGACATGATGGGGAAAAACAAAGTGAACATCAGAACAGCATACTCATAATTGATGGCACGATTCGCCATTTTTTTTAATGAAAAAGAAAATATCTGTGTAATCTCAAAATACTCCATGAATCCATTGTCTCCCTTGAGCAAATCCCACGTTTGGTCTAATACACTGGGAATTTTATTCCAAATGACAGCTCCCATATTTTATTTTTTTAATTTACATTTGTTTACTAATCATTTCTCAGCAACAGCCTTATCAACCATTTATGAGAAATTAATTAAAAGGCTAGAAATAAGTTTTACTGATATTTTGCCCCCAACTCTGTCTTTCTACTCTAATATCTTCTCATTTGCATCCTTTATTGTGTAGGAGTCAGGGCTTAAGCAGTGTTTTCCAAAAGTGATTCATGCAGATCAAATTTTTTAAATCCTGAAAATCCCAGAAAAGACCATTTGTCCCTATAAATGTGAATCATAAAAATTATTCCTCAGCATAGAGTTGCACATTCAACGTAGTTTCCCTCAGAAAGGTAAAAATTCCAATTGGATACCCAGAGCACCAGGTGAGAAACTTTATGTCACTCTAATTATGCTGCTTCTGAGTGAGTTTTACAAGTGCCCCCTGATGTCTTCGAGACCCTCCAACGCACAAGCCCACATCTGCCTGGTAAACACTCAGACAGATGAGAGACAGGGCAGGTTGTCATGTTCCGAGAAAACATAAATCATCACATATGGAAAACAAGCATAAACACCAAGCAAAAAGGCACATGTGATGGATGGACCAGCGAGATCAGAAAAATATCAAAGGGACCCTGGGCAAGAGCAGGACCTGGGACAGGCCACCTGCCCTCACATATTCACACACTGAGGGCAATTCTGTCTCTCCTCCAACTCTCCCGTTTACACAGGCTGATTCTGCTCGGCCCTAACACCCAGCTCCTGTCCTCTCATCTACACAGTGCATCCCAATGACCCTCAGCTGTGAGCATCCTCACCCTTTAAGCTTCCTTTCCTTTCTTGATCTTCAAAGATAGTCAGAAATAAGCAACACGATGTGTATAAGAGGATACTCACTGCAGTTATGGTTGTAATTACAAACCTTTAGCAATAATCCAATTGTCATAATTTAACAATCAATGACAGACTGCTAAAAGATGACCAATAAACGCTGGGAAAGTATAACACGGTTCACACAGGGACACGGTCCTGTTTGCGCTGCTGGAACAGTGTTCGAGGTAAATCCTCCAGTGAAGATGGACACTCAGAACACAGGGAACCTGGTGGCTCCTGCAGAGCGGGTGGAGGGCTGGCGCAGGGCGGGGGACCGATAGTCTCACTCATCACTCAGCTCCCTTTCGAATTTTCTTTTTTGTGCAAGAATTACTTTTTTATTTTAAAGTATCAGAAATATCAGAAGCAGGTTGCAGAAACTTTGTTGTGTTTTCTATTTCTCCAAAATGACACATGTAATTAGACAGCAATTTATGTGATATCTATATATTCCACAGATGTCTGAAAACAAATCATTCAGCTTAACTCTGACAAAGTCCCTCCTTCGTGTCCCACTGAGCTCACTGCACTTGGTCCTGAGTCACAGTCCCCTCCCCTCCAGAAGCCTATCTACCCAGAACCTGAAAACCTCCCTTACAGGGTGGTGATGCCACTGAACTCGGAAAATGAACTCTCTACAGCAATTGGGAAAGGTCTGGTCCCAGGGTCGGAGTCTCCAGAGGTGAGCAGGGCCCACATTGGACACAGAAGAACGTTGTTCCTGTAATCATTGACTGAGAGCTCTAGTCCTTGTCCTCCTTGAATACTACAAGGTAAATACCCGAGCAGATGGTACTGAGAACACACACCATATTCTCGTCATCACTATCAGCATGAAAAAAGTGTGGACACTGAACCCACGGACATGTGCTGCATCGAAGGGATGGGAACAGGAACATCAAAGATGCTGGGAGGCCCAGCTGCCCTGACCTCAATACAGCCAGAGTCCCACTGCCCTTTCTGCACTGTGGCCGCTGAGCCCCGCCCACTCCACTATAAGTGCAGGCTGGCTCTGCCCTCCCTACCACTCACTCTGCCCTCCCACCCGACCTTCAACTCCAGGGGACTCTCAGCCATGAGGACCCTTGCCCTCCTCACTGCCCTGCAGCTCCTGGCCTTCCTGGCCCGGGCTGAGTCCCTGTGAGAGACAGCTGACCAGGTGCCAGCCCAGGATCAGCCTGAGGCTGAGGACCAGGATGTGGCCATCTCGTTCACAGAAGAGGAACGCATCACTTGAGAAGTGTTTGGTCACAGCTGCCCACATGCTACAGGGTCTGACCCCATCAGAGGGCCTGTCAGAGGGGTATGGAGCCCACACTCTCAGTCGGGGGTGCGATGAGGGGGGAGAGAAGCAGGAACCAGGAGGGGAGAGAAGGATGGGGGTGGGGCAGAGAATGCAACAGGTGACCTTTCACCCTAACCCAGCAGATGTTGTCTATGGTAATAGACAGGTCACTTCTTAGTGGCTATCCTGATACCGGCTGTGAGTCTACTCCCTGTGCCCATGTCCACTGTGCCTGAACCTCCTCTTCCCTCCACAGGACTTCAGAGAGTGACCATCTGCACGTACAGAAATCACTCATGCAATAGAGATGAGCGTCTCTCTCGGAGCTGTAGGAAGAATGGCTGTCTATACAATCTTTGCTGTCTCTGAGCTTAGTGGATTGAGACCCAGAGCACTGTGACATTCCACTGAGGACCCGAGAGTGCATTTAGTCAGTGTACCTGTCCCTTCTCTCCTTTCTCTCTCAAGAATAAACTTCAAGCATTAAACTCACTGTTCCTTTTTTGTTGTTATTCCATTTTTCTTATGTGTGTGGTTCAACAGCTTCAGAAATTTCTTTTCTGAGTCATCCACATTATGTTATTCAGCTTTTCCATTCCAATAATGAATAATTTGATCATTTATGCAGCAATCACAAAATCAGCAAAAGTAAACATAATTAGAGCAAGCTTAACAGACAAAATTTAATCCATTCATAATAAAACTCAAAGGAGAAAGGTGTCTGGAGTGAACCAAAAGGTGCTGTTGATTTCAGGAAAGGCGGATCCAATGGACTGTGTTGCATGTTCTTTAATTGTAAGATGGGAGAGGGCAGTGATATGTATATTTTCTCAGAATAAGCAGCTGTTTCAGTCACATGTGCATTTTCCTAGCTGTATCCACAAGATCAAGTGGCCTATTGCTTCAGGGTCCCACCAACAGAGAAGAGTAAGAACAACACCCAAACCGGAGTACACTGACCAGCACCGGTCATCTCAAATAATGAACTGAGAAAGGGGAGTCCCAGAGCCATTGGTATAGCTCAGCATGCCCAGTGACCGTGACCTCAATTGTCCTCGTTTGGATCTCAAATGGTAAATGAGTCAATGTCGAATAAAATATGTTGACTTCAATGTTTTCTCTCTTTAAAGAGATAGAGTGACAATAATCCCATAGTGATTCTAATATAATCCTATATAACCTTGCAAGAAACGTTATGCCCTGACCAGGCAGTGGCGCAGTGGATAGAGCGCTGGACTGGGATCCAGACGACACAGGGTCAAGATCCCGAGGTTAGCCGCTTGGGCACGGGTTTATCTGATTTCAGCAAAGCTCACCAGCTTGACTCCAATCAAGGTCACTGGCTTGAGCAAGGGGTCACTCAGTCTGCTGAAGCCCCATGGTCAAGGCACATATGACAAAGCAATCAATGAACAACTAAGGTGTTGCAATGAAACCAGGTCACTGTTCATTCTGAGATTGGGGCACTGTTTTCTGCATCTCCGCCTTTCCTAAGAGTCTCAGTGTGTGTTCTTTGGTGGTCCTCTACTATAGAATCCTCTTAGTTTAGTCCAAACTTGTTTGTTCAAGATCAGTCTTCTCAGAATTAAATTTTAATCTACCTTGGTTTGGGAAGTGGGAGTTGGAACGTCTGCCTACTTTGTATTCATCTTGTCTCTTCCTCCATTATTCTGGTTAGTGTTATGAACTTGCACAGAAAATTCTGTCCAGTGTGGTCAGCATTAAATTATCTGACCTTTTAATCCTGATGATGAACCATTTGAGCATCACACAGCAATGACAAAATTAGCAAAAAGGACCATGATTGCGATTTAAGAAAATTTGTCACCTTCTAAATTCAATCGATTCATAATGAAACTGAAAGTGAAACTTTTCTACAAAGTGTACTGAAATGGGCCATTGGGCCGTGGTTCGTTGGCACAGTGGTAGAGCATCAGCCCAGTGTATGGTCAGTCAGGGCACACCAGAAATGTGACTATCTGCTTCATTCCCCCTCCCCCTCACCCACTCCCACCTCTCTCTCTCTCTATCTCATTTCTCCTCCCCTGGCCATGTTCATTTATGGCAAGTTGGACCCAGGAGCTGAGGATGTTTCCATGGCTTCACCTCAGGTGCTAAAATAGCTCAGTTGCAGAGCAACAGAGTAATTGCCTCAGAAGAGCAGAAAATCACCCAGTAAGGGGTTTGCCAGGTAGATTCCAGTTGGGCCACATGATGGATTCTGTATCTCTGCTTGCCTGCTTATCACTTAAGAAAATTAAAAAAAAAAAGAACAAAAAAGGTGCCATTTACTTCAAAAAAGTAGAACCTGGTTTTTTAATTTTAAGGCAGGAGAGGACGTTGATATGTGAAGATATTTTTTAGGATAAGCAGATATTTTAGTATCATCTGCAAGTTCCTAGCTGTATCAACAAGATCAAGTGACCTAATGCTTCAGGGTACCATCAACAGAGAAAAGTAAGAACTACACCCAAATCAGAGCCGACTGACCAGCACTGGTCATCTCTAATAACAGCCAGAGAAAAGCAGAGTCCTGTTCTGGTCAGTATCAAAGGTCATGCCTTCACTAGGAAATTGATGGTCCCCATGAACCCTAAAAAGGTGATTAGTTCATTGTGTACTGAAAGAGTTGATCTCAACTCTCTCTTTAAAGAGATGGAGTCTATAAGTCACAAAAATATTGTACTGTATTTAATATAATCTAGCAATAAATGATATGTTTTTAGGAATACTATCGAGAGGCACTTGGTCCTGAGCTGAGAGGGAGGCTGCAGGGAAGCCACCAACACAGAGAAGCCTTATTTCCAGATGACAAACATCTCTCTGTCCCCCTCTCCCTGTTCCAAGGTAGCCACACACAACCTAAATCCATGACCTTGGATTCTACGCTGAGGCTGTGTTGTACTGATAGAACCTTCTATTTGATTCTTGCACTGTGGCCACATCTACCGTATTTCCCCATGTTTAAGACACAACAGTTTTAGAAAAATTTGAGGTCTAAGAACTGGGTGCATTTAATACAATGGTTGTGGCATTTCAAATGCAATTGATGGAACTGAGGATGAGGCAATAGATGAAGACAATGATTCGTCATGAGACACAGAGGAGGACAAGCTAGTGGGTGGAAAATTTGACAGTGATGAGGAGTTGTATGAATTTTATAATGAATAAAACTTGAGTTCAATAACTTTATGGAAAACAATTTTTTCAAATTTTGGGCCCCAACATTAAGGTGCGTTTTATATATGGGAAGCATCTTATACATGGGGAAATAAAGTAATTAAAAAAATTTCTCTGTGAATATTTCAAACTAGAAACACTTTCAAATTAAAATATGACTATCAGCGATAATGTGCCCCTTTCTGCTCCACCCCCCCAAGAACAAGAGCACTGACACACGGAACACTGGGCTTTACAAACGGTAGTAGGGAAGAGACAAAACTCACAAATGACCAAAAATTTTAACAGCACATAAAAATGCAAAGTATTTGTGTAAACAAGAGAAAGAGCCAAAGGGAAATGACAGACCATGCAAATGTTCCACAGCTCCTGGGACAGAGTGACAATTTCCTGAATGTATAAATAAGCACTATAAACCAAAAGGAATAAATGAGCCAAGTATTCCATTTCCCAAAACTGATGCCAAGAAGAAAGGACATTCAGAGAAAATAAACAGAGGCACTTCCTCAATGTGGACACATGTTGCCCCGTGACTCAGGAGAGACACAAAGCCAGGACTCCATCCGGGTTGCAGGTCTTACCTGTCACTCTGGGACAGATGTCAACCCTCACAGTTCAGGTAGCAGACTGACTGCTTTCCGCCACGCCTGGACCCCAGGGTCCCCACCACCAGGGGTTTCAGAGAGTCAGGAGCAGGTTATTTACAGCTCACAGTGATCAGCATGCAGGCAGCACCGGAGGTGGGGGACCTGCCTCAACTGGGGTCTCAGGACAGGCATCTCCCATTGCCTGGCTACGCCGTCCACATGCAGTAACTGTCCTTCCCATGGGCAGAACAGAGAGGCCACAAGTCCAGCTGCTCCCATCCTCCAAGTAGAAATAAAGAGAAAAGAAAACACAAAAAAATAACACAGCACAACTATAAACAGTGACAGTAAATCATTTTTTCTTAATAATGAGTCCGAATCAGAGGTTACATTTAATTGGTCTGAACTCTGTTTAATGGTCACTCTGAGCTGCAAGAGGGTCTGGAACATCCAGTGTATTTTTTACAAAGCACATAGCTGATCAGAGCTCAGGATGAGTGAAAAAACGACAAAATTCGGGCATCACGGGGCCTTTTAAACATCTCCCACTGTGTGTGGGCAGCAGGTGGGCTCATATGATTCAGAAAGCTATGTGGACAGGACCTATGCAGAGAATGATATATTAACATCTCTTAAATGTGTAGGATGTGTTACTTTGACCCTGCATTCTACTATGGACATTTCTCTAGAAGACAGTCACAAATAAGTAAGAAGATACTGAAGTTATGCTTGCAACTGAAAATAGTTAGCAATAACCTCACTCTCAGAAGTTAGTGATGAATGAGGGAATGCTAAAACTTGACCTCTAAACGCTGGGATGTATAAGGCCATTCACACAGGGATGCGGTCCTGTGAGCTGCTGGAACAGTGTTCTAGGTACAGCCTGGTGTGAGGAAGGACACTCAGAACACGGGGACCCTGGTGGCCCCTGCAGAGCAGGTGGAGGGCTGGTGCAGGGAGGGGGACTGATAGTCTCACTCATCACACAGCTCTCTTTCAAATTTTCTTTTTTGTGCAAGTATTACTTTTTTACTTTAAAATATCAGAAATTTCAGAGCCTGGTGCAAGAACATCCCTTATCACCTATTTCTAAAAAAGAACACAAGTCATTGGAAAGCAGTTTATATGATATGTTTAAATCCTACTGACGTCAGGAAATGAATGAGTCTTTCAGCTTAACTCTCACCAACTCTTTCTGTCCTGTCCCTCTGCGCTCACGTCACAGAGTCTGAGTCACTGTCTCCTCCACCTCAGGAGGTCACCCAGCCAGGACCAGCCACCCTCCCCCACAGTCCTTAAACCTGGAGAACAAACCCTCTAATACTCTAGGGACAGTCTGGTCCCAGGGTTGGGACCTCCAGAGGTGAGCAGGGCCCCACATCATACACAGAAGAACGTTGTTCCCTGTACTCACTGAATGAGAGCTCTAGTCCTTGTCTTCTTCGAACACTAGAAGGTAAACACCCAAGCAGATGATACACAGAACATACAGCAGGTTCTCATCATCACTGTCAACATGAAACAAGTGTGGGCAATGAGCCCAGGGATGCGTGCTTCCAGAAAGGTGTGGGGACAGGAACTTCAAAGTGGCTGGCAGGCCCCAGGGCAGCCAGAGACCTCACAGCGCAGTCGCTGAGCCCCGCCCACCCCACTATAAGTGCAGGCTGGCTCTGCCTTCCCCACCACTCACTGGGCCCTCTAATCCAACCCGCACCTTCATGGACTCTCAGCCATGAAGATCCTCGCTCTCCTTGCTGCCCTGCTCCTCCTGGCCTCCCAGGCCTGGGCTGATCCCCTGCAGGAGACAGCTAACCAGGTGTCCGCCCTGGACCAGCTTGAGGCTACAAACCTGGCCATGAACATCTTCCGCTTTGGTGAGGAACGCATTGCTGTAGAAGGTTCAGGTGACACCTGCCCACTCGCTACAGGGTTTGACCCCATGAGAGGGCCTGTCAGAGGATGAGGAGTCCAGACACACAGTCAGGGGTGGGATGAGGAGGGAGAGAAGCAGGCACCATGAGTGGAGAGGAGTAAGGTGGTGGGGCAGAGAATGAGTACGAACGTGATGAACTCTCGTAAGAGATTGTCGCAGGACTGTGTGACCAACGCAGAGTCAGACAGTGCTTGTTATTAACACAGACTGGAGACTTTTCACCCTAACTGGCAGGTGTGGTCTCCCATAGTAGACACATCTCCCCTGAGTAGATGTCCCTAATACTGGCTGTGTCTCTGCTCCCTGTGCCCGTCCCCATTGTGCCTGACCCTGCTCTACCCTCCGCAGGCTTGGGCACAAAACTACGCGTATGCTCGTGCAGAGATGAGTTATGCTTTAGAAATGAGTATCCATATGGATTCTGTAGGATCAATTGCCGTCTATACAATAATTGCTGTCGCTGAGTTCTGTGAACCAAGACCCAGCTCACTGTGACATTCCACTGGGGAACCAAGAGTGTATTTCGTCTGTGTACCTGTCCCTTCTCTACTCCTCTCTCTGGAATAAACTCTGAGCATTAAAATTTCGGTTTCTCTGTTTTTTCTCCATTTTTCTTATGTGTATGGTTCACCTGTACACAGATTGCTGTCCTGAGTGATCTACATTATGTTATCCAGCTTTTTCATCCCAATCATGTACAATTTCAGCATTTACACGGCAATAGCAAAAATGAACATATTTAGGACAAGCTTAACAGACAAAATTTAATCCATTCATAATAAAACTCAAAGGAGAAAAGTGTCTAGAGTGAACCAACAGGTGTTGCTGACTTAAGAAAAGGTGATTCTAATGGACTATGGTACATGTCCTTTAATTTTAAAATGTGAGGGCATTGGTATGTATATTTTCTCAGGATAAGTGAGTGTTTCAGTCACATGTGCTTATTCCTAGCTGTAACAACAAGATCAAGAGACCTAATGCTTCAGGGTGTCCCAACAAGGAAAAGGAAGAACGACTTCAAAAAACAGTATATTAACCAGCATCTGTGGTCTCAAACAATGACAATGAGACATTCAGTAGAGTGGGTCATGCCCAGTGAGCAGTGAAATAAATAGTTCCCTTGGATGCAGTGGTGACATTAGCCCAATGACTAGTGCAAGAGTTGATCTCAATTCTCTCATACCCTGAAGATCTCTATCAATTTCCATGAGACTGTCAGCTTCCATCTCCAGGACTCAAAATCAGGGTGTCACCTACAGAGAAAAGTCGGCACTATACCAAAACCAAAGCACACTGACCAGCATCTGTGGTCTCAAATAATGAACTGAGAAAGGAGAGTCCCAGAGCCACTGGTAAAGCTCATATGTCCAGTGACCGTGACCTCAATGGTCCTCGTTTGGATCACAAATGGTAAATGAGTCAATGTCAAAGGAAACAGTTAGTCTCCATGTTCTCCATCTCTGTTTAAAGAGATTCAATCTACTAGTTACAATAATCCCATCCTGAATCCAATATAACTTTGCAAGAAATGATATGTTTTTAGCAATGTCACGGACAGGTGCTTGGTCCTGAGCTGAGAGGGAGGCTGCAGGGAAGCCACCGAGACAGAGAAGCCTTATTTCCAGACGACAAGCACCTCTCTGGCCCCCTCTCCCTGTTCCAAAGTCGCCACACACATCCTAAAGTTACAACCTTGGATTCCACCCTGAGGCTGTGTTGTGCTCATAGAACCTTTTAAATGCTCTTTTCCCTGTGGCCTCCTCTACTTCAGATGACCTTTCTCTGAAATAATTGAATGAGAAACACTTTGAACCTTTACCATCAGTCACCTTGGGCCCCTCTCAGTTCCCTCCTCCCGGGACTAGAGAGCACTGACACGTGGGAGACCATGTGACCATGGTTCTACATACAGACTGTGGTGGCAAAGGGAAAAACTCAAAATTTAGCAAAACTTTTAAAACCTAATGATAATGCAAATTATCCATAGGAAAGAGAAAGAGGCAGAGGGTAATGACACACTCTGAAATTATCTGCGGTACTTGGGACGAAGAGGACATTTTCTGAATTTAAAAATGAGTCTGAACAACCTACTGAAATAAATGGACCAACTATTTCATTTTTTATAACCAAGGCCAAACAAAAGGACCTTCAGAGAAAATAAACACAGGCACTTCTTACACATGGAAACTTGTTGTCCCTGCTGACTTGTTACAGAAACAAAGCCTGAACCCTAGTGGAATAGAAGTTCTTACGGATCACATTTGAAATGAAACCAAACTTCACAGTCCAGGTGCAGACAGCTCTCAGCCACACCAGGGCCCCAGGATCCCAGCCACCAGGGCCGGCAGAAAGTAAGGAGTTTGTTTTTCCCAAGTCACAGCAATCTGCATGCGGCAGGACAGGACATGGGTTTCATGTCTCAACATGGTCTCAGGTGGACATCTCACATTTTCCTGTTCCGCCATCCATATCTGGTAACTGTCCTCTTCCTGGTCAGAATTGAACTGCCCAAGTCCAGGTCCTTTTATACTTCAATACAGATACGGAGCAAAATATAAACAAAAGCATTGTACCACTACGCTCAGTAAAATCACTTTATTATATTGTATAAAATAATAAAATTCTGTCTGAGCCGTGGTGGCACAGTGTATGAGCATAGACCTGGGACACTGAGGTCCCACGTTTGAAAACTCAAGTTCACCAGTTTGATTGCTGACTCACCAGCTTCAGAATGGGGTCTACAGCTTAGCTGGACTCATAGAAGTGATCAGACGATGCTGGCTTCAGCTCAAGGTGGCTGGCTTGAGCTCAAGGTCACTGGATTCAGCTCAAAGGTCACAGGCTTGAGCCCAAGGTCACTGTTTTGAGCCCCAGGTCACTGCTTTGAGCCCAAGGTCACTGGTTTGAGCCCAAACTTGCAGGATTGAGCATAGGTTCACTGGTTTGGATTGAGCCCCCTGTCAATGCGCATATGAATGAAATCAATGAAAAACAGAAATGCTGCAAAAAGTTGATTATTCTCATCTCTCTCTTTCTTCTCTCTTTCTCTCAATATAAATCAATGAAACAATAACTACATAAATGAATAAATAAATAAGTAAAATCCCTTTTTTATTCTTACCTCTCAGAAGTTATACTTTATTAGTCAGAACTCTGTGTATTGGTCACTTGGAGCTAATTAAAATAAAAGAAAAAAGGCCTGGGACATGCTGCCCAGATCCTGGGCCAGTAGAAGGAAAGAAGACATTGCGGAGTCACAGGGCCGGTGGCGAGAAGAAAACATGATAAAAATGGGGAAGCACAGGAACCTTCATGCTTTCCTTTTCCACGAGCAACATTTGGCTCTATTCTGCCTCAATTCTCTCTCCTTTCTTCACTCTATCTACAAAAGTAAAGAAATAAAAAACCCAACAAAAAAAATTAAGCCCTAGCCAGACTCGAACTGGTTGTAGTGCCAACTAGGAGCTCAAAGGAGGTCAGTTTAATTCCCCAGTAAGGGCGCTTACAGGAGGAGGACAAGGTTTCCATTTCTCTACGGAAGGAAGGAAGGAAGGAAGGAAGGAAGGAAGGAAGGAAGGAAGGAACGAACGAAGGAAGGAAGGAAGGAAGGAAGGAAGAAGGAAGGGTTGTAAAGTGACCAGCAAGTACCAGAAATTTCCCTAGACCACCAAAATTACAAAAGAGTTTAAAAAGGAGGTTTATTTTAAACAAGCCACTGCAGAGGTAGACAGACCCGAATCCTACAGTCCTGAACACTTAGGGTCTAGGATTTAAAAGACAAAAACCACAAGCGTCAGTTTACAGAAGCAGAGCTAGCGGTCACTTATCAGGAAGTCTCTGCTGCACAGGTTCTGACATGTTACAGTATCTTTGCTGACAGTACGACTTGTGGTTTGCTCAGTTTGCAAGTGTGCACTTTCAAAAATACAAAAATTTCAAAATGGCGATTACAGAAGGCATATAAAATGGCTTCTCTCATGCTGATAGTTTTACAGTTTCTTGGCACACTATTACATTCCCTACTGGTTTCATTTAAGTTTTAATCAAATCCTTGATTTAGCTTTTTATTACCCTGTTGTGTAAGGATATAACAACTTCTGAGTGTCATTAATTTGACAGAGTTTACCTATTTTTAAACTTCCTACAACCTGCACAAACCTTCTGCAACTTACATAACTCTTAACTTTTATGAACATTCTTATCTATTTAAAAATAATTAGGTTTCATGGCAACTTACTTTCTTCCTTTTCTTTCAGAAATGTCTCAATACTTTCTACCCTTCATTATTAAAATTCTACAATCCCTTTCTAATTAATCAGAACTCTTAATTTCAAAAGTTTAAAACTTTAGTGACAACCGGGCTGGCGACAAGTAATTTTTGAAAATATACTTATTTTGGAATTGTCCTTCTTTTAAGTAGCTAAAATTTATAGGTTACTTTCTAGGGGTAGCTATAAGCACACACATATATTCTTTATTTACCTCATAGCTTCCCTTTAAGCAAAGGGACTTATATCTCCCTTCTGTGTGACCTACAGCAGCACATGTATCAGACCTTAAGATGACCTGCTCTGGTCTTTCCCTGATTTTAGTCCCCTCCCTTCCCAAAGTTCAATTATAAGGATTCCCACAGTGAAGTTCCTCAAACTTCTGTCATACGTAGAGTAGCCAGCTTCCGGTTTGTGGCTGGAGCAGGGCATGTGGTCCTTCTCAGGGTCCACTTACACGGTTTAGTAGGTCCATTTGCACCATCTCCATGGGGGTCTATAAGGAAACTTATGGACAATGGGTGTTGCCCTGCTAATACATGGTGAATTTTGGGTGCATTTAGCTTTTAGCAGAACTAGGGTGATAAGCTAGTCCAGTTTTCATCAATTTTTAGAATGAATGTGGTTAGGACTTCTTTCAGAGTTTTTTGTAATTTTCCTGTACTCTGAGGCCAGTGAGCAGAATGTAATTTCTAATTAATATTGAGTGCCTATCCTACTAGCTGAGAGACCTTAGATATAAACGCAGGCCCATTATGAGACCTAATATTAATGGGCAAGCTAAATCTGGGAATCATTTCATATAGGAATTTCTTAACGCCTGTTACTGTAGTCTCATTTCTAGTAGGGAAGCTTCTACCTATCCTAGAAACGTGTCAATAAAAATTAAGAAGTACTTATACTCCTGTGCCGGTGGATTTACTTTAGTAAAATCTATTTCTTAATGTTCACCTGGAAATGTTCCTCTTTCCCTATTTCTTAATTTCCCTACTTTGCTTAGTATTTACTTGGGCACAGACTGAACACTTGAACACTATGCCTTCAGCAGTAGAATCTAAGCCTGACAAATAGTAATTTCCTTAACCAATTCTATTAGCAAACTGACACCTAATGTTTTGTTGAGTTGGGTGAACTGGTTGTTAAAATGGCACTGTTTAATCAGGGTTCTCTCTAAGGTGAGTTCCTGGGCAGCAGCCTAATGTGGAAATCACAAATTTACATTCCTCATTCTTTTTTAATGTTCATCTGCACAACTGCACAGATTACTGGAATATTAAAGATGTACTAGTTCCATAGAAAGCAGCTGAAGTCAATTGCCTGTCATTAATGACATTTCTATTTACCAAATTGATATTAATGATTATCTAGATGTCATGGAAAACATTTTTAAAAATTCAAAAATATGCAATTTCTGAAAATGTTTAAAGAGCTAAAATTATTTTCAGAATGTGGTTTTTCAATGATGAACATAATATATTTAGAGAAGAGAAGTCAACTAACAGTTTCTTATTTATCAAACACAATGACTGTTAGTCTAGTCAGCCTGTCTCCAAAGGAATAGGATCCTACTCTTACAGCAAAAGATGGTTGAGGATAAATCACACAGTCAATGATGCTCGAATATAAGTGAAGAAAATTACAAGTGATCATGCCAGCCAAGAAGAAATATGAAGCCCTGGCCAGTGTGCTAAGTGGTAGAGCATCAGCCCGGCATGTGGATGTCCCGGGTTTGATTCCTAGTCAGGGCACACAGGAAAAGTCCACATCTGCATCTCCACTCCTCCCCATCTTGTTTTTCTGTCTCACACTCTTTTACCCTCCTGCAGTTATGGCTCAATTGAAACAAGTTGGCCCCAGGCACTGAGGATGGCTCCATGGCTTATGCCTCAGGCTCTAAGAAGAGCTCAGTTGCTGAGCAACAGAACAACTCCACAGCTGGGCAGAGCATCACCCCCACATAAGCTTTCTGGGAGGATCCTGGTTGAGGAACATTCAAGAATCTGTCTCTCTGCCTCCCCTCCTCTCAATGAATAAAAAAAGTATCAATATGGAAATACCTTAAATAACAATTTTATTGTTTTTTGTCAAGTGTAAAACAAGTCTTTCTTATATCTTATTCTAGTTTTTATACCTCTTTTATTCTTATTATTTAAGTAATAAATGCTTGAAATAATAAACTATGTCTGGTATATATATTTTTTTAATACTTAAAACTGTCATTAGGACAGACACCAGTTTTGAAATTACTTGAATCCCACCACTGCAGATTCCACATGAATGTCCCCATTCACAGGAACCTCGGATGCTCAGGTCAGGCCCACTGTGTCCCTTGTCCCTTGTAATGAGACAGGCCTGGCTTCCGGTGTGGCTGAGACTGTTCCCATGTGCTCAGCAAACAGAACGTGGGCTTGTTCAATGTGCCACAGGTCTGGCGGGTGAGTTTCAGGAAGTCTGTTCCCACACAAAAATAGCCCAACCCATGTTCTGTCCACGCCACATGTGAGCCCAGCAGCACAGGGAGATGGGGCTGGTCCCAAGGTAGGGGACAGGGGCCCTGGGGTTTCCCCATCCTGATTTGCTTTAGGATGACTGGGTGCACTTGGTGCCTCAGGGCCTATGTCATGGCACGTGAGAGACAGACAATTTAATTACTGTGAAGTCACCTGAGGTGCAGCCCACACAGAACCTTACGGGAACCGGGGTCCTTTATACGGAGCAAAGCGCAGCTTGCTGTCCACGCAGCTGTGCAGCTCACCGGTGTCACCATGAGGATCTAAGATCTTCTGTTTGCTTTGCTTCGCATGTTCCTGTTCGCTCTTCCAGGTAGGAGGGGTTGGCTCCAGAGGCAGAAAGTTTGACCGAACCGACAGTCTCCCTCTGTGCCCCAGCTCTTCACCCTCCTTCCCTGTCTCTCCTCCTCTCTGTCTCTTCCTCTCTCCTACTCTCTCTCTCTCTCCTGCTCTCTTCTGTTGACTACACACATCTTTAGACCAGATAGACTGTCTCAAGCACTCAGGAGAGCTAAGCACCTGTCCCTCTCTGCAGAGGAGGGTCAGTGCCAGGCAGGGCAATTCCCAGCCTTTCCTGAGCCCCCTGAATGAGCCCACTAGCCAGTAAATGCCACCTGCTCACCGTCCTCCGAGATGAGGGGCTGCTCACAGAGGACGCCTCTGTCACGTGGCTTTTCGTAAGGTTAGAAATCTATTTGATTTGGTGTGAAAACAGAAGTGCACAGTGTCACTAACTTTTTAAACTAAAGGGTGGGGTCTCCTTTGATCTAGAGACCTGTGGAGAACATCAAGGCCAGCCTGTACTTGGGGACACTGAGTGGGGGACACCATTGTGCCTTTGTCTTCTCAGCGTGAAGGTGTCGAGGACACGCGCTGACCAGGCTCCTCTTGGTTCAGGGCTTGTAGACTCTTGTCTCCAGTGGCTCTGAGCTTGATGCTGACATGTGAGTGTCTCCTCCGTGTTATGGGATCGAATAGAAGGATGAGGAAGAAAGGAGACAGGAGGGAGACTGTAGAATGATATTAATTCTTAAGGCCACTGGTTAAGACATCAATAATTATTCTCGAAAGCCCCTTTTATCGGTTTTCCTCCCGGCTGGACTGCAGCACAGAGCAGGACCAGGGAAGAGCAGGGCAGAGCGGGGAGGGGAGACAGGAGGCCAGGAAGACCAGAAGGAAGGCAGGAGTGACCCAGGGCACCGGGGAAGGGTGGGCCCAGGAAGAGTGAGAGCCAGACCTGGTCGGAGAGGGTCCCCAGGGACCAGAAACATGACCACCATTTTCAGTTGAAAATTATGTCGATGTCAAGTCTTCTTTAAACAGTTCTTGGACTTTAAAGAGGCTGAAATCTTTAGCTGACTAAACAAAGAGACAAAATAGACACACAGCCCTAGGTTTGTTGGCCACAAAGCATACTCGACAGAGGTAGAGTCCCTGTCTGCAGGGTGACAGGTTAGGCACCCCTCACTTCCGACCAGACCCCCTGGGAATTACCCATACAAACCCCAAATCCAATGTCATAACACTCAGTAAACCCTGAGCCCTCCTGTGACAGTGTCCACTTCTGACAGGCGTCGGGAATGGACAGGCAGGAAGTCAACCCCCGTCCCCCTCTCCGCTCAGCCGGCCAACCCTTGAGCAAGACAGAGAGCACAGTGTACCTCTGCGTTCCTTCCGGATGCCATGGCGAGAAGAACGTGGACGTCCTGCTTCTGCAGAAACTCTCAGTGCCCCCTCGTCCTGCTCGCAGAGTGAGGTCTTAATCACCACCCCCATGGGACAGGGCAGATGGTAAACTAGAAGCGGCCACCAGTGGGCAGATGCTCTCAGAGGGGAGGGTGTGAGTGTGTCAGGGTGTCATCAGATGAGACGTGACAGCAGGTCCGCTTCCCCCTTTCCTCCTCATGGACCCGCCTGCTTCTCGGTGCGTCAGGCGCAGACCTACAGGTGCCCACCCAGCCCCTCCTGAGGACAGCCCCTCCTGTCACTGCTCCTGTGTGTGACCGCCACCATGGCTCCGGGGGACCAACGGGTTTCCAAGAGCAAAGCGGTCAGAGAAAGGAAACAGGAAGAAAGAGCAGCTGCCAACAAGGGCGTATGTCTTGCAGATGAAGATGACCATGAGGTCAAGCATGTACAACAACCTCACGGCGTCCGCTCCGTGGAGACCTCACTGGGGACTCCTGGAAGGGGAATCAAGGGCACGAGAACGCTGTTGATAAAACTCAGTTTAAAGCTTCCTCTTCTGGGTCGGTCTGATCAGATTGACTAACTGTAGAAGAGACTGTCCACCTGGGGCTCATTAGATTACATGTGGGGCAGTGGATGTGGTGATATTAACAAGGACGGTGGTCAAAGACATTGGGTCAGAGCAGGAGGCATTACTTTTGTTAACACTGAAGTCCCTAGAAAGAACAGTCATGACAACAGTAGTAAAAATAAGAGTGACTATAATTGATGGACACTTAGTCTATGAAAAAATAAAAAACTGGAGTTTGTATGACTTTTCTTTCCACCATTAACTGTCATGAAACTTGTATAATATCCTGTCTGAACTTTGGGATACATCCAGCCCTGCTATATCCATTCATGTCCCCTCTCGTCACTCTGGCAGGTGGAGGAAAGGAACGCAGACTATTGTGGACTGCAAATGGCAAAAAGCCATGTAGATTCAAGGTTTAGCAAAAGCCTAATTTCTCCCCCCTCCACCTCCATATTGGCTGTGATGCTGAGTATTTGCACCCACTTCACTTCCTTCCTTAAGTTGCTGGAAGCAATTTACATGCCCTTCCTCTTACTCTTTGTTCAGATGTTGGTTGATTTCACTTATGCATGGTGGGAGGATTCCTGTTTTTGCCTTGGGAGAGTTCCTGTTTCAGCCTCAGATGTGTAACTTTGTATCAAGGACATCCTTGATTTGCATATGGCTATATAATAATGCAACCTGGGGCTATGGGGCACTCGGATATTGTCATCAGCATTTGGAGAATCCTCCAGGTCCCATCCTTTTTTCTTAAGTCAAGTGTTTTTGTGGTGGTTTTTTCAAGGGTGGTTACCATTAAGTAATGTAAAGGGTACCTACCATATTCATTGTAGTACCCTATCTTATAAGTATTTCTGCACTTCATCGTCCTTTGCTACTGTTAATCTCCATCCTCTCCCCCCTTTTTTTCCTTTGTTGTCACAGTTTAAGTTTGGTTTTATTGTGTTCTTGGTGGAGCTGTTACTTGTGGTGTTGTTTTCTTTTGTTCTTTGAATCTGGTTGGAAAACCCCCTTTAGTATTTCCTGGAGTGGGGGCTTTCTGTTGATAAATTCTCTCATTTTTTCTGTATTTGTGAATGTTTTTATATCTCCTTCATACTTGAAGGATAGCTTTGATGGGTATAGTATTCTTGGCTGAAAGTTCCTCTCTTTCAGGGCTTTAAATATTGGGGTCCACTCTCTTCTAGCTTGTAGAGTTTCTGCTGAGAAATCTGATGATAATCTAATAGGCCTTCCTTTATATGTTGTACTCTTCTTTTCCCTGGCTGCCTTGAGAATTTTTTCTTTGTCATTGGTTTGTGTCATCTTTATTATGATGTGCCTTGGAGTGGGTTTGTTGGGGTTAAGAAAACTCGGTGTTCTGTTTGCTTCTTGAACTTGAGGCTTTAGTTCTTTCCACAGGCTTGGGAAGTTCTCGTCTATTATTTGTTTGAGTATATTCTCCATTCCATTTTCTTTTTCTTCTCCCTCTGATATACCTATTATTCTTATGTTATTCTTTCTGATGGAGTCAGACAATTCCTGTAGGGCTTTCTCATTTTTTATTATTTTTGAGTCTCTTTCTTCTTCTCTCTGTTGTGCCTCAAGTTGTTTGTCTTCTATTTCACTAATCCTATCTTCAATCTGGGCTGTTCTGTTAGCTAAGCTTGTTACCTCGTTTTTCAGCTCGTGAATTGAGTTTTTCATTTCTGTTTGATTTGTTTTTATAGTTTCAATTTCCTTGGTAATATATTCTTTGTGTTCATTGAGTTGTTTTCTGATCTCCCTATATTGCCTTTCTGTGTTTTCTTGTATATCTCTGAGTATTTTTAAGATTTCTATTTTAAATTCTCTGTCATTTAGCTCCAAGGCTTCCAATATGTTGTCTTTTCTCCATAGATTTTTCTACATCTATTTGTGTTACCTCTCTTTCTTTTGTATCCATAATATTCGATTTCCTCTTTCTTATCGGCATCTGAGGGTGGTCTTGTTGATAGCACTAATTAGAATTAATAAAGAGTAAAAAGTAAAAAAAAAAAAAAAAAAAAAGGTAAAACACCCCACAAAAAAAAAACAGTAATAATTTATTATTTCCCCCTTTTTTCTTTCTTCTCTTTCCCTCCTCTCCCCTCCTCAGGGAAATATCGTGCCTATAATGGAGGGCCTGATTTGGGGTGAAGAGTTCAAGGGGCAAAAAAAGGGAGTAGGGACCTACTAAATGCAAAAAAAAAAAAAAAAAAAAGGAAGAAAATCTTAGACAAGCATAAGATGATTTGCTTGTAAGTGATGGTCAACTAAGAGATATAATGAGAGGGATAAGAGGGAACCAGAAAAAAGGACCAAAAAAGAATAATAAAGAAGAAAAAAATAAAAATAATAAGTAAAAATCTGTTGTATTAAGTGGAGCAAAGACTAAATACAATGGAGACCTTGGGTTGGGAGGACCTAAAATGCCACAAAAATAAACAAACAAGAAAAAAAATAAAAACAAAAGCAAAAAAGAAAAATAAAGCCAAAAAAAGCCTTGAGTCCCAAATTAACTAATTTGTTCGTGATTGAGGATTAAATGGGAGGAAAGTAAAATGAGAAAAGAAAAAATGAATAGAAAGGAAAAAATAAGAAAAAGAGAAAAACGAAGGAAGAAATAAAATAGGAAGAGAAAAAAAAACAAAATAAAGCAAGACAAAAAAAAAAACAACAAAAGAGGAGAGAGTGAGAGTTAAGTGTTTTGGAGTATAACCTTAAAGGAGGGTGAGGATGAAGAAGAGAAATAAAATGTAACACTCATGGGTAGTGTAGTTCAAGAAAAGGGAACCATAAGATGGGCAGAGAATAGAAGGACCGAGGTGGAGGAAATAAAGGCAATAAGATAGAAGAAACAAACAACAACAACAAAAACAAATTAGTTGAACAAGTTGTAAAGTCTGTGGATTTTTCTTGATTTTGAGAGGTTAACTTCTTCCTTTTTCTTTTCTCTCCCTCTTCCTGGTCGGTGACTGTACCCCAGGCTCTGCCCCTGTGTCACACTTAGGTAGGGATTTGCAGTTGATGGGATTCTATGGCAATGTCATATAATTGGCTTTAGTCTTGCTGGTAGTCAAGGCTTGTTGGCGTTTGCAGGGTCCAATGATGAGAGAGTTTGCTTTCCTGGATTCTCTCTCCTAGTCCCCCCTTCCTGAATTAGCAGCCTGGTGATCCAGCTATAAGGCTGCCACTGCTTCTGCCTGGAGAGTAAGAGGCTCAAAGAGCTGGGAAATCCCCACTCTATCCCCACTCAGTGCAAGGCTTTGGGAAAGGCTCTGGCAGTCAGGGCCTCCAGTGTAATCAGGCGGGGGTGGGAGTCAATTGTTGTCAAGGTGACTGTTCAGCGCCTATCATTCAGTTGGACCTCTCAACCCAGGCTTTCCACACTTTGTAGCCTGTTTTTGCTGGGAAGAAGAGGCACTAGTCTCTGCTTGCGACTAGTGTAGTATAGATCTTATTATCTGCCAAGTCCTTCTTGTTAGCGTTTATCCCTGAATATGGAGGCTCTATCAATCAGAAGTTGCCCCCGCCCCTTTAGCGAGAGGCACTAAAAAATATCACGCCTCTTGTCTTGGATCGCTGAACTGAGAGAGATCTTATCAATTAGAACCGAGGGTGCGCAGATTTCATGGGTTAAGCTAATTTCAGTGATTGGGTCGCAGCTGTGCTCCCAAAGGTATTTTAGGCTGCCTGCGTGCGCCCCTCCCCCAACGCTTGATTGTTAGCTTGAATGGCTGGGTGAGGTGCCCCGCCCACGGAGAGAATCTCCCAAGCCTCTCCCGCTCGCCCTGCCACTGGCGGCTGGATCGCACCAGGCGCAGGATAATGGGGCACCCTGGGTGTGAGGGCCAGTAGGGCGCTCTGGACGCGTGGAATGCCCAGGGCATGCGCGCAAATGGGGTGCTCCGGGCACCGGTGGCTGGCGACTCTCACTCGTAGTGCGCAGGCCTCTGGGAACGTAAGCGGTGCTCACTCTGCAACCGGACCGGGCGTGCGCCCCGCGGCTCGCGGCGGCTCGCGGCGGCTCGGCTCGCGGAGGCTCGTGGCGGCTCGCGGCTCCCGAGTTTGGGCTGACTCACCACAGACGCACTTCCTCGCGGCTTGAATGAACGTCCCTGCGGTAGCTTCCTCCACACCCTCGTCTCTCAGATTCAAATGATAACAGTCCTTTTGCTATCAGTTTATGTGGAATTCCGGAATGCTCCGAGGATAGATTTTTCTGTTTCTAGTTGATAAATTTGTTGTGATTTAGGGGAGAGCTGTCGGACGCGCTGCTCACGGCGCCATTTCCGTGACGTCACTCCCCTTTTTTCTTAATAAGTCTGTTTTCTTAATTCCGCACCATTATTAGGAGCCACGCTGCTCCATGTCAAGTGGTGCCCAAATAGAAGACTTGAGTACGAGGAAACTAAAAACTGAAGGCAGATGACAGAACTCCCCAAGTGAAGTGTGCACAGTGAATAAAGAAAGTTTTTGGGGAAACTGTAGTCAGGAGTAAAAAATTATGGGTCAGATAGTGTCAAAAATACGGGACGTTTTTGTAGAAATGTTTCCGTATGAAGACAAATCATTGTCTGAAGAGTATCAGGGTGAGCTGGAAACAGAGGGATGTGAATACAAGGATAACTTGGAGTCTGAGGATGACTCAGGGGATAAAATATCCGTGGCTATGGCTGCCTTAGCCTCGGGGCCTCTGCTGCCCTCGGCTCCTTCCTGTGTTCAACCCTCTGATCCTCTGTTCCTTTATCTGGCTGATTCCAGAGCCTATAGCTCAAAATCTGGGAAATTCCCTCTCCAACAATCTATAGACCAGGCTCGAAATGTAGGGAAAACAATAAATGGCTTTACCTGTTTTCCTGTTGTAGAAAGACAGGACGATATGGGGAGATGAGTGTGAGAACATGAACCTGTACCTTTTAGAACTCTGAAAGAGCTTAAACTTGCTTGTGTTCAGTATGGGCCTACTGCCCCTTTTTCACTTGATTTATTAGATACTATTAGTGCAAAGACTCTTCCCCCAAATGACTGGAAGGCGATTGCTTGTGCTTGTCTCTCCAGGGGGTGATTATTTGCTGTGGAAGTCAGACTTTCAAGAAAAGGCCATTGAAGTAGAGGAGATATCTCAGCCTAGTCAACCTGAGCTGCTGGTTACAGTGAGTATAGAATTTGAGAATGGATAGGAGACTCAGGTATTAGGAAAGTTACAGCTTTTCCTGTTATGGTCTGATTTTCTTTTTTTTTTATTCATTTTTTTTTTAGAGAGGAGAGGGAGACAGAGAGAGAGAGAGAGAGAGAGAGAGGAGAGAGAGAGAGGAGAGACAGAGAGAGAATGGGGGGAGGAGCTGGAAGCATAAACTCCCATATGTGCCTTGACCAGGCAAGCCCAGGGTTTCGAACCGGCGACCTCAGCATTTCCAGGTCAACGCTTTATCCACTGGGCCACCACAGGTCAGGCAAGGTCTGATTTTCTTTAATGTTTTAACTACAATCTTCTGAACTATCATTTTGTTTCTGTCTTATTCTTTGCCTGGAATTTGAGGCAGGGGACCTGTGTTGGATCTGACTATGCAAAATATCCCAGCAGCTGCCAAGAGCAAATTTTCTCAGGGAGATTTTGTTTAGTGCCTTCCTTCAGTCCCTCTGTCAGAAAATGGCCTGACTAAAATCAGGCAGGCATCTTTCTAATCTGGTTGTGCTCTGAAATCCTGGGTTTCTCTCTGGTTTGTCTGGTTCATCTAATTCTTGTTTCTGTTTAGTCTTTGTTTAATGTTGTCTAAAATCTGTCTGTTTTTAAGGCTTAAATTAAGTTCTTTTTGTTTACATGCAAAAATTGCAAATGATGGCTCTAATATTTAGAAAAAATAAAATGTTTTTAGAACTTATAAGGAGCGTTCATTTAAATTTAAAAAGAATAGAATGTAGATCCTTAAGACTTACTGATTTGGTTAGTGCATTGTGAGGTGTGTTCAGAGTTAGGAGCCAAATAGCAGTTCAAGTATTAAGATTAATCAAATTTCTATGTTATACTTGTGTTTTTTTGTGCTACAACTGTCTTGTTCATGTGTAAAGTTATACTCAGTTAGGCCAAACAAAGGAATTGAGCAAAATTAAGCAGGGCCATAATAAGTCATTTGAAGAATTTGTCTCACGGCTAATTCAAGCAGTCAAAAGTATAATATTGGATAAAATGTGGGAAAGATTTTAATAAGACAGTTAGCCTATGAAAATGCTAATTCTGCTTGTCAGGCTGTACTTCGACCTCACCGCAAGAAGGGAGAGTTAGAGGACTGTATCAGAATATGTGCCGATGTTGGGCCTTCATACATGCAAGGTCTTGCTTTTGCCACAGACATTTAAGGCAGAGATTTCTAGGATGAGACTTTGATAAAGGGAAGACCAAGTGAAAGAAGGAAGGTCAGGGAAGTACTTCTGTCCATGGGAATTGTTTCCATTGCGTGGGTTTGGGACATTTTACTAGAATCTGCTCTTCCCCCTCCCCCATATCAGTCTCAAACTTTCCCTCAAGGACAGCCAGGCCTTAAGGCTCTGGATCTCTGACCATTTTACATGAAAGGGAATCATTGGACGAATAAATGTAGGACTAAATATACTACTGGAGGGCAGGGAAATGGACAATAGAGGAAACGTCAGTGTTTCCTCAGCAAACTCTGATCCCAGAAGGCCAAACATTGCCCAACTATCCTGGGCAAAAACAGCCAGTGCAGAACTGGGCCTCAGTCCCACCTCCCAACTCATATTAACTCCAGAGATGGGACCTCAAGCTATACCCACTGGAATTTCCAGTAACACACTAGGACTCTTGTTAGTCAGAAGTAGTTTAACTGAGAGAATTTTTTGTTCTTCCTGGAGTAATAGACTCAGATTATACAGGGGACATTAAAGTAATGGCTCACACTCAGAAATATAGTCACTATCTCCTGACATAAAAATTGCTCAATTAATCCTTTTACCTCTTTTAAGACAAGGCCAAACCCTGCTAAAGAGTCCCCGAGAGAATCAAAGATTTGTCTCCACTGATACTGCCTATTGGAATAAAAAAATAGGTTCAGAAACACCCAGAAATGAAACTAACAATACAAGGGTGTAAATTTAAAGGACTTTTAGATACTGGGGCTGATGTATCTGTTATACTAAGCTACATTGGCCTCCTTCCTGGTCCACTCATGCAGCAGCCACAGAATTACAAGGTATAGGGCAGAGTAAATCCCCTCAACAATGTTCTAGTTTTTTACAATGGGAAAATAAAGAAGGTCATTCTGGATTTTTTCAGCCTTATGTGCTCCCTGGATTGCCAGTTATTTGTGGGGTAGAGATATTTTGAACAAAATGGGGGCATTGCTTGTCAGTCATAATGGTTTAGTCAGCACTCAAACGCTTGATCAGGGATTTTTGCCCTCTAAGGAACTAGGGAAAGAACAGCGGAGAACTCTCACCCCCGTAGAAGTGACACCCAAACCAGAAGGCATGGATTAGGATATCAAAGTTTAGCATAGGGACCTTGGTAGATCCTGCTACCCCTGTAATGCATTGTGCAGACCCAATTCCTTGAAAATCAGATAATCCTGTATGGGAAGACCAATGACTCCTTTCTCAGGAGAAACTTAAGGCAGCTGCTCAATTGGTACAAGAGCAGTTACAGCTTGGGCGCACTGAACCATCTAATAGTCCATGGAATACACCTATATTTGTCTTTAAAAAGAAGTTAGGTAACTGGAGACTATTACAAGATTTAAAAGCAATAAACAAGACTATGGAGATTATGGGTCCTCTCCAGCTAGGACTCCCTTATTTTATTGCCATTCCATGGAATTATCACCTTGCAATTATTGACTTGAAGGATTGCTATTTTACTATTCCTTTAAGCCCTCAGGATTGCAAGTGTTTTGCATTCAGTGTTCCTCCACTTAATTTCCAGGCTCCAATGGAGGGATACCAGTGGAGAGTTTTACCTCAAGGTATGGCTAACAATCCTATGTTGTGCCAAAAATATGTTGCTCAAGCTATCTCTCCAATATGAAGGCAAAACCCTAAGATGTACATAATTCATAATATGGATGATATTCTTATTGCTCATTTAGATAAAGATATTGTGTTGACCACTTTGCAACAAGTAGAATATTTGAAATAATCAGGACTTTATATAGCTCCTGAAAAGGTATAGCAATATTTACCTTTCTCTTATTTAGGACAAATTATTGAGGGACAACAAATTTTTCCACAAAAATTAGAAATCAAGGCAGATCATTTGCAAACTTTAAATGATTTCCAGAAATTATTAGGAGATATTAATTGGCTTAGATATTCCTTGAAATGAACTACCAGGGAACTGAAGCTACTTTTTAATATTCTTAGAGGCTCCGCTGAACCAGCTTCTCTTTGGCTACTTACAGCTATTAGGACAGCAAGCTTTAAAGCTTGTAAAAAAAAAAAAAGCCTTGCAACAAGCACAATTAAAACTCTTAAATCCTGAAGAATCACTTGCCTTACTAATTTGTCCCTTGGGCTACATTCCAACAGGACTATTATGGCAAGCTTCAGGTCCTATTGAATGGATTCATTTATCTGTTACTCCTAAGAAAGTTTTATCTCCATATTTTGATCTTGCTGCCTCCTTGATTATCAAGGGGCATAGGCAACTCTTACAGCCTTAGGTTTTGAGCCTCAGATTGTTGTTCCTTTTTCCAAGGATTAACAACAATGGCTCTGGGAAACTTTCACTAAATGGAAATTTGCTTTTGCAAATTTAACAGGCCAAATTCATTCTCACTAACTAGCTAATAAAATAGTTCAATTTTTATTAATAATTGCATTTGTCTTTCCTAAGACAATTGTTAATGAGCCCATTTCTGAAACACCTACAGTCTTTACTGATGGGTCCAGTTCAGGAATAGCGGGTTTAATAATTGATGGACAAGTTTTCAATGAAACAGTCACTTTATAATCAGCTCAAAGACTAGAATTACATGCCATTATCATGGCTTTTCAGCATTTTCCATGTTTCTCCTTTAATCTCTATACAGACAGCAAATATTTACTTATGGTTGTTTCTACCATAGAGAATGCTGTCTTAGGGACAACTGCTGATGAGGAACTATTGCTGCAATTTTTCCGTCTTCAAAGACTTGTACGTCAACATAGAGCTCCATGTTTTATAGGACATATTCGAGCTCACTTCATGCTCCCTGGCACTTTAGCACAAGGGAATGCCCTTGTTGATCAAGCTACCCAAAAGAAAATTATTGGAGTAACCATAACTGATCAGCAATCCAGTCACAAACTATTCTTCACCAGAATGCTGTAGCCCTGAGTAAACAGTTTCAACTTTCTTGGGAAGCAGCATGGCAGATTGTTAAATCCTGTTCAAGGTGTCCTATACTACAATCTGTCCCTTCATTTGGAGTTAACCTTCGAGGACTCCTATTGGGACAACTTTGGCAAATGAATGTTACTCATATACCTTCATTTGGCAAATAGTCCTTTGTCCATATTACAGTGAATACTTATTCTGGATTTATAGTAGCTTCTACCAAACAAGAGAGGCTGCTAAGCATGTGAGCACTCACTGTTTGTATGTATTTTCTATTATTGGACTTCCTAGGCTGATTAAAACTAACAATACCCCTACATATGTAGGAAAAGAATTCAGTATATTTTGTCAAAAATTTCAAATTAAGAGTCAAATATTTAAGGTCAATTAAAACTATATAAAAAGAGGAGTCATATTCTGGAATTCCTGCAAATCTAGTTTATCTTTAAAATTTTTTTCTTTTGTATGCTGATGAACAGGAGATGCCAAATCTTTTTCTCCTGCAAACTTCTACCCTCTTTTATTTGATCCAGCTAATTACACTGTTTTGTCTTTTTCCAAATAGCTCCAGATATATGGAAAAGGTTTATATACATGGATGGGGATCCTCAAACCTCTCAGCAAGATCTTCTGAGCATGGCTTTTAAGGTGCCAAGAGGCAGAAAAAGCCCAATAGAGATTAGGTGAAATACCAGCTCTTGAGATATGCCCTTAAAGGCTCCAACATCCCAAAGGGGTCTCATAGAACTCTATCAGGGCCCTGCTTCAATAGTGGAAAGGAAAGTCATTATCCAAAGCCTGCCAGGTTTACATGCCTTTGCTGTGAGGAAAAAGGGACAATGGAATGTAAGCTTCTCTCTCACTCCTCTAAAGGAATAGTTCAGTCTCTTCCAGCCCTGCTCCAGCCACCTGTGTCCTGATGTTGCCTAGCCTGCTGGGACTTGCCACTGAAGACTAAGGTGCCCAGGGCCGTCAAACCAATTTCACATCACTGTGGATGAGCCTAGGGTATTTCTTCCAAGTAGCAGGTATACTAACCTCATTTCTTATGAACACAATGGCCACTTAACTATGTCTTGCCTGAATATTCAGGTTTTTACTCATCCCTCAAAGATCTCTGTTGTGGGTGTTGATAGTCCTATTTTCTGCTGCTTTGTTTAATATATAGTGTTTTCTTTATTCCTCCTGCCTCAATGCCCCATTCATATTTTAGGCTGGAACTTACTCCTAATTTAGAGCTCTTTTTATTCTTTTTGCCAACTTTGTTACAAGTTTACCTCTGCCACACAGCATAGTGTTTTCCAAGGCTCTCCTCACCACGCCACAACTGTAAAGCGTCCAGGGAAAGGCCCCCTGGGTTCATCTTTCCAGTTTTAAATAAAACAGAAGCTCAATCTCTACACATGCTGCAGATGGCTTTTCCAGTCTACCTGAATCATTGCCAGCTAGAAGCAGCAGTCATTGAGATTTGGACGTGAGCTGCAAAGTACAGAAATGTGACAACAATAGCAGTGCCATGCTAACTTTTCCTGGATGTGCCTTTTCCTGGACTCCTGCTCCTGTGACAGCTCCTAATGGACTGAACTGGGGTTGGTTTAGATTTGCAGGGATTTGGAATGGTGTTGGTGCCAACTTGGACTTGGTGAACATGTTAAGGACATTACTCTATTATAGATTCTTGTTATATTGGCTAAGAATTTGCTTAAAGGCTTTAATCACTGTAATATTAGAATAGTTGTTTGGGTATCTGTTAGCATTGGCTATACTAATTTTGTGTTTGTTCTGTATTTTTTCAGTCTGACTCCAAATTAGAATCTGGAAAACTAGGAAATCAGATGAGTGCAAATCTTAGCACACAAATTAAAAAGAAAACAGGGATATATTGTGGACCATAAACGGTAAAAAAAAAAAAAAAAAAAAACATTTTAGATTTGAGTCTTAGCAAAAGGCTAATTTCTCCCCCAACCACCTCCATATTGGCAATGATGCTGAGTATTTTCACCCATTTCACTTGCTTGCTTAAGTTCCTGGAAGCAATTTACATGCCCTTCCCCTTACTCTTTGTTGTTCAGAAGTTGGTTTATTTCACTTATGCATGGTGGGGGGATTCCTGTTTATGCCTTGGGAGAGTTCCTGTTTTAGCCTCGGATGTGTAAATTTGTAACAAGGACTTCCTTGATTTGCATTTGGGTATATAATAAAGCAAACTGGGGCTATGAGGCACTCGGAAATTGCCATCAGCATTGAAGGGTCCACTCAGTCCCATCCTTTTTTCTTAATAAGTGTGTTTCCTTAATTCCGCCCCGTTATTAGGAGCCACGCTGGTATGCGACAGCAGATGAACAGAAGCAGCTCCTACATGGCAGGACTCCCCTCCCAATAGTCTGTTCTCTCTTCAGATCCCCTGAAATCTTCTGAGACCTCTGGTTAGACAGCCATGACCATGTCCCCATGCCCTGTGCTTCTACCAGGGACTGGCCCTGCCCTCTTCACCAGTGAACCTTACCTTCCATTCCAGGACAACCCTGCTGATTCTGGTCCCTGTGCAGATCACGGTGATGTCTCATGACTGATCAGACCTCGGGGCCGGCTCTCATGCGGGTAAGTCTGACAGCCCAGGTGGGAGAGAGCTGAGGGGCTTTCCTCTTTAGCCAAAGCCAGAGAAACTACAAGTCCTCTTCCCCAGTCATGCCAAGTCCTCAGGCAAGGTCCTCAGAGCAGCCCGCCCCCTCATTTGACTCCACTGGCTGTCAATATTCTAGGTCACTATGGGGCAAACATCCGACCCTAACTTCGAATCCCAGGGAGCCAGGAATGAGATTTTCATTCTTTTCCCTCACTCAGAACATCTTGGGTTCCTTATGGAAAATGATGCCAATCATTGCGAATGCACCATGAGCTTGTCTAGAACAAGCATCTTCAGAAGTGGCCGGCACAGAGTTGGGGTTTGTGCCCTTCCCTCTTATTTTAGATATCGGTTGGTTTCCTGTCTTTCATTTTTCATTGAGCAAGACCAGCAAGAAGAGCGTGCTGAGGGGGGTGTTCTCCTGCCACCCTACAGCTGGAGGCAGGTTAGTCTTATCTTGTGCAGGTACTGCTGTTACTCCTGATTGTACGCCTGCGGAAAATAAGACTAGAGACATTCCGCATGGCAGTCAGGTTTGCACCTGGTGAAACCCTGATTAGAACTGGGAACTGGGCTCCAGATCCTGAGACCTTTTCTACTGTGGAACGTCCTCCTTGCCCCTTCATGCAGGGAAGAACTATTAGAATTCCATGACTACCGTTCTACATTGAAAAAGAAAAATAAATTGGTTAATAACGTTCCAAAGTCTGGTGAGAATTTAGGAATTTGAAGTTCAGTCTAAAAGTTTCTGTGCTGTTAACCAGCTGATGTAAAAAGTCACTGTACAGCGAAAATGTGAAGGAAAAAACAATGTTGTTTGTAAAAGGAGCAACCATTGTGGCCTTCACTACCAGTTATAATATTTGAAAATGACACTGAGGTTTGAAATATGTGGCATTGGTGCAGGAAGAAGATAAAGGATCAGGCTTTTCCACAGGCTCCTGTGTAGCCCACTCATGTCTGTCATCCCTGTGAAGTCCCCTGCCTCCCATCCCTGTTCTTCTGAGGACGTGTTTCCATGGCCTTTCCCGGGCAGAACCGGAACATTCCTGTGTGGGGAGATGCGTTCCCAACACTCCTCCTCCATGTCCTGCCTGTCCTGCACCGCGGGTACTAGTGACTTCAGTCCTGCTGAGGAAGGAAACGTCTTTGCCTGGACTCTTGTTTCTGGCATCACTCAGTGGGGACCACCTGCAGACACAGCTGGGTTTGGCGTAACTAGAACTGGTGACTCACTCTGAGCCAGAGGCCAGAGAAAGGGTGGCTTTGTCTCTTTGAAGAGTCTCTTGTAGTTCAAGAGTTCATGGCGTAGACCCAGGGTGAGAGCACTCAGTGTTTCTCAATAGATGTCGCCACCAGAGGGCGATGGCCAGGGCAGTGGAGGCCATGCCTCCGTGGCATTTCTGTTGCATTGCGGAATTTATTGTCGATCACACTGAGTGGCTCACAGTGTCAGTGGGTCCCAGCTGGTTCTAGACACTAGGAACTACGGATACTCAGAGACTGGGAAGCTGGAATTCTAGGAGCAGGACGTCAGTGAATTTATTTTAAGCAGCCATCTGTGAGACTAAAAATATTCTCCATGACTGCAGTAAGAGACAGTGCACCAGCTTCCAGGTAATAAGTAAGCAGATTGGGAAGGTGGGAATGGCAGGCGTGCTCTCCAACGGGGGGGCGGGGGCGGGGGGGATGGAAACTGGGCAGGACCCCAGGTCAACGTGCTCCAACCATCTGGCTCTTTGTTTTAAAAGACCTGACAATGTCCAGGGAAGCTGGAGAGTGAGCAGAGCCTGGGGCTCAGAGCAGCAGAGCATTAACTCCACAGAGAGAGTCAGAGGGTCGGACCGGGGAACGACCCGGTTGCTCACGCGTCACGATGTGAAGCCTTCTTCTGTCCCTGCCACAGGCTGCTCAGGGTCCCCTGTCCCTCCTAAGACCCCAGCATGTTTTCTGCAAATTTTCATTAAATGTATTGGGGTGACCCTGGTTAATTACACTACTTAAGTTACAAGTGTCCAGTTCCATGCCACTTTGCACTGTGCACCTATAAATACTGAATGTAACAAATGTTTCTGGTTTCTATTGTTTTTCTCCTCTGTCAGAATACAGGTACCCCAAATGTTAAATACATTTATTATTCTGTTTCGTTCAGTGTTTAGCAATTGGTTGAGGAACGTGAATGAACGAAAGTTGGACATAATCAGTGAATTATCTCAGAGTCGTCAAGCACCATGGTCTGCCAAGTGAAGGTCGCACGTCACTCGCCTGATTGAGTGAGTGTGACAAGGGCCATCAGACCTGGAACCATGAACACCAACAGCCTTCATGTTCAGTGTCATCCCCAGGCTAAGGGGTTCCAGCGTTCGCACCAGGGTTCGCCCTCCCGTCCTCCACATCCCTGTGAGCTGAGCTAGGCTGTCCCCAAACCCGTCCTCCTTGCTGGACCAAGACAGGAAAGACAGAAGAGGGGGCAGAAGCGTGGGCATGCTGGGAGTTTCGGGGGGGGGGCTTTAGAAGAGAGACCTGTCCATGAATACGAACTCCGGGAGAATTATGCGGGAAAGCAATGAGGGTTTCTACTTCATGGTGAGGAAACACAAATCAGGAAGTGAGCTATTCTTAAATTACTCACTGGTTTGGAAATGCTCATGATGGTGGTAGAACATTCTATTAAAAGACAGGGCTCACTGTGGACTCTCAGCACAGACCCCGGGAACACGCAACATCTCACGATAATCTCTTTGCATCAACATGGAGGGCGAGCCTGCCAGTTAGGAACGGTGGGGAAACTAACATCTGAGCCTGTGTCTGGACATTGTTACAAACACTGATGGACAGGGGACAGGAGACCACACTGCTGGTCTGCAAAGCTGCGAGGACTTTCCTTTGGTTACTGGGGACCAGTCAGCCTTCACAGTTACTGGTCACTGTGTTGCTTCTAGAAGAACGTTAGGTACGAGTTAATGTCCCTCTTTGTCTCCCAGCTCCCTGGGCACCCGGGACTACTGTCTGCCTCCTCCCTCACCTCCACCGACTTCATGGGAAACTGCAGGGAGCGGTGCTGATTTGCTGGCTGGCCCGTCACCGAAGGCGGGACGGTGACGTCGTGGACAGACCACTCGTTCAGGGTTCTACAGCAGCTGTCATGAGCTGAACAGGAAACATGAACAAGGAGACACTAGCCAGTCACTCCTCTCCGAGGACTCTGAACTCGTAGTGTGAGCCCTTCTGACCTGCAATTGACATTCCCCCTGGGGAGTCTGTGCACGTGTGCTTTCGTCCTGTGTGCCCCTGACAGCTCCCCGCTGAGCCCTGTGCTGTCCCCACAGCTCCTGCCCACTCCACCCTGTCCCCACGGCAGGCCCCCCCCGGGCCTCACAGCGCCTCGCCCCCTGTGGTGAGTGCTCTCTGGTCCAGACCCCCTGCGGTTGAGACGGAACCCCAACTTCCCTTCCGTGCGGCTAGAGATGCTGGACCAGACCCAGTGGCAGATTAAGCTCCTCCGTGACTGGGTCCCCTCGGTGAGCGGATGACCTTCGCTGAGTTTCAGTTCCTATGTCTGTGAAATGGGACCAGTACACCAAGTGGTTCTGAGGGTGACAAGATGTTAGGTGAACAAGAGGCCTGGCTACATTTAAACATCGTGTACATTTAGTTCCTGCAACCTCTTTCCTCCCACTGACTAATCCTTCACAGAAAACATGTGTTCCTTTAGTCCACCCCAGTGAGAAAATAATGACTGTGCAGACTGCAGTACTGTCTGCTTCTGTTTTGTCAGGAGGGGCCACGTGCCAGGTCCCTGAGCCGGTTCCTGTGACGGGGCTCCTTCCTCAGCCCTCTCCTGATTCGACAACAGGTGGTGAACACTCGGCAGGGTCCCTGGAAGGGCTCGCAGTTGGGGGTCCCTGACTTCAGACAGACTCCCCCCCAGAAGGTAGCAGGGCCTTTCAAATCCGAGTGTGTGACTGCTGTCTGCAAAAAGGAGACGGTTTGTATGAAGCTGGATGTCCCCTGAGGATAGCTGGAGACCTCACCATCCAGACAGGACCTCATCTTTCCCCACAACCAGGAACAGCGTGTGGTTTGACTCCCAGACTTCAGCCTCTCATCCTGCAGAAGATACCGTGGTTGTTCACATACCCTCCAGCCAAACCGTCCTGCCTGCCAGGGAACCACTGGGCATTAACTGCAGGCTGAGGTGTGCTCTACCAGTAACTGCTGCCCAGTGTGTCTCACCTACACCCCACCTGTCTCACCTGTACCTCACCTGTCTCATCTGTACCAGACCTGTCTCACCCACACCCCACCTGTCTCATCTGTACCCCACCTGTCTCACCTACACCCCACCTGTCTCACCTACACCCCATCTGTCTCACCTACACCCACCTGTCTCACCCACACACTACCAATTTCACTGACACCCACCTGTCTCACCAGTACCCCATCTGTCTCACCCACAACCTACCTGTCACACCCACACCCTACTTGTCACACTTGTACCCAACCTGTGTCACCTGTACCCCACCTGTCTCACGCACACCCCACCTGGCTCACCCACACCCCACCTGTCTCACCTACAGCCACCTGTCTCACCTACACCCCACCTGAGACACTAGAGCAGTTAGGCTGGTCTTCCTCCTCCAGACGGTCATGGAGAAGTGACCTCAGCAGGTACACAGTGTGTCAGAGTTGGTTCCCCCTTGGAAAGTATCCTGGTCAGGAACTCTGCGTGTCACCTGGGGGCAGAATGAGACCGTGAGACACGGAAGACATGGGGAAGAGGAGGACAATGGGAAAACACACTTCTATTCAAGTGTGGAGCCTCGTTAGGGCTAAGATGGTAAACAAATGAAAAACAGAAGATCTCTGTACAGACTGAAATAAAGCCAAAGGAAACAGTGTAACAGTCTAGGATCAGAAAGAAATAAAATATGTCTGGGGGTGGGGGGAGGAACAAAGCGTTCCTCAATTGCCCCAGGGTCACCGTCTCTACAGATCCAGAGAGAGGACGTCAGACATGCAGACTGGGTCATGACAGTGGGAGGTCATGAGCAAAGCCCAGGGCCGTGCAGCAGGGACCAGGGAGACAGGGCAGATGCAGAAGTGATAGAACCGGGAGAGCTGGCATCACCAACGCAAGAAATCCGGTCCCTGGTCACGCTGCCCGTGTGCTGATTCCAAATCATATTCTGAATCTGTGTGCAGTTCTTTGGTCACACCAGTCACCCTTCCAAGTGCTTGGGGCTCATCATCAGAGCGTGATCATTTGGTGATGAGCATAAAAATAATAACATCAATCTTTGTTGAGTTTTTTCCACCTGTTGTCATGGCCCTTGTGCCTGGCATGACCCTTAGGACATTACACTGTTTTTCTCATTATATCCCCGAACCCCAACAACCCAAAGAAGATGAAGAAACAGGAGCAGAAAAGGGCACACCCAGGCACACACACATACACACACACTCACACACACACTCACACACACACTCACACACACACTCACACACACTCACACACACACTCACACACACACACTCACACACACACTCAAACACTCACTCACACACACACACACTCACACACACACACACACAAGGCACAATGGCCAAGGCAGAGGGTCCCCCCACCCTTTCAGGGAGGGGACAGAAAGGGAACAAGACACCATTTGGTAATGGCTTCCCTGACATTTCGCTGGCATTTTTCATTAATTAGGATTCCTGGCTTTGTCCTTCTTATTCAAGAATAAATTGATGCCCTTCTTCCTTCCTTCTCCATGTCTGCTTGTTCAGTGCTCCACGTACATACCCTCCAGTGGTAAACATCACATCTTTTAATCATAGACCCAGACGAGGATCTCCCTATTCAGATGAGGACGCAGTGTTTCCCCATGACCCCATTTTCTCCCTTGAGCAAATCCCATGTTTTCTTTACTGTACTGGGAATTTTGATTCCAAATGGCAGCTCACATATTTTTTTTTACTTTACTTTTGTTGACTAATCCTTTCTTAGCAACAGCCTTATCAACCATCTCTGAGAAATTAATTCAAAGACTACAAATAAGTTTTACTGATATGTGTCCCCCCAACTCTGTCTTTCTACTCTCATGTCTTCTTATTTGGACCCTTTATTTGGTAGGAGTCAGGGCTAAATAATTGTTTTCCAAGAGGGATTCATGCTGTCCAAATGCCCTAAATTCCTAAACATTTTAAAAAAGACCATTTGTCCCTATTAAGGTGAATCATAAAAAATATTTCTCAGCATAGAATTGCATGTTCAATGTACTTCCCCTCAGAAGGGTCAAAAATTCCATTGAGTACCCATAGCCGCAGGTGAGAAGATATATTTCATCCTGATTACGCCGCTTCTGTGTGAGTGTTACAAGTACCTCCTGATGACTTCGAGGACCTCTGACACACAAACCCACATCCACCCTGGTAAACTCTCAGACGGATGAGAGACAGGGAAGGTTGTCATGTTCTGAGCAAGCATGGGTCATCACATATGAAAAACAAGCATAAACACCAAGCAAAAAGGCAGACACGATGGATGGACCAGCGAGATCAGAAGGACATTCAAGGGACCCTGGGCAAGAGCAGGACCTGGGACAGGCCACCCGCCCTCACATATTCACACACTGAGGGCAATGCCGTCTCTCCTCCAACTCTCCCGTTAACACAGGCTGATTCTGCACGGGCCTAACACCCAGCTCCTGTCCTCTCATCTACACAGTGCATCCCCATGACCCTCGGCCATGAGCACCCTCACCCTCTAAGCTTCCTTTCTTTTCTTGGTTTTCGAAGATGTCAGAAATAAGGATACTCACTGCAGTTATGCTTGTAATTACAAACCTTTAACAATAACCCAATTGTCATAATTTAACCATCAATGACAGACTGCTAAAAGATGACCTAAAAACGCTGGTAAAGTATAACGCGGTTCACACAGGGACACGGTCCTTTGAGCGCTGCTGGAATAGTGTTTGAGATAAAGCCTGGGGTGAGGAAGGACACTCAGAACACGGGGACCCTGGTGGCTCCTGCAGAGCGGATGGAGGGCTGGTGCAGGGAGGGGGACCAACAGTCTTAGTCATCACTTAACACCCTTTCAAATTTTATTTTTTGTGCAAGAATTACTTTTTTATTTTAAAGTATCAGAAATATCAGAAGCAGGTTGCAGAAACGTTGTTGTGTTTTCTATTTCTCCAAAATGACACATGTTATTAGACAGCAGCTTATGTGATATCTACATGTTCTACAGATGTCTGAAAACGAATCTTTTTCCTTCGTGTCCCACTGAGCTCACTGCACTTGATCCTGAGTCACAATCCCCTCCCCTCCGGAAGCCTATCCACCCAGAACCTGAAAACCTCCCTTACAGGGTGGTGATGCCCCTGAACCTGGAAGATGAACCCTCTACAGCAATGGGGGAAGGTCTGGTCCCAGGGTCGGGGCCTCTAGAGGTGAGCAGGGCCCGCATTAGACACAGAAGTACGTTGCACCCTGTACTCACTGAGTGAGAGCTCTAGTCCTTGTCCTCTTTGAACACGAGAAGGTAAACACCCAAGCAGATGGCACATGTAACACACACCAGGTCCTCATCATCACTATCAACATGACACAAGTGTGGGCACTGAACCCATGGACGTGTGTTGCATCGAAGGGGTGGGAGAGGAGCATCAATGAGGCTGGGAGGCCCGGCAGCCCTGACCCCAGGTCAGCCAGAGACCCCGCTTCCCTCACTGCGCTGTGGTCGCTGAGCCCCGCCCACCCCACTATAAGTGCAGGCTGGCTCTGCCCTCCCCACCACTCACTCTGCCCTCCCACCTGACCCGCACCTCCAGGGGACTCTCAGCCATGAGGACCCTTACCCTCCTCGCTGCCCTGCTCCTCTTGGCCTTCCAGGCCCGGGCTCAGCCTCTGCGGGAGACAGCTGACCAGGAGCCCGCACAGAACCAGCCTGAGGCCAAGGAACACTTTATTTTGAATCTTTACCATCAGTGACCATGCATCCCTCTCAGCTCCCACAGCCAGGACAGGAGAGTACTGACCATGGGAGACCCAGCTTTACAGACCGTGGTGGGAAAGGGGCAAAACTCAAAGTTTACCAAAACTTTGAAAAGCCACAAAAAATGCATATTACCCATAGGAAAGAGAAAGAGGCAGAAGGGAAATGACACTCTGAAATTATCTGCAGTACTTGAGACAGAGAGGACATTCCTGAATTTAAACATGAATCTGAACAACCTACTGAAACAAATGGGCAACTATTTCATTTTTCAGAACCAATGCCAAACAGAAAGGACCTTCGGAGAAAATAAACACAGGCACTTTCTAGACATGGGAACGTGTTGTCCCTGCTGACTCGTGACAGAAGCAAAGTCCAGACCCCATTGGGGTGGGAGTTCTTACGGATCACATTGGAAAAGATCCGAAACCTCACAGTCCAGGTGCAGACTGCTCTCAGCCACACCAGGGCCCCGGGATCCCAGCCACCAGGGCCGGCAGAAAGTAAGGAGTGTTTTTCCCGAGTCACAGCAATCTGCATGCGGGCAGGACAGGACGTGGGTGTCATGTTTCAACTTGCTCTCAGGAAGGACATCTCATATTTTCCTGTTCCACCATCCATATCCTGTAACTGTCCCCTTCCTGGTCAGAACAGAGCTGCACAAGTCCAGGTCCTTTTGTACTTCAAGTAGGGATATGGAGCAAAATATTAAACGATAGCATTGCATAACTACACTCAGTAAAAACACTTTATTTTATTGTATGGAAATAATAAAATTCTGTCTGAGACATGGTAGCACAGTGGATAGAATGTTGACTGGGTCACTGAGTTCCCACGTATGAAACTCTAAGATTGCCGGTTTCAGAGCTAACTCACCAGCTTCAGAATGGTGAGCAGCATAGCCGGAATCTTAGAAGTGATCACAAGATTGTTCGCATGAGCCCAAGGTCACTGGCTTCAACTCAAAGGTCACAGGTTTGAAGCCAAGATCACTAGGTAGAGCCCAATTTCGCTGGCTTAAACAAGGATTCAGTCAATGCAAGTATGAAATAAATCAATGAACAATAAAAGTGCTGAAACAAGTTGATACTTCTCATCTCTCTCTTCTGTCTCTCTCTCTGTCTCTCATATAAATAAATAAATAAATAAATAAATAGGAAAAAATCCATTTTATTACTTAATTTCTCAAGAGTTACATTTTATTGGTCAGAACTCTGTCTATTTCATAACATTCTGAGCTACAAAATAGCCTGGGACATGCTGCCCAGATCCTGGGCCAGAAGAAGGAATGAAGACATTTTGGAGTCACGGGCCACTGGCAAAAGGAGAAGATGATAAAAATGGGTGAGCACAGGGGCTTTTACGCCTTCCCTGTGCATGGGCAGAGTCAAGCTCTCTTCCTCCTTCCCTCTCTCTCCCTTCCTCTCTCTATCTCTAAAAATAAAAAATGTAAAAAACTTAAGCCCTAGCCAGACAGCTCTGGTGGTTGGAGTTCTAGTCTAGAGCAGAGAGGTGGTCAGTTCGATTCCCTAGTAAGGACGCATAAAAGAGCAGGACAGGGCTTCTCTTTCTTCTACCAGAGTCAAAAGGAAGGATAGAAGGAAGGAAGGATAGAAGGAAGAAAGGAAGGAAGGAAGGAAGGAAGGAAGGAAGGAAGGAAGGAAGGAAGGAAGGAAGGAAGGAAAGAGGGAGGGAGGGAGGGAGGGAAAGAAGGAAGGAAGAAAGGATGGAGGGAAGGAAGGAGGGAGGGAGGGAAGGAAGGAAGGAAGAAAGGACAGAAGGAAGGGAGGAGAAAATGAAGGAAAGAATGGTGGGAGGGAGAAAGGGAGGAAGGAATGAAGAAAGCACAGATGAAATCAATAAAAGAAAAATAAATAAAGAATAAAAAAAGAGAGATTTAAGAAAGAAAGAAAGAAAGAAAGAAAGAAAAGAAAGAAAGAAAAAAAGAAAGAAAGAAAGAAAGAAAGAAAGAAAGAAAGAAAGAAAGAAAGAAAGAAAGAAAGAAAGAAAGAAAAAAAGAAAAGAAAGTGTTGTAAAGTGAACAGTGAGTTCCAGAAATACACCAAAATTACAGAACAATTTAAAAGTAGATTTATTTTAAGTCAGAGGTTGCAGGGGCTAGACAGACTCAAGTCATGCAGCCCTGAGCACTTATGGTCTAGGGATTATTAATGCAAAAAACCACAAGGTTCAATTTACAGAAGCAGAATTAGTGGTTAGCTAATCAGAAAGATGCTACACAGTGTCTGATATGTTTAAGTAACTTTGCTGACAGTACAACTTGAAGTTTAGCTCAGTTTGCAAGTTTACACTTACAATAATACAAAAACTTCAAAATGGTAATTAAAAAAGGCATAGAAAATGGTTTTGCTCATGCTAACAGTTTTATAGTTTCTTGGCAACTTATTACATTCTCCATTGGTTTATTTAAGTTTTCATCAAATCCTTGATTTAGCTTTTTATTACCCTGCAGTATAAGGGTATAGTGAATTCTGAGTGTGATTATTTTGATAGAGTTTACCTTTTCTCAAATGCCTACAACTTGCACAAACCTTCTACACTTACATAACCCTTAACTTTCATGACCTTTCTTATCTATCGATATTTAGAAATAACTAGCTTTAATAGCAACTTACTTTCTTCCTTTTTCTTTCTAAAGTATCTCTATACCTTATGCCTTTTATTATGAAAACTGTACAATGCTTTTATAATTAATTAGAACTCTTAATTTCAAAAATTTTAATCTTTATTGACAACCAAGCTGGCAAACAGTGATTTCTTAAAAACATACTTATTTTTGGAAGTGTTCTCCCTTTAAGTAGCTAATATTTATAGGTTACTTTATAGGGGTAGCTATAAGCACACACATATATTTTTATTTACCTCGTAGCTTCCCTTCTATCAAAGGGACTTATATTTCCCTTCTGTATGACCTACAGCAGCACACGTATCAGACCTTAAGATATGTTCTCCCATAGTGTGGTTTGTCTTTTTATTCTGTTCATATTGTCTTTAGCTGTGCAAAAGCTTTCTAATTTGATATAGTCCCATTTGTTTATCCTGTCCTTTATTTCCCTTGCCCATGGAGATAAATCATCAAATATATTACTGCGAGTGATGTCGGAGAGCTTATTGCCTATGTTTTCTTCTAAGATGCTATGGTTTCACGACTTACATTTAAGTCTTTCATCCATTTTGAGTTTATTTTTGTGAATGGTGTAAGTTGGTGGTCTAGTTTCATTTCTTTTTTCAGGTAGTTGTTCAATTTTTCCAACACCATTTGTTAAAGAGGCTGTCTTTACTCCATTGTATGCTCTTACTTCCTTTGTCAAATATCAATTGTCCATAAAGGTGTGGATTTATTTCTGGGTTCTCTGTTCTGTTCCATTGATCTATATGCCTGTTCTTATGCCAGTACCAAGCTTTTTTGAGTACAATGGCCTTGTAGTATAACTTGATATCAGGAAGTATGATACCACCTGCTTTATTCTTCTTTCTCAAGATTCCTGAGGCTATTCATGTTCTTTTTTGATTCTATATAAATTTTCGGAATATGTGTTCTATATCATTGAAATATGTCATTGGTATTTTAATTGATATTGCATTGAATTTATAAATTGTTTTGGGTAACATAGACATTTTAATGATGTTTATTCTTCCCATCCATGAACACGGTATATGCTTTCAGTTGTTTGTATCTTCCTTCATTTCTTTTATCAATGTTTTACAATTTTCCGGGTGCAAGTCTTTAATCTCCTTGTTTATATTTACTCTTAGGTACTTAATTTGTTTTTGTTGCAGTAGCAAAGGGGATTGAGTCATTAATTTCTTTTTATGACAGTTCATTATTGGTATATAAAAATGCATCTGATTTCTAAGTATTAGTTTTATATCTTGCCACCTTGCTGAATTCATTTATCAGATCCAGTAGTTTCCTGACAAACATTTTATGATTTTCTATATACAATATCAAATCATCTGCAAATAATGATAGTTTTACTATTTCTCTTCCAATATGGATGCCTTTTATTTCTTCTTCTTGTCGGATTGCTGTGGTGAGGACTTCCAGAACTATTTTGAATAAGAGTGGTGAAAGGGACACCCCTGCTTTGTTTTGATCTTAAGGGAATTTCTTTTAATTTTTTCCCATTGAGTATGATGTTGGCTGTGGGTCTGTCATAGATGGCCTTTATCATGTTGAGGTATGTTCCCTATATTCTCACTCTGCTGAGAGTTTTGATCATAAATGCATGCTGGATGTTATCAAATGCTTTTTCTGCATCTATTGATATTATCATGTGATTTTTCTTTTTCTATTTTATGTGCTGAATCACATTCATTGATTTGCAAGTATTGTACCAGCCTTGCCTCCCCAGAATAAATCCCACTTGATCATGACATATGATTTTTTTCATGTATTGCTGTATTCAGTTTGCTAATATATATTTTGTTGAGAATTTTAGCATCTAAATTCCTCAGGAATATTGGCCTCTCATTTTATTTCTTTGTGTTGTCTTTGCCTAATTCTGAAATCAGAATTATGCTCGTCTCATAAAAGGAGCATGGACATCTTCCCTCCTCTTGAATTTTTGGAAATAGCTTAAGAGGAATAGGAGTTAGTTCTTCTTTGAATATTTGGTAGAATTAGCTTGTGAAGCCATCTGTCCCAGGGATTTTTTGGATAACTGTTTCAATCACATTTGTTGTAACTGGTCTATTGAGGTTTTCTTAGTCTTCCAACTTGATTTTTGAAAAATTATGTTTCAAGAAATTTGTCCATTTCACCTAGGTTGTCTAAGTTTTTGGCATACACTTCTTCATAATATTTTCTAACAATCCTTTTTATTTCTGTTGTGTCATTTTTTATTTCTCCACTTTCATTTCTAATTTTATTTATTTGAGTCCTCACACATTTTTTCTTGGTGAGTCTGATTAAGGGTTAATTGATTTTGTTTACCTTTAAAAAAAAACCCCAGCATTTGGTTTCATTGTTCCTGTATTGCTTTTTAGACACTATGTCATTTATTTGTTCTCTGATTTTTATTTCCTTCCTTCTATTTCCTCTGTGCTTTACTTCCTGTTCCTTTCTAGTTCTTTTTGATGCAGGATTAAGTTGTTTATATCAGCTTTTTCTAGCTTCCTGAGATATGCCTGTAATGCTATGAACTTCCCACAGGAACTGCTTTTGCTGTGTCCCATAAATTTTGAGTTCTTATAAGCTCATTATAATTCATTTCTCAGAATTTTTTTAAATTTTTTTTTTGTGTGTATTTTTCCAAAGCTGGAAACGGGGAGAGACAGTCAGACAGACTCCCTCATGCGCCCGACCGGGATCCACCTAGCACGCCCACCAGGGGGCAATGCTCTGCCCACCAGGGGGCGATGCTCTGCCCCTCCAGGGCGTCGCTCTGCCACAACCAGAGCCACTCCAGCACCTGGGGCAGAGGCCAAGGAGCCATTCCCAGTGCCCGGGCCATCCCCGCTCCAATGGAGCCTTGGCTGCAGGAGGGGAAGAGAGAGACAGAGAGGAAGGAGGGGGTAGGTGGAGAAGAAAATGGGCACCTCTCTTATGTGCCCCGGCCGGGAATCAAACCCGGGTCCCCCGCACACCAGGTTGATGATCCACCACTGAGCCAACCAGCCAGGGCCCATTTCTCAGAATTTTTTAATGTCTTCTTTGATATCATTGTTAACTTATTCATTATTTACTAATATGTTATTTAGTTTCCAAGTGTTTCAGTATTTTTGAGTTTTTCTGTTGTAGTTGATTTCTGATTTCATGTCATTGTGATCAGAAGATATATCTGATATGATTTTAATGTTCTTAAATTTCTTGAGACCCGTTTTGTACCCTAACATGTGGTCTATCCTAGAGATTGTACCTTGAGTACTTGAAAAGAATATATATTCTGCTTCTTTAGGGTAAAATTTTCTGAAGATAGCTATTAAATCCAGTTGATCTAGTGTGCCCCTTAAGTCTGCTGTTTCTTTGTTAATTTTACTTCTTGAGGATCTATCCAGTGATGTTAGTGGGCTATTGAAAACCCCTACTATTATAGTACTGCTGTTGATGTCGCCCTTTATGTCCATCAAAGTCTGCTTTATATATTTAGGTGCTACTATATTAGGTGCATAGATTTTTCTAATGGTTATCTCTTCCTGTTGAATAATCTCTTTATCATTATATAGTGACCTTCTTTATTTTTTACTATAGCCTTTGTTTTAAAGTCTATTTTGTCAGATATAAGTATTGCTAACTCAGCTTTTATTTCAACTCCATTTGCATGAAATATATTTTTCCAACCCTTTACTTTCAGTATACATGTAACTTTTCTATAGATGTGTGTCTCTTGTAGACAGCATATGTATGGGTCCTATTTTCTTATCCATGCAGCTACTCTATGTCTTTGATTGAATCATTTAACCCATTTACATTTAAGGTTATTATTTATATGAGGTTGTTTATTGCCATTTTATTCTTTAAAGCTACATACCTATTTTACAATATTTTTTGCCCTTTGTTCTGTTTATAACAGGCTCCTTAACATTTCTGGCAGCATTGGTTTGATTGTAAAGAATTCCTTGAGTTTTTTTGTTTTTGTTTTTGTTTTTGTCTGAGAAGCTTTTTATTTCTCCTTCAATTTTAAACAATGGCCTTGCTGGATAAAGAAGTCTTGGTTGTAAGCTCTTGTTCTACATTACTTTGAATATTTATTGCCATTCCCTTCTGGCCTCAAATGTTTTCATTGAGAAGTTGGATGTCATCCTTATGGGGCTCCTTTTAGGTGATTGACATTATTTCTCTTGCAGCTTTTAGTATTTTCCTTTATCTCTTAGCTTTGGTATTTTAATTGTGATGTGTCTTGGTGTAGGTATGTTTCAGTTTCTCTTTTTGGAATTCTTTGTGCCTCTTGAACTTATGTGACCATTTCACACATCAATTTAGGGAAGTTTTTTAGCTATGATTTCTTCAAACAGGCTCTGTATCCCTTGATCTTTCTCTTTTCCTTCTGGAGCCCATATGATGCAGATGTGATTTCTCTTCATGTTGTCACAGAGCTCTCTCAGAGTTTCTTCAGACATTTGAGCCTCTTTTCTTCTTGCTGCTCCACTTCCATGCTTTCATTTATCTTGTCCTCCAAATCACTGATTTGATCCTCTGCTTTATCCAGGCTGCTTTTATTTCTTTCTAATATAGTCTTCATTTCTTACATTGTATTTGTCATTTCTGACTGGTTCTTCTTTATTATTTCAATGTCCTTTTTTCATGCTTGTTATCTCTTTTTTTAGGCGCTCATTGTGTCCATCCATTGTTGCTCTAAGATCTCTGAGCATTCTAATAATCATCATTTTAAACTCTGCATCTGAAAGTTTGGTTATTTCCATCTCCCTCAGTTCTTTTTCTGGGGATTGCTCATGTTGATTCATTTGGATTGTATTTCTCTGTCTTTCCATTTTGTCTATGTATTCACTCTTCATTTGGGTGTTTTGTTTGTGAAGCTATCTACGTCTAGGGTTGGTACTGTTGGCCTCCAATTTTCAGTTGTGTTATATCTAGGTCTTCTAGGGTTGGCACCAGCTGTTGTTTGTAATCCTCTGTAGGCTACTTATTTGTTTTACTTTTCTTTTTGCTGTGTGTGTCAGTGTTTTCTATGTCTTATGTTTGAGGAACCCTTTCTTAAGCTTCCACTCTAATGAGGGTTTTAGGTCCTGAATTGTGCTTTCTATATCTGGCTGCTGAATGTGCCTTCCCTGGAACTCCCTGTCCAGGGCCTGGTGCAGATCAGTGTAGGTTACTGCTTGTGACTGTCTCTTATCAACCTTTTTGGAAACAAAGGGTACCCAGATCTTGTGGCTGCATCTGCATGGCCCAGGTGCCACTGTAAATATCAGCCACACTCCTAGGCTTGCTCTTCATTCCTCTTGGTCTTGGGGAGGTATCCTTAAAATATTAAATTCCTCTGAGATCCACTTTCTGTTGTGTCGTATTGCTGGCTACTTTTAGGGATCATTATTGTAATTCAATGATTAGGTACATATCAGATGTAGCCTGCCCCTTAGCCTCAGGTGTCATTCTCTCTAGACATTTTATTTATTTATTTAATTTATTTTTAATGTTTTTTCTTCTTTTTCAGCACTCAGTATGGTGCAGTCACTGGGGTCCTGTGGGTTTGGCCCCTGTGCTCCCATTGTGTGGTCTGTTCACTGGCTATTGTACATCATCGGTGCCTGTGGCATATGTGCTCAGGTGCTGCTGGAGTCTGCCTGCTTCCAAAATAGCTGCAGAATCCTATGGTCTGGAAAGGCTTGCGAGCACATGCCTGGATTACTTCCAAGGCTATACCAGCATCTGCTGCTATTGAATGCAGGACTGCATGGTGGTAATTTTGTGCATGGGTTTGGGCTCTGCAGCTTCTGTAATGGCTTCCGCCTCAGGGGTAGTCCCATACATGCCCGCTTGGTCCTTATCCAGGGCTGCCGAGGGCAGGTCTGCGTCACTGGGGTGTTTGTGCATTGGCCCAGACCTCCTCAGCAGCCGCCGTGACAACCACCTCTGAGGCCAGACCAATCAGCACCAGCTCAAACCACCCTCAAGGTCGCCCACTTTCTGCTGCCGCCAAGGACGCAACTGTACCACAGACAGGTTTTCCATCAGCCCAGACCTCTGCAGCCGCCGCTGCAGCTTCCAACCCAGCTGGTAGGCTCACATGCACACGCACGGACCTCCTCCACTGTCTCTCAGGCCGCCGCTGCAGCTTCCAACCCAGCTGGTAGGCTCACATGCACACGCACGGACCTCCTCCACTGTCTCTCAGGCCTCCATCACCACCAAGGGCGTGTCCACTCCACAGGAAGCACTGTGTGCAAGCCCAGGCCTCTTGTTAGTGTGATTAACTTGCACAGAAAATTCTGTCCTGTATGGTCCTCGTTAAATTATCCGGCCTTTTAATCCTGATGATGAGACATTTGAGCGTCACACGACAATAACAAAACCAGCAAAAAGGAGCATGTTTCTTATTTAAGAAATCTTTAACCTTTCATATTGAATCCATTGATAATGAATCGTAAACTGAAATGTTTCTATGGAGTGTAATAGAAGGTGCCATTGGGCCCTGGTGGGCTGGCTCAGTGGTAGAGCATGGCCCCAGTGGATGGATATCTTGGGTTTGATGACCGGTCAGGGCACACCGTATATGTGACTATCTGCTTCTCTGCTTGTCCTCTTCCCCTGTATCTCTCTCTTTCTCTCTTTTCCCCTCCCCCAGACATGCTCAGTTAGGGCATTTCAGCCCCAGATGCTGGTGATGGCTTCGTGGCTTCACCTTCAGGTGCTAAAATTGCTTAGTTGCCAAGCAACAGATAAATGGCCCCAGATGGTCAGAACATCGCCCAGTAGGGGGTTTGCCAGATAGATACCATTTGGGTCACATGACGAGTCTGTCTCTCTGCCTGCAGCCTTCTCACTTAAGAAAAATTTTTTAAAAGAAACAAAAATAAGTTCCATTAACTTCAAGAACAGTAAACCCAACAGACCTGGTACTGGTTCTTTCATTATAAGGCAATATAAGATGATACATGGAGATACTTTCTAGGATAAGCAGACGTTTGTCACATGTGCACGTCCCCAGCTGTATCAACAAATCAAGTGACCTAATGCTGCAGGATGCCACCAACAGAGAAAAGTAAAAACTACACCCAATCCGTAGCAGACTGACCAGCACTGGTCATCTCAAATAACGGCCAGAGGAAAGCAGAATCTTGACCCGATCAGTATCATAGATCATGTCTTTGACCAGGGAAATTGTTGTCCACCATGAACTCTAAAAAGGTAATTAGTTAATTGTGCATTGATAGAGTTGATCTCAACTTTCTCTTTAATGAGATTAAGTCTACTAGTGACAAAAATATCATACTGATTCTAATATAATCTAGCAGGAAATGGTATGTTTTTAGCAATGCCACGGACAGGCGCTCCGTCCAGAGAAAGAAGGAGGCTACAGGAAAGCCACCGAAACAGAGAAATCTCATTTCCAGAAAAAAAGCACGTCCCTGCTCCCCTCTCCCTGTTCAAGTTCACCACACACGTCCAAAAGCCACGACATTGGATTCTACCCTGAGATTGTGTTGTACTCATAGAATCTTCTATTTGATCTTTGCACTGTGACCACACCTACCGTATCTCCTTATGTGTAAGCTGCCCCAAGTTTAGAAAAATTTGGAGTCTAACAACTGGGTGAGTCTTATACAGTGGTTGTGGCATTTCCAATGCCATTGATGGAACTGAGTATGAGGAAATATATAAAGACAGTGATTTGTCATCAGACACTGATGAGAACAAGCTAGTGGATGGGAGTTTTGACAGAGGATTTGTATGAATTTTATAATGAATAAAACTAGAGTTCTACAACTTTATTTAAAATTTTTCTTTTAAATTTCAAGCCACAATAATAAGGTGCATCTTATACATGGGAAGCATGTTACACATGAGCAAACACAGTAATTCAAGAAAATTTTCCCAGTAAATATTTAAAACTAAAAAACTTTTAATGTGAAATTTAAACAGCAAGAAACATACACTCCTCTCAGCCTCCCCACCCCTGGACACGAGAGCACTGACACACGGAAGACCAGATTTACAAACGGTAGTAGGGAAGAGACAAAACTCACAAATGACCAAAAATTTTAACAGCACATAAAAATGCAAAGCATTTGTGCAAACAAGAGAAAGAGCCAAAGGGAAATGACAGACCATGCAAATGTTCCACAGCCCCTGGGACAGAGTGACAATTTCCTGAATGTATAAATAAGCCCTACAACCCAAAAGGAATAAATCAGCCAAGTATTCCATTTCTAAAACCATTGCCAAGAAAAAAGGACATTCAGAGAAAATAAACAGAGACACTTCTTTGATATGGACACATGTTGCCCCGTGACTCAGGAGAGACACAAAGCAAGGACTCCATCCGGGTTGCAAATCATACCTGTCACTCTGGGAAAGATGTCAACCCTCACAGTTCAGGTAGCAGACTGCTTTCCTCTACGCCTGGACCCCAGGGTCCCCACCACCAGGGGTTTCAGAAAGTCAGGAGCAGGTTATTTACAGATCACAGCGATCAGCATGCAGGCAGCACCGGAGGTGGGGGACGTGCCTCAACTGGGGTCTCAGGACGGGCATTTCCCATTGCCTGGCTACGCCGTCCACATGCAGTAACTGTCCTTCCCATGGGCAGAACAGGGAGGCCACAAGTCTAGCTTATCCCATCCTCAAAGGAGAAATAAGGAGAAAAAATATAAAACAATAACACAGCACAACTATAAACCGTGACAGTAATTCATTTTATTTTTTAATAATGGTTCTGACTC